>NC_077233.1:152305597-152905597 GCF_027887165.1 Monodelphis domestica
ATGCCCACCCTGAGGAGTTTTGAGAGTGTTTCCTCTTTAACAAAGTTGGCTCAGTCCCCTAAAAGTTGCGTTCCATCCATTAAGTGCTACTGACTAGCACCCTAATTCCATTTAACCACAACATTAATTAGCTTTTACAAAAGAATATTTACTTGAAAAATCTGTATAAAAGAAATAGATAAACTTTCTCCCCAACACTTTTGGTGTATGTTTTATCTTGATTTCTGGAAAGAGTAAGATGAAATTTAGCTCACTTCCTACATAATATTGGCCCCACATAGTTAATGTCCAGATAGGACATAAATGGCAGATGAGTTATCATTTCAGCTACTGCTGGGCTTAGTTACTTCTAAGAGCACTCCTTGCACCTCAGGTCATTGATGCCAAGCTGGCTTCAAAATCTGGCATAGGCTCCTCAATCAACAAATGGTCAAGGGACATGAATAGGCAGTTTTCACATGATGAAATAAAAACTATCAATAAGTACATGAAAAAGTGTTCTAAAACCCTCCTGATTAGAGAAATGCAAATTAAAACAACTCTGAGGTACCACCTCGCACCTAGCAGATTGGCCAATATGGCAGCAAAGGAAAGTGATAAATGTTCAAGGGGATGTGGCAAAATCGGGACCCTAATACACTGCTTGTGGAGTTGTGAATTGGTCCAACCATTCTGGAGGGTAATTTGGAACTATGTGCAAAGGGCTTTAAAAGAATGTGTACACTTTGACCCAGCCATACCACTGCTAGGTTTGTACCCCAAAGAGATAATAAGGAAAAAGACTTGTACAAGAATATTAATAGCTGCGCTCTTTGTAGTGGCTAAAAAACTGGGAAATGAGGGGATGCCCTTCTTGAGGAATGGCTGAACAAATTGTGGTATATGTTGGTGATGGAATACTATTGTGCTCAAAGGAATAATAAAGTAGAGGGATTCCATGTGAACTGGAACAACCTCCAGGAATATATGCAGAGTGAAGGGAGCAGAAACAGAATGTTGTACACTGTAAAAATGGAGACTTGAATCCAGGACTTCAATCCCCAGAAGTCCTTGCTCCACTTCCCCAGAATGCTTTGTAATATCACTGAATTCTCATCTGGGCTGAGAGCAAATTATGATTTAAAGGGTCTTCGCCGTAGGCGGGCCCTTTTTTTTTACTGTTTTCGTTTCCAAGCTGACGCGGCTCTTTTCATAATGTAGGTGAGGTTGTCTAACAAGTGTTTTCTTACTCTGTATTTTCTTTAATCCTTAACCTTTAATAAACCTCTAAAAATATAATACTCCTTGCAGAGAGAAACTAATTTCTACCTGCCTCAGTTTCCCTAAATTTTAGCTGTTACAACACAGAGACTGATATATTATGGTACAATAAAACCTATTAGACTTTTCTACTAATAGCAATGCAATGATTCAGGACAATCCAGAGGAACTTATGAGATATCCACATCCAGAGAAAGAACTGTGGGAGCAGAAACACAGAAGAAAAACATATAATTGATCCAATAGTTCGATCTGGATATGATTAGGGTTTTGATGTTAAAAGATCACTCTACTGGAAATATGAATAACATGGAAATAGGTTTTGGATAATAATACAGTGGAACTGCTTGTCAGCTCTGGGATGGGGGAGGGAAGAGAGGGACAGAAATCATGAATCACATAACCATGGAAAAATATCCTAAATAAAAATAAGTAAATAAATAGTTTAGAAAATCTGTCATAGGTCCAGATTTCTGATAGATTGCCCTTCTAACCTTTTGAAATTTACAATACTGGTGCTTCAAAGAGATCGAAAGCATTATTAGGAAATAATATTACAAGTTTTTATAATTTTTTAAAATTCTAATTAATTCTCTGACTATGTCCATGTAAGCTAGATATGGAATTGTCAGGTCATTGAACATTTAACTGAGTACTATCTTTGCGTCCAGCCCTAGGCTAGAAGTGGTAAGAAATAAACAGAATTACCAAAGGACACGTGAAATTTGTAGCTATAGGATTGGCTATATTAAACCATACATGGGTGCTTGGATAAGGTATTTTTGAAAGAAAAACCAAGAAAGAAGAAGAAACAAGAGAGAATGTGTATATGTATGTACATGTGTATGTGTATGTTTTGTATGTATGTGAAATAATAACACCAATTACAGGCAGTGTGGAAGAGCAGATAGAGCTGGTCTCTAAGCAAGAATGACAAAGGTTCAAATCTTACCTCTGCCATACTGGTTGTGTGACCCTGGACAAATTAATCTTTCAAGGTTCTAAGCAACTCTATAAACTAGAGGGAAAATACTGAGTTTCATTGGTAGAAAGAATTTCTTCATGCAGAAATTCCACCCATGAAATAACAGGTCCAGTTCATATCCCTAGCCTATTGGTTATATTCAGGTTTGATACAAGTCCTCTTGGAGTAATGGGGAACTCCTATATTCAGGCCAATATAATGACATATAATTGAGTGCTAAATTCTCTGGTATGCTTGCTCAGCACAGTAGGAGTTCAGAGAAGGGGATGATCAATGAGCATTAGAGTAATTAGAGCAATCTGCAAGAACTAGATGGACTTGTTCTACCTTGAAGGATGGGCAGTTTTTAAATAGATAGGAGAGAAGAAAGTATATTTTAGGAGTGGGGGTGGGAATATGAGTGAAGATGGGAAGAGGCATGGTATTTGTAAAGGTAAGAAATGAAGATTGTTTAATATGTGCTAGGGACAAGTGTGGATCAGTTTAAGGGAATAGCTGTTGAAGGCGGAGTGGTAGGTGAGTGACATGGTTAGGTTAAATTAACAAGGAGCCAACAAGATTAGAATGAAGAATTTTAATTTATAATAATAGACTTTTAGAGTAAGAAATTATTTTAGAACTTAGCCTAACTAGATGCTTCATTTTTATAGATAAGGAAACTGAGGCCCAGAGAAATGAAATGAAAGATTACACAGTAAGTAGAAACTTATTCTAAACCTTAAATCCAGAGCAGAGTCATACATATACACATGTACATACATATACACATTCTCTCTTGTTTCTTTTTCTTTCTTGGTTTTTCTTTCAAAAATATCTAATTCAAGCACCCATGTATGGTTTAATATAGCCAATAATGTATGGTTTAATATAGCCAATCCTATAGCTACAAATTTCACGTGTCCTTTGGTAGGCATAGAAAAAGTAGGAAGTTGCCATGTTTTATATATATTGCACAGGTGGAAGGAAGGGGATGATTTGAAGTCTGATTTTTTATAACTGTATGTACACCTATGCTAGAGATTCTCCCATGAGGGATTTCTATCCTCTTGGGGGAAATCTGGGCACATGTTTCACAAAACCGAAGGAAAAGAAAGCAAAAAGAACTCATGACAGAGCTCATGGAAAATGTTAATATCCATCAGTGAGCAACTATTTCTCAGTAACCTACGTGGCCTCAGTCACTTCCACTAATGCAATGTTTAGAGTTCCTGGCAAGGCGTGTAGTTTTTTGTTCCTCTATGCATTGTGCTTCCTGCAATTCTCTCTGGCTTCCAGTCAAGAGAGGCAATATCTTCTGCTCTGGACTCTTCTCATTTTTCTGCATGTAGTTCTTTGTAGTTCCCAATAGGGACTTTACTAGCCCTTTTTAAGGTAAAAAGTGAGCCATTCTTTGGGATATCATCTTGGCAAAAAGGAGTACTTTAGAGTTTCCCAGGCATAGTGTTCTAGCTCAAATGCCATGCCAGCCCAACATGCTTCTGCTCTGAAGCCTCTCCTATTACAATTCTTACTGACCTCTGAGAGCCTCACAAAGTTCATCAAGGACCAAGGAGCATGAATCCCACCCCTTTCACTTCCAAGTGGATCTCCATCAATATTTGGTCAGGGCTAACTTACAATCTAACATCTTCTTTCTTCCCCGGCTCCTGGTGTGTTTCTGTCTGCACCAGCATTTCCCATGGACCTAAAAGCTTAAGAAAACATCATACTTTCCCCCAATGGTTCCTTGGGTCCTCAGGGTCTCCCTAGGGACAGGAGTATTTAAATAATCAGAGGTTCCAGCGGAGGAGAAGCCAAGCACCTTCTAGCTTTACCTCTGAGAAAATGGAGAGATAAAAACCAGCTCCTTCTATCCATGTATTTTTATTGACTGAAATTCCATCTTCTGTGGCGCATAAGTATTTATTTTGTGATAAATCAAGTTGTATGTGTTACAGCAAAGGTATAAAGCTTCCTATAAACAGTAATACGTAGGGAGTAAACTTTTCAAATGCACATAGCACAATTTCTAGACCTTGCACAGAGCACACAAATGTTTGACTTGGAAGAGAGATGACTGCATCTATGCTCTCTGAGTCAAGGTCAGAAGGCTTGGGTTCAAATTTTAACTCCCCATGTATGACCTGCTTGACTTTGGAAAGGGAAAATACTCAAGAAGGAGGAGCATTGAGGATTATGTACATTTTTAAACCCTTGCTTTCTATCTTAGTAACAACTCTAAGACAAAAGGGCAAAGATTAGGCAATGGAGTTAAGTGACTTGTCCAGGATCACACAGTTTAGGAAGTGTCTGTGACCAGATTTGAACCGAGGTCCTCTCAACTCCAGGTCTGGCATTCTCTCCACTGTGCCACCTACCTGCCTTTATGTAAAATTTTAAGAGTCAAAGTAATGAAGGGAGGACATTGTAGGCAGGTGCATTTCCCTTTTCTATGCCTCAGTTTCCTCATCTACAAGAAAAGAGAATTGGACAGATTGTTCTCCATTGTCTAAATCTTATGATCCATCTCTAAAAGCTGTTATTTCTAGCCCTGAGAATCCTTACCTTCAGGACTTTCAAAGGAGACACAAAAATAATGTCCATGCTAAACAAATTCCAACTGGCATTTCAAAGTAACCTCTTTTTCTTCTTATAATATTAAAATGGGGGACTACCTCATTATTGAAACCTTTCCTTATTTGACATTAAGGAAGGTCTTAGAAGAGAACATTAGAAGAGAGTTTGATGGAGAGCCACGGATGATGATGCCATCACTCGTTTTTAGCCGAACCAATAGCTCTGTGTGGAAGGAAAATGAGAAATTTAGCATCTCTATCATTTACGTGTCCATTCTTTCATTTAGTCATTCATTAATCAAGTATTATTAAGCGTTTCCTATGGTGGCAGATGCTGAAGATACAGACAAAAATTATACGGACCTTTCCCTAGAGAAGTTTATTTTCTCTTGGTACTGAAGGGACAACATGAACAGAGATAAGTAAATACAGTCCTACTGGATAGTAACTATAGCAACATTTGTTGGATTTCCTATTAGACATATTTCCAAAGGTGGCATGCCTGCCCCTACTAAATAATTACCATAGGATATATAGTCTTAAATGTTATGGGTCCTCCTAATAATTTCCATCGTCTTCAGTGATGGAAGACTACAATTACTGGGATGTAGTCATGAGCGTCAAGGTCAAAACTGTTATTTATAATGACTTTCAACCAGAACTGGCTTTTATCCAGGGACCTGTAGGTCGTGATGACATCACCATGCCCAGCAGAGGCAGGCATGCGGCAGTGATTCTACAGTCTCATGACATCCTTGGCCAGAGTGGTCCTGTGAGGAAACATTATCTTCTGTGAACTTTGGGTGTGAATCAAGTGTCTGGTTGAATTAGTCATTTTCTGGATTCTGAGAAAGGCTTAATTGTCTGTGAGGGTTCTTTTTAACCTCCTATTCTTTGTGGGGAAGAAGGAAAGATACCTATTTAGCCAGTGATTAAGTAGGAAGGTGGGTGATACATCAGAAGTCCATCAGCAATCTTGGACATTTCCTGATTAACTGCAAGTGAGTCTGGGATTGCAGACTGAGCAAATGGATTCAGTCAAAAGCACCCACGTGGGTGAGTCTCAAATCCATTCAGGAATGCTGTGGTACAAGTATAAAGTATGTTGTTGTTCTTGGGGTACCAGGAGGAACAGGACTCTATAGGGGATCTAGGCTGGGAAAACCATGGGCCCATAGTTATTTCACACTTAATTAATATATTCATTAGGGAATTTTAAAAAATGTAAACATAGAGGATAGCTGGGTGGCTCAGTGGATTGAAAGTCAAGCCTAGAGATGGGAGGTCCTAGGTTCAAATCTGGCCTCAGACACTTCCCAGCTGTATGACCCAGGGCAAGTCACTTGACCCCCATTGCCTAGCCCTTACCACTCTTCTGCCTTGGAACCAATACACAGTATTGACTCCAAGATGGAAGGTAAGGGTTTAAAAAAAAAAGGTGAGCATATATTGAATAGTCACAAGTAGTCACTCAAAAATAGTATCACACATATTATGAGTCATTAAACCAGTGGTTCTCAACCTTTCTAATGCCGTGACCCCGCAATACAGTTCCTCATGTTGCAGTGACCCCAAACCAAAAAATTATTTTGGTGGCTACTTCAAAACTGTAATTTTGCTACAGTTATGATTCGGAATATAAATACCTGATATGCATTATGTATTCTCATTGCTACAAATTGAGAGGTTGAGAGCCGCTGCATTAAACCAAAGAAAATAAAATTGAATTAAACTTAATTTTAAAAAATTAATAATGATACTTAAAACATACAAATAAAAATGGAACAGTTTTGAGGGGTTACAGTGGGGTGTGCCTGTAAATACTTGGCATACCCTTTATGCATACCCATGCATGGACTAAGGTTAAATCTATAAAATTTTAGCTAAAAATTCAGCAAAAAAATTAGCTTAATAAATTTGGAGACTAGCTTATCTTATATTATCTTTTGGGTATACTTTCATTTACCTTTAGCTTCATTATTCATATTTTTATAGAGCATTCTTCTTTGCTGGGAATAGATCATAGAAAAATTACTTTCTATCATGTGAAGCAAAAAGAGATATTAGGGAAAGAGACAGTATGGGCTGGAAATATATAAAAAGAATTGATGTCAATGAGAAAGAAAACTGGACAAATAGTTTGGGAGTTAGGTGTGCCTAATTGCTGAACCCAAATAACCAGGGGGAACTCAGGGACTAAGAAGATCAGGGGAGCTTTAACACCTTGTTTCAGGGGGATAAAAATAAAGGATCCTAGAGTTAGAGCTGAAAGGGGCCTTAGGAATCATCTCATCCAACCTCCTCTTTTTCAGATGAAGAAATTGAGGCCCACAGAAGTCAAGTTGCCCAAGGTCACATAGTTAAGTGGGAGAGGCAAGGTTTTAATCCAGATCCTCAGATTTCAGGTCTATCATTTCTTTTATTATACCATGTTCAGCCAGGTTTTGAATAGAGTAAATGAAGAAAGCTCTTAGGGAAGGATTATAGATTTAATGATGGAAAAGATCTTACAAATTGTCTAGTCCAAGCCCTTCCTTTCACAGATGAGACTGAGGTCCAAAAAAGAGAAGTGACTTGTCCAAGGTCATGTAACTAATAAGTAGCAGAGCTTGGATTCAGACCCAGTTTCTCTGACTTCATCCATTTTCTTCTCCATTACATTAAGGAAAAGATCTGCTAGACCATTTCCAAGAAAAAGAACAGTCCCTGAAATCAGATGTGATTAGCAGGGCCCCGGCCTTCATCCTTCACAGGCCCCACCTATATCATAATAGTAAAGGAACTATTATGGAAAAAAAAGATAATTCTGTACTCTTTACCCTAAGTACAACAAGCATGAGTAAGACAGCTTCTTCCCTCAAAAAGAGTATAGTCTAATTGGGGCAATGATTTTAAAAAAAAAACCATGAAATGTTAATAAGTTAAAAAAAGAAAGCTTCAAATAACAATGGAAAAACTAATAAAAAATAACAGGTCAAACAGTGAAGAAAGTGTTTTTTTTATTTGGAGGAGTGGGAAAAAGGCAGGACATTAGGCTTCTCTTATCCTCCCTCACAGTAGCTCTGAAAAAGCCATCAGACAAGGCCCAAAGCAGGCAGAAAATACACCAACATTTCCATATCATTGGAATCTTGGAGCTATTGATCTCATAAGCTTACCCAGCAACTAGCCTACTCATCTGGAACTTCCCCTCCCTTATTTATAACTTGCCCAACCAGATGATATCTCAACTTCCTCCTTTTCTAAAACTGAATTATACTGAATCACTGCCCTAGATTCAGAGCTGGATCCCTTCTGCTTCCTATCCTGTCTTCCCTATGTAGACCAGCCCTTCTCCTCCCCGAATCCAATCTACCCTTGTTGACCTCTTTTCCAAATCCAATGGAAGACCTCAATCTATTATAAACAAACTTGACAACAAAATGTTCTACTAGGGTTCCTACTAGCTCCTCTAAGGAGGTAACTAATTGTTGATTTTCTCCTCAAGATGCCTCTTTCCATTGGAAGCTCTTCCCACTTTCTCTCTCATCTCTTCACAGAGAAGGAAATGGCCAGTATACTCCTTACTACCCTATTCTCATCTCTAGATCGTAACTCAAAAACATCACCTTCTTTAATAGGAAACCTCTAATAAGACATTAGGGAACTCTTGGGTGAGAAAACTCCCTCTGCCAATGGAGTTGGGCCCCTTTAAAGAGCTGCTTAGGGCAGAGGTGTCAAACATGCTCCCAACACTCCTGAGTGTTGCCCTAAGCAGATTAAAATGTAATTGGGAGATATTTAGCAAAATAAATAAAAATACAATAAACATAGATAACATTACATTTTAAACCCAAGCCTTCATGGCTCAATGCATGGATTAATGCCCTGGTTTCTATTTCAATTTGACATCACTGGCATGAAATCCTGAGAAGTGACTTGCCCAGGTTCACATAGCCAGTACATGTCAGAGATGAGACTTGAACTAAGGTCTTCCTGACTTCAGGGTTGGCTCTCTCTATACTATATCACTCATGTCTCTCTTACTTTCTTGGAAATTAATGTTATTAAGTCATGCCATACTATTCCCATCCTTTTCTCTGCCATCTGTACATTTATCCTACCTCTTCAGTGATGGCAGTTTGGGGTTCACAGTGGCTTTAATATGCATGTTGATGACCCCCTTCTAACATTCTAGATTCATAGTTCTATAACTTAACATCTCCATCCCCATTCTATTTCTACCACCTCATTGTTATCATCTTAGCATCATTAGGACATTGACCAGCTCTGAAACTCTAAAATTCCCTGCCTGGCTGCAATAGCATGTTATTCTGCCCACCCCTCACTCCTTCATTCTCCCAAGCTTTCTTTTTGTCCTCATCATGACCTCCATTCTCTGGACCTCTGTCTCTTGTCTCAATGAAACTTCTCCTCCTGGGGTCACTGGCCCAAGGTTAGCCATTTCAACCATCTCTTGCCTCTGACCTTCTGGGATCTTCCAAGGGAGGCTGTTATATGATGAGTGACTTTAATAACTGAAGGATTGTGGCTACACATAGCATTAATGCATATCTCAAGCCCTCAACACCTTAGTAGATGTCTTCATGGGTTGCTATCACCCCCTCCAAAAAAGTCATCCCAATGATGAGCATTTTCACACTTATCTAATCTGGTTCTTAGTCAGCAGATACACAATTTTCCACCAGCGCCAAACTCAGAACTGTTCAGGCTTAAAGTGACCAGCCAGAGTTCACGGGCACACATACCAAGAACCTAAGGGCATCTTCATGATGAGTAATCAACTGGATTTTGTATTAAGGGTATTATAAAGAGGAGGGTCTTTCAACCAAGACAAAAGCTTTCACATCCATTATTTTTTTTTAAATAGAAGAGAAAGAAGTTTGCTTTCAGGACAAGGCAGAGATCAAGATGGGATAAGCGAACAGAACAATGTCTCCTGAACCAAGGAAGCAAATCCATAAGGAGAGAGACAAGATAAACAGAGGATGACATCTGGGCAGAGGGAGAATTGGAGAGAAATAGGCCATCATAGACTCAGAATTAAATAGTTTGAGAAGTCTGAATGTTGAAACTAGAAGTCAAAGACTTCTTGGGCCTAGGCTCTAATAGTCTTCTGTACTTTTCTTCCTAGTACATAAGGTCCTTGAACTGACCTGTCTTTGGTTTTTCCCAACTCATATCCACCTTATCAGCAGCCAGTTCATTTGTGGCAGAAGTTAAAAAAAAACTGGGCTAATTAGATTCACTGTAAATTCATTCTGTCTAATCTCAGGCAGGCTCTCACTTTGGCAAGGCTGGTGCTTTTTTATTCATGTCTTAGTATTCCCAATCACATTTCCCACAGAGAGTGTTCTAAACTGTTTCTCTTTTCCTCACAACCCTGACTTTACCCCCTTCATTCCCTACTTTGACATCTGCTGTACTGAGAAAATTGAGGCCATCAGACATAAGCTCCCTAATCTCCTCCCTTCCAAAGAAGATACCATGGTGCAATGGAAAGAGTGCTGATCACCAGAATCACAACACCTGCATTTGACTCTTGTCTCTGACATTTTTATTACCTGTGACCTTGGGCACTTTGCCTCCCTGGTCATCTGTAAATTGAAGGAATTTGACCAAGTTTACTTCCAATTTTAGGTCTATATGTCTATGAAAATTTCTCTCTGTTTTTGTCCATCTGTCTCTGGGGCCTGCCTTTGCCTTCATTAAAAGTCAATAAATCAAATGGGAGGTCTTGGGTTCAAGTTTGAACTCAGACACTTCCTAGCTGTGGGACCCTGGGCAACTCACTTAGCCCCCATTGCCTAGTCCTTACTGTTCTTCTGCCTTGGAACCAAAGTATTGGTTCTAAGACAAAATGTAATGTTTTTTAAAAGATCAGTAAACATTTGTTATACTCCTACTATAAATCAGGCACTGGAGCTCACAATTTAATGGGGGAAGACAACCCATAAAAAGAAGCTGAAAAAGTATAGAGGGTGATTGGTCTGGAGGCAAGATGAAGTCCTGCAGCCAGGGTGGGAAATGATCTGAAAGAATGTATGAATTTCAGGTTGATTTAGTCTTACAGAGTGATAAATTTCTGGAGATCATGAAATATAGGTCAACTGGGTGGGAAATGATAAGGTAGGTCATCTATCAGAGGATGAAGCTGCCATCATCCTACCCAAGGCTAGCCCCTTCAGTTGTTCCCTAGGTAACCTTCCAGTCTACCACCTCCAGGACTTGGCTTCATCAATCATTCTCTCGCATTCCAATGGTTCTTTCCCTCCCACCTAGACTTATTTAGGTTTTTCCTATTTAAACAACCTGACCATCTCCTTAAGCTACCAAAACCCCATCTTTCCTACTTTCATTACCACTATTTCTAGAAAGAGTTGTCTATACTCACACTCTCCACTTCTTGCACCATTCATTTATTCTCTAACCTCCCAAAATTTGGTTCTGCCCCCCACTATACACTCCTAAAAGTAGCAAGTGGTGCTTGATTTGCCAGCTCCAAGAGCCCTGTCTTAGTTCTTGTCCTTTTTGAGCTAACTGTAGCATTTGGTACTATTGGTCACCCTCCCCTTTTTCAATGTTTTCCTAGACTCAAGTAATAATACATTCCTGGTTCTCTTTCTTTTTCTGTCTCTTAAAAAACCCCATCAACACATTACTTTCTGTCACAGTAACAACTCTAAGCCAGAAGGGGGAAGGGCTAGGCAAATGGGGGTTATGATTTATCCAGGGTCACACAGCTAGTAAGGGTCTGAGGCTAGATTTGAATGCAGATCCTATGGAATCCTGGTTTGGTACTCAATCCATTGTGACACCTACTTGCCCCTAGGTGCCTCAGATGTTATACTTTCACTTGAGAGTCTTTAGTCCTACTTTCTACAAGGAGCTATTCATACCCAGCCTTCTTTAATGTTAGTGCCTTCCCTTCCAGACCATCCTGATGAACTATGAACCTCTACGATCTTTCCTAAATCTATCTCTAGCTCTGACCTCTTTATTAAGTTTCTTGAGCTCCAGTTCCATGTTTTCAAATGTCTGTGGCAGGTACCTCTGACCAAAACCTAAAATCCATCATGTTCAAAACAACTCCCCCATTTGCTCCTCCTTTTTTGACTTTTCTATTTCTGTTTCTATTTCAGTGTCTCCCCCCTCTCCAACCCTCATGCCATTTCCCAGTTGCTCAAGCTATAAATCTTAGGTTATCTTAATTCTTCCCCTTTCCTTATGCTTCATGTTAATTCAATCAGTTGTCTAGATGACATTGATTTAACCTTTGCATCTTATCTTGCATCTTTCCCTTTCTATTTCTACCACTATTACCTTAATACAAGGTCTGCAGTGTAGTCCTGGGTCTGCCAGTAATTCATTGTGTGACTCTGGGCAAATTATTCAGTCTCATCTGTAGAATGAAAGGGTTGGAATGGGTGATCTCTAAGGTCCATTCTAGTTCTAGTTCTATTATCCTGTGAGTCATGGCCACCTGCCTGGATCTTTATAATACCTTCTAACCATTGTTCCTATCTTTCTTCTTTCTCCTTTGTAATTCATCCTACACTGTTGTTAGAATAATCTTCCTAAAGTTTAACTCTGATCATATCCCAACACTCTGCTGCTCTCCTTCAATGATTCCCCATTGCCCACTAAATTAAATCTACCGAGTGAGTCTGGTAATTGAAACTTTCTACCCTTGGCTGTCTGAAGAACATTTTCTTCTATTATTTCTCCTCATGCATTATGCACATTAACCAAGCTGGGTTACTCCTTTTTCTTGAGTGTCGTCAATACTTTCCATATTTTCCCTCTCTCTGCCTCTGATCATCCTTACCCACCTTTCCAAGGTAAGGTTGATGTTATACTGGCAATTGCCCAAATTCCATTTTGTTAGTCTTTGTCATCTAGGTTATCTTATATCTCTGTACCCGGCTAGTTTTTATTTTCCAGGGAACCAACCCAGGGTCTTCTTCGATAAGATAAATACCTCAATATTCCTTTATCTCATTCCACCCCATATGCCCCCTTTTCTGGTGATTAGCACATTCTAATACCCTGAACCAAAAGACAAAAAAACTCTGTTAGTTGCCAGGTATTCAGTTTCTCAGAGTAAGGGAGCTTCATCCCACCAATCAGTCCAGTAGCATTTATTAAGGACTTTCTATGTGCCAAGTACTGTGCTAAGAACTGGTGATACAAAAAAGGCTTTTGTCCCTGCTTTCAAAGAGCTCACAGCCTCCATGAGGGGAGACAAACTCAAACAACTACATAGAAACAAGCTATCAACAGGTTAAATTAGGGATGGTTTCAAAAGGAAGACACTAAGATTAAGGAGGACTGGAAATGAAAGGCTTCTTATAGAAAGTAGGACTAAGGGCTCTCAGGTAAAAGTATAACATTTGAGGCATCCAAGTGATGCATCAGTATAATTGGGCTTGGAAGCAGGAAACCTGGATTCAAATCCTGCTTCATAGACTTCTTCACTATGTGATCCTCCCCAAGTCACTTAACAAAACATAAAATGGGGTTGGTAACCTCAAAGGGTTGTTGCAAGTACCCAGGATAAACATATGTAAAGTACTTTGCAAACCTTAAATTAATACATAAATGTTAGCTATTGTAGCAATTAGAGAAGAAAAAGAAATTGAAGGTATTGGCAATGAGGAGACCAAGCTATCACTCTTTGTGGATGATATGATTGTCTACTTAAAGAATCCTAGAGAATCAACCAAAAAGCTAGTCAAAACAATCAACAATTCTTAGCAAAGTTGCAGGATACAAAATAAACCCACATAAGTCATCAGCATTTCTATATATCTCCAACCCATTTCAGCAGCAGGAATTAGAAAGAGAAATTCCATTTAAAATCACCCTAGACAATATAAAATACTTGGGAATCTATCTGCCAAGACAAACACAGGAACTATATGAACACAACTACAAAACACTCTCCACACAATTAAAACTAGATCTAAACAATTGGAAAAATATTGATTGCTCATGGGTAGGACAATAAAAATGACAATCCTGCCCAAATTAATTTACTTATTTAGTGCCATATTCATTGAACTACCAAAAAACTTTTTTACTGAATTAGAAAAAAAAAACATAACAAAGTTCATTTGGAAGAACAAAAGATCAAGGATATCCAGGGAAATCATGAAAATAAATTCAAAGGAAGGAGGACTTGCAGTACCAGATCTCAAACTATACTATAAAGCAGTGGTTATCAAAACAATTTGGTACTGGCTAAGAGACAGAAAGAAGGATCAGTGGAATAGACTTGGTGTAAATGACCTCAGCAAGACAGTCTATGATAAGTCCAAATATCCCAGTTTTGGGGACCAAAACCCACTATTTGATAAAACTGCTGGGAAAATTGGAAGATGGTATGGGAGAGATTAGGTTTGGATCAATATCTCACACCCTACACAAAGATAAACTCAGAATGGGTGAATGACCTGAATATAAAGAAGGAAACATTAGGCAAGTACAGAATAGTATACTTGTCAGATCTTTGGGAAAGGAAAGACTTTAAAACCAAGCAAGAGCTAGAAAAAAAATCACGAAATGTAAAATCAATAATTTTGATTACATCAAATTAAAAAGTTTTTGTACAAACAAAATGAATGCATCCAAAATTAGAAGGGAATCAACAAATTGGGAAACAATCTTCATTACAAAAACCTCTAACAAAGATCTAATTACTCAAATTTATAAAGAGCTAAACCAATTGTACAAAAAATCAAGCCATTCTCCAATTGATAAATGGGCAAGGGACATGAATAGGCAATTTTCAGTCAAAGAAATCAAAACTATTAATAAGCACATGAAAAAATGCTCTAAATTCCTTATAATCAGAGAAATGCAAATCAAAACAACTCTGAGGTATCACCTCACACCTAGCAGACTGGCTAACATGACAGCAAAGGAAAGTAATGAATGTTGGAGGGGATGTGGCAAAGTAGGGACATTAATGCATTGCTGGTGGAGTTGTGAATTGATCCAACCATTCTGGAGGGCAATTTGGAACTATGCCCAAAAGGCACTAAAAAAACTGTCTGACCTTTGATCCAGCCATAGCACTGCTGGGTTTGTACCCCAAAGAGATAATAAGGAAAAAGACTTGTACAAGAATATTCATAGCTGCATTCTTTGTGGTGGCAAAAAACTGGAAGGTGAGGGGATGCCCTTCAATTAGGGAATGGCTGAACAAATTTTGGTATATGCTGGTGATGCAATGCTATTGTGCTCAAAGGAATAATAAAGTGGAGGAATTCCATGGGAACTGGAAAGACCTCCAGGAATTGATGCAGAGTGAGAGGAGCAGAACCAGGAGAACATTGTACACAGAGACTGATACACTGTGGTACAATCAAATGTAATGGACTTCTCCATCAGTGGCAATGCAGTGATCCTGAACAACTTAGAGGAACCTACAAGGAAAACCACTATCCACATTCAGAGGAAACACTGTGGGAGCAAAAATACCAAAGAAAAACAACTGCTTGAATACATGGGTCTAAGGGTGGTTGGGGATGTGGACTCTAAATGAACATCCTAGTGCAAACAACAACATGGAAATAGGTTCTGATCAAGGACACAAATAATACCCAATGAAATTGCATGTTAGCTGCTGTAAGGGTGGGTGGAGGGGAGGGAGGGAAATAATGTGATTATTGTAACCAAGAAACAGTTATAAATTGACTAAACAAACTAATTCAAATGGGGGAACAAACAAACAAACAAACAAATAAATAAATAAATAAATGAATGAATAACTAACTAACTAAATAAATAAATGTCCATGATGGTCTAGAGAATAAAAAAAAGAAAAAAAAAGAAGAGAGAAGCACAGGTTTACCACCCTTTCTAGTACCTTTTGTCTCTGCATTGCTGCTGGAGATCTAATTCTAGCTTTCCCAAACCTTTATTTTCCTTCCTAGCCCAAATAAAGCTATACTCTTTAATGGCTCAGCTCAGGTACCACCTTCTTCAGGAAGTCCATCTTGATCCCTAGAAGTTGTCCCTTAGCAAATTACTTTGTATGTATGTAGCTCTTGTCCCAAATCCCATTGGTATGGGACTCTCTCCTTCCTGGTAAAGATGAATGCCCCACCACACACCAGGAGCTGGTGGAATGGGTGAGAATGAAAGAGATTCAGTCTTTTCAGTCTTGAAATTTGAGTCATTTCCAGGGTTTCTGGGTTCCAGCTTCTAAAAGGAAGATAGGAGAGGCCAATCCCAATTCAAGTTGTTGTAGAAGTAACTCTGGGAAGAAGAGAAATTGGCAGTCTCCATCATGTCCCCATCCCCAACTTGCTACACTAGAAACTTTTGGGAGTTTCCCTTGGGTGAGATCCAGGACCTTCTCTCTTGGTTGAACTGAGTTACCTTGCTTCCAATGGGAGTGCCTTTTCACTCTCTATTGTCTAGTGTATATCCTCCCACATGCACCTTCTCTGATTTAGGTTTTGTTACCAAATTGGTTCCTTTGCTATTACTATGTGTGTTCATTGTAAAATTGCTATTTGATGGGGGAAAGAGTCAAGCCTTGGATACAGAACCTGGGACCCTCCTTTCTTCCCTTATCCCCAATAATGAAAAATAGCTATCATGAACCTGATTATATGCCCATGACTAATAATATTTAAGGGAGCAAATACACATGATTCTGGCTTGGTACCTACTGTGATAAAGGATGGAAAGGTTTGCAATTTGCCAAACTTTGCAAGAACTGAAAAGTGCAAACCTACAGTGGCATGTGACCATGCATTCCCTGAAGAGAGCAGCCCCTGACCTCAAATTCCTATTCCTATTCTTAGCAGGAATTAAAGTCTCTCTTGGAGAAGCATAGGAGGGATGTGTAATTAGAATTTTGTGCCCAAGGACTCCATTTCCCAGAACCCAGTCTCCTTCTCACCTTACCTCCTTATGTTTTGGGGATTTCTGTAACTTTCTGTAACTCCACCCTCACTCTCTTTTCTCCCCCTACCATGGTTGGGAAAACTTCTCTTTACTCAGACTTTTACTCTTGTTCTTTCTATTTCCTTTACTTCGAGTGATTATTAATAAATCTTATAAAATATAATACTTGGAGTTCTTGGATATTAATTTTAATCTTACAGGGAGAAGAGGCTAGAGATACCTATTCTGCCTCCCTTTGAGCCACACAATGACATCCTCATACTACAGGTTAGGGGACAGCCCCTCACCACACATAAAGTTTCATTATATATTTTGTACTTATTTTTCTATGAGTATATTATTTCCCTCATACTTCAGCCCCCCAGAATATAAGCTCACTGAAGGTAGATACTACTTTTTTATTTTGTTTTTCTTTGTAGCCTCTATATCTGACACCAAAATAAGCACTTAATAAATATTAATTGTTTTCAGTTGTACAGCAAGTAGGTTATTGAAAATGGTTCTATGTGTCAGTTTTCCTAGGGATTAAAACCTTTCATGTTTCTTATAGAGATGTCCTTGGGAGGACATTTGAAGGTTGGAAATCAGCTTTACTTGTTGTTTTGTTGATTGCCTAGATTTAAGAAAGTGAAGTGGAAAATGTTAATAATGTAAATCAAACTTAAAAGTATGTGGGAGAGAGGCAGCTAGGTGGTTCAGTGGATAGATGGAGGTCCTGAGTTCAAATTTATCCTCAGACATTTCTTAGCTGTATGGCCTTAGGCAAGTCGCTTGACGCTAATTGCCTAGCCCTTACTGCTCTTCTGCATTGGAGCCAATACTTAGTATCTCTGTGAAGACAAGGTAAAGGTTTAAAAAAAAGTGTGTGGGAGAGTCAGTTAAACACTTAACCAGGACACTCCTGAGAGGGAGGATGCATGGTCAATGATCCTAAGAAGAAAGCAGAACCAGGAGAGTCATATTCACTTCAAGAATGCAAAAACACCAATGAAAGTAATGCTAAAAGAAAGACATTGGAATTCAGATTAAATGAAATAACCCTTTTGGCTCCAAAGGACTTGATGATGAAACTCATTCCCTCTTCTAGTTAGAGATAGTAGATGAAGGAAATGGAATGTTGCATAGGGCAAAGCCATGGTTGACAGTAGCTTTACTGAATTGGTTTTGTTGTTGTTGTTGCTATAAGTCAAGGCTCTTAGGTTGTTGATTGGAATTGGTGCTAGTCTTTGTTTTTAAAGGTAATGATAAAACATTTTTTAAAATTATTAGTGCCAACATCTCCTCCTACCTCCTCATCAGACCCAGAGTTCTTAAATAATATTTCTTAGGGAAAAGAGGGAGAATGCTGTTGGATTTGGCAAAACTATCTAAGTGGAAGATATACTGTAAGCTTTAGATATAACCTTGTCACCAGGAGGTTTTCAGGAGTTTCTGTGACAGAAATTCTAACTCTACCCTGTGGAGATCCTCTGCAGGAAGCTGTGATCATATCCGGAAGATATTGCCATCCTCAAAGGAAAAATTGGAACAGTGACTGTCAGGAGCTACTGAGATGCTAAGTCAGTAACAGCCTCAGCCACTTACTAGCTCTTTGACCCTAGACAAGTCACTTAACCTTTGTCTGCCTCAGTTTCCTGAACTGTAAAATGGAGATGATAATAATAGTACTTATCTCTGAGGATTGCTATGAGGACCAAAAGAGATAGTATTTATAAGGCACTTAGCACAGTACCTTGCATATAGTCAGTGTTTGCTCATTTCCTTCCCATTGTCAGCCTAACAAAACCTTTGGATCTCTTCTCAAATAATGTTTTAAACACATAAAATTAAATATGTAGGATTGCAAAAGAAATTAACGTTTTTTTCAAGACCATGCTTGAAAGGATGGATTGTTCTGGGTGCAATCAAGAAAATAAATAGCACTCTCAATACCATGAACTACAATCTGATGAACACGTTAGGAAATTGAAGGGTTAAAAGACTTGGAGGGTAGAGATAGTTGCTACCTTCATCAATGGCTTACCAAGATCCATCTTTTCAGAACTCCTAGCATTATTGGCTAAAAAGGCAATAAATATTGAGAAGATAGCATTCAGCTGTACTTAACAGTGGTTTCAAGGGACTATTGGATTTAAGCCATCCTATGAACAAACTTTGATTTTTCCCCCAACAGTGAGAGAACTAGGCTTGTATGTAGTTAAAGGGACTACTTTAATAATAGGGACTACTTTAATATTAATGGTGGCAACTGGGGTCTACAATAACACATCTGGTATTTCCAAGAGAGATTGGAGATGGCACTGAGGGAATGGATGCTACCTTGGTGTTTCCAGAAACTAGGAATTCTAGCATTTATTATGATATTTGTAATATCCTAAATTTTAGAATTTATGCTTTGGGGTAAACTGAAGCACTTTCAGGTTGCTTGCTCAGTACTATACAGTTTGGTGCTTCAATTCAATTTAACAAACATTAAGTCCCTCCTATATGTAGAATATATCTAAATACCATGACCATAATATGAATCTTGTGCTGAGATTCCAATAGCAGAAGAAAATAAGTGTAAGACAACTCTAATTTTCTCAGTGGAAATTAATTGATATGATATTAATATGATCAGATGCCACAAGCATCTGATCAATGGTGCATGGGAAAATCAGTGGGTGATAAGAACTAATTACCAGTATTGCCAACCTGGATGAATGACCTCATTGTGCTTGGAGAAACTGTTGAAAAACTGTGAGCAAAGACTACTGAAATGATAGACTGGAAAACATTGTTTTTTTTTTATAGTATTTTATTTGATCATTTCCATGCATTATTCATTAAAGGCAAAGATCATTTTCTTTTCCTCCCCCTCACCCCCCGTAGCCAATGTGTGATTCCACTGGGTATCACATGTGTTCTTGATTTGAACCCATTGCCATGTTGTTAATATTTGCATTAGAGTGTTCGTTTAGAGTCTCTCCTCTGTCATGTCCCCTCAACCGCTGTAGTCAGGCAGTTGCTTTTCCTCAGTGTTTCTACTCCCACAGTTTGTCCTCTTCTTATGGATAGTGTTTTTTCTCCTAGATCCCTGCAGATTGTTCAGGGACATTACACCACCACTAATGGAGAAGTCCATTACGTTCGATTATACCACAGTGTATTAGTCTCTGTGTACAATGTTCTCCTGGTTCTGCTCCTCTCGCTCTGCATCACTTCCTGGAGGTCGTTCCATTCTCCATGGAATTCCTCCACTTTATTATTCCTTTTAGCACAATAGTATTCCATCACCAACATATACCACAGTTTGTTCAGCCATTCCCCAATTGATGGGCATCCCCTCTGGAAAACATTGGTTTAAAGGTTAAAGACCAAAGTCAGGTTTGGCTTTTTTTTTTTTTAGAATCTTTTAAGTACAAGACCACATGATATTCTTTCTTAAAGTTTTATTGATGCCTTTTATTTTTATCCTAGTCATTTCTGTAAATACCATATTCTACCTCCAATCTCTATCTTCTTTCTTGAAATTGAACTGTCCCTTATAACAAAGAAAAACAGTTCAGCCAAAACATCTAATCTGCTCACATCTGACAATGGATGATATCCTCTACTTTAGTAGGCCCCCCTCCTCTCTTTCATCAGAAAGGGAATATATCTTATTATCTCTTGTCCAGAACAATTGTAAGGTTGTTGATATTTTTATTATTATTATTATTATTATTATTAGAGGCATGTAAGTGATTCAGTCTATAGATTGGTGAACCTGGACTTAGGAAGACCTGAGTTCATATCTGGTCTCAGACAATTACTAGCTATGTAACCTTAGGCAAGCCACTTAACCTCTGTTTGCCTTTGTTTCCTCAACTATAAAGTGAAGGTAATAATAGTATCTATGTCATAAGGTTGTTGTGAAGATCAAATGAGATAATATTTGTAACATGCCTAGGGTGGAGTTTTCAGATATTGCTCCCACAATATAAAGTTTCAGTTCCCTCCTCATCATCCTCTTCAGGACACATACTTCAGCCTATCAAAGTCTTTCTTTAAACGTGGTACCCTACTGAACATGTGCTTCAGATGTGATATGGCCAGGGAAGAGGAGAGCATGACGATCACTTCCTTCTCTCTAGACTTTTTTTTAAATTAATGTTTTAGATCCATTGGATTTTTTGACTACTGTTTATTCAACTTGAGCTTTGAGTATTTTTGTTGTTAATTGAAATTTTCTTCTAAACCTAAAATTCTACATGTGTCTAAATGAAATTGAATTTCATTGAATTAGATCATCGTTCTAGATGAGATATAAATTTAATATATAATATATAATATATGTTATTATATACTATATTGTAATATATAATATAAATTCTTCCATTCTTTTCATATTTTTGATTATTCCCAAATTTCAAAAATGTAGTATGGCATCCATTTCCCTTCCACAACATTATATTGATAGAATATATGCAAAAATGAAAGCCATTTCTATAAGTAAAATTATTTCTTTCCAGAAATTGCTTTATAATCATTCTTGTCAAACTATTTACACACACACACACACATAACACACATACATATGTTTCTCATTACAACTAGAGTTCAGATTCCTCAAGGTCACAGAATAAACTTTTTACCTCTCTCATCTTATTTCCAAAATAGTGCTCCAGTAGTCCCCCACCCCCTTTTCAGGAGGAAGGAAGTATGTTTTATCTCTTATTCAGGACAATTCTATAAGGCTCTTTGCTCTGTGGGTTCTTAATAAAAGCCTGTTAACTAACTAACAACCTCCACCATTAATCATCTCACCTTCTGTGTATCAGATGGTGGAGAAAAAGAAAGATGTGGATAAATCATTCGTTTCTTTTTTGCTCTCTCTTTTTCCTGTAGCCTACCTTACAGTGTATGGTTTCCTTAATACCTCTTCCCTCCCTCCTCCCACTTCACTCTATTTCAATATTTCTTAGTCATATTCTCCAGAGATCCTTAGTGAGTAAGAAAACTGAACTAGACTCACTATTTCCTATGCCTTGTGTCAAGGAAGCTCATCCCCTCTCCCTTCCTGAGTAACTTTACCTGTCCATCAAACATTCCTGACATACCACAGTGCCAGATACCAGGTTTGCATCGGCATATGTTCTGTACCTGAATAAAAGTTGAGGTTTGGGAGAGAACGGGGAGAGCAACAAGAGAAAGGGAGAGATGGACGAGAAGACCATGAGGGAAGCCTGAGGAGAAGGGACAGTGCAGGAGGTGAGAGGGAAATGAGAGAGGAACTGGCAGGCTAGGCTCCATGTGGTCAGGTTACTTATGAATGATTGTCTACCCTTCATAATAAACTTTATAAAATATATACCTCTGGGTAGAAAGAAATATTATTTAATTTTAATTATTACAGCCTTTGCATTTACTTCTAGAATTCTTAGCATCACTTGTAGAATTACCACCCCCAATTCCCAACAAAGTTCTGTTTGTTGAAATCTTTTTCTTTTTCTTTTTTTGAAAATGTTTTTAAGCCCTCACCTTCCATCTTGGAGTCAATACTGTGTATTGGCTCCAAGGCAGAAAAGTGGTAATGGGGGTCAAGTGACTTGCCCAGGGTCACAGCTGGGAAGTGTCTGAGGCCAGATTTGAACCAGTCTCTGGGCCTGGCTCTCAATCCACTGAGCCACCCACCTGCCCCCTGTTGAAATCTTTTTCATCTTTCAAGAGCTTACTCAAATAATAACCCTCGGAAGTCTTCTCTCATCTCTCCAACAAAATGTGAACTTGCTTTTCTTTAAATACCTATAGCCATTAGAATTATAGGTTTTAGAATTAGAAGAGATCTTGGAGGTCATTCAGTCCATCTCTCTTATTTTACATTGTGGAAACTGAGTTTCAGAGAAGTGAAATTATTTGCCCTAGTTCATTGAGATAGTAAGTAGTAGAATATGGATTCCAAATTCCCAATCCTTCCACTCTCTCAAGCTGCCTCTTTCTACTCTTTTTTGACACTGAGTATACTTTGCCTTATGTTAATTATTTATATACTTCTTTTATGCACCCCCTCCCATATTAAAACATATATTTGCTGAGAGCAAAGACCCTATCTCACTTAAAAAGACCCCAAACTTTCCACAACAACCTTGCATACTGTCTTCTATATTGCAGGTATTCAATGAAGGAAAGAAAAAGAATCAAAGAAAGAAAGCTATTCTATGTCCCAGTTGGAGTTGTTCCAGTTTTAGCCTTTGCTTGGAATGTATCCAGATCTGATTTATGGGGGGTGGGGGGGAGATGGAGGGGAAGGAAGATCACTTGAACTCTGGGTCGGTGAGATCTGTAATGATAGTCCTTAAATCTTGAGGGTCTCCCCCCACACACACACCCATAACTCTTCAGGATTTCAGTTGCATCTATGTCCTTTCCCCAAGGAACCTTTATTGACCAGCAAAAAGTAACATAAAAGGGACTACTGGAAACATGCTGAGTGGCTGGAGAACATACATTCTTGCTCTCTGGGAAGGGTTTTCTTTATTGTCTTGTTACTCAGCAGGAATGGCTCCATTTGCTTTTGAAAAGGTCAGCTCTCTCTCTTAAAGAAGTGAACAGAGGGCCTAGGAAAGAGTTCTTGCCAGAAACACCAGGCTGTGATCTGGATGACTGGGCAGAAATCCTTGTGGAAGCTTCCCTCGCTCTGAGACCCTTAAGAGATTTGGAGGTACCTAATAGCCTCTAACTCTCTTCTGATATTGCCAGTGATGGAGAGCCAGCCCTCTCTGGTGTCAGAGACTAAGCTAAGCAACTAGGTTAATCTTCCTTTGTCACTAGGTGGCAGAATGTAATTAAAATGTCAGGATTTCCTGATACTTTGTAAGCTATTTCTCTTAAAGATTGCATTAGTTACATAAGACCATTTGCCAATGACATTTTAGGGTCAAGGCCATTAAATAAACTTTCTTCTGTGCCAATAATGTTTATATCCTTCCCATATCTTTCCCCCCCTTTCATTATTTAACTTATTTTATTTATTATTTATTTATTAATTTATATTAACATTATTTGCCTCAATGAACTTAACGTATGTGAGTCTTAACAAGAACAATGTTGTGGAAAGTATGCTGGGTTTAGAGTTCAAGGATAAAGGTTCACTTTGGCCACTTACTACCTGTGTTCTCATAGGAAAATTGTTTAACCTCTCAGCATTAATTTCCCCAACTGCAAAAGGAAGGACTGGATTAGATGGCCTCTAAGGTAACTTCCAGCTCTAAAATCCTTTGTTTTTTCCCCCAACAGTTGCTGATCTAATAACCCAAGCCTCTCTAATCACTTAATAAATCAACCAAAATAGTCAACAGAGGACTATAGTGGAGAATATTGGACTAAGAATTGGGAGACTGAGGTTGGGCTTTGAGGAGGCTACAAAGAGCTGCATTGGATAATTAAGTCTTGGATAAATAAGTCACTTTACTTCCCTAGGTCTTAGTGTTTTCATCTGTAAAGTGAGAGGGTCAAACTAGCTTATCACTAAGATATTTTCAGTCCTAAAACTTTGTCTTTAGGTCCACTCCAATTTACTTTATCTTGTGTCTCAAAGTTATTTCCAGACAGGAATATGCTAACAAATTTTTAACAACTGGCTTACCAGAAAAAAATGTATACATGACACCGTGGCTGTTTCAAATGCTACAGCTTCTTGGAGCCACAAGAATAATTTGTTCTAATGGCCATGAAGGGAGCAGAAGCAGGCTTAGAGACATTAAAGACACCAGAGTCATCTACTGCATCCTGGGTCATAGAAGATCATCCTGACTTGTCTTGCCACTGGACTTTAATGATTCTGGAAAAGAGAGTGAAGATGATGACTTTGAGTAACTGCTTTACTTAAATCCACTTAACAAGCAAGTCATCACCCATACCCCAACCTCATAATGCCATTGGTCTTCTTTGAGCATGGATGACAAACAACCAGTTTACTTGGCATTATTATTTGCTACATCTCTTTAAGTCTAGATGATCAATGAGGCAATAAATCAAGTCCTAATTTGTTACATTTGTCAGTTTCAGAGGTATAAATGATCACACTGAAAATTTAACAATGGGCACTCATGAGCCAGTAGGAGCTGACTCTAACACGCTCCTCCTTATAGCCCTGATATTCTAAATAAAGCCAAAGATTTAGAGCTGCAAAGAACCTGAAAAATGATCAAATCCAATTCCTTTATTTTACAAAGGAGAAGTGACCAGCCCAGAAAGAAGTAACTTTCTCAAGGAAGCACAAAGCAAATAGTGGTAGAGCAAATCTTTCTCCTAAATCTTGATTTAAGGTGTTTGCAAGTTCAGAAATTCTCTTGTCTCTTGTCTAAGGTCCCCTGTGGTTCCCAATACAGTATAAAAAAGTGGGATCTCTTCCAAATGAGGGGGAAAAAACCAGGTCCTAGATACTGATTTCCTTATAATCTTCTTTCTTTTGGTGTCTACCTGCCACCCGGCTCTTACCTGTGGCTCCAAGAAGCTATAGCATGCCCAGTAGCCATACTCCAGTAAACCATCTTGACAGGCAGGGCTAAACCAGGTTGAGGGTAACCAGTGGGCCTCAAACCCATCATTGAGTTAGAGAAGATGTCTATCCCAGGCAGGTGAAGACAGAAGGGACAGATGAGAACACTTTATCCAATTGAAGGTAGAAGAAGTAGGTGCTGCGGAATGCTTAGAGCCTCATTAGACATCAGAGAAGCCAAGGCTATTCACTGCATCCCAAGTCATCACAGTTGTCTTCATTTTTGTCTTGCCACTGGGCTTCTTTCCATTACTGGAAGAGAGAGCAAGGCCAATGACTTCACATGACTCTGCCTCACTTAAATCCAATCTCCGTGTGGGTCAAAAGACATCGCCAGTGAAGTCATTTTGGTCCTCTTCAAGTATGAAGGAAAACAACTAACCAACTTTCCTGGTAATAAGAGGAGGGCAGAATATTGATTATCAGTCAGTCATTCTCTCATCATTAGGCCTTGATGCTCTGCCAACTGGCCCCACTGTTGTCTCTCCTCTGCTGAACCGCTTTTGATCTCACGGGGGTATTTTCCTATGGGTTTATTAACAAGACCTTCAGTAAAGTTTTTTTGAATGCCTTTGAATGCCTTGCTGTGGTTTATAAGTGCCCTTGGGTTTTCAAAGACCAGGCCATCAAAGGGCAAGTTATGACTGGCCCTACAAAGCTATAATAAAGATTTCAAGTAGTGGTTTAGTGTATGCCAGCATATAAGAACTGGTCTAGCTAAATGCTAAGAATAATATAACAAAGCTGACTGCAAGGCGATGTTTTTTGTTTTGATTTGTTTTGTTTGGTCACAGTAACTCTTACAATAAACTGAGGGATTTAGAAGTAATGGATAGAGGGCTAGACTGAGAGTCAAGAAGACTTGATTTCAAATATCACCTCAGACACTAGCTATGTGATCCTGGAAACATCACTTAATCTCTCTGTTCCTCATTTTCCTCATCAGTAGAATGAAAGAATTAGACTTGATAGAATCTAAAATCCCCTTCAGTTCTAAATTTAAGATCTTATGCCCTGCATCAGTAGAGATTTGTGTTTCCTATTACGTTGTCATACCCTAATCACAGACTGGATTTTACCTATTTGATCATTTAAAAATACATGCCAACGTAAATCCCATTTTATGGTAGCCTCTGGAATTACTCCCCAGATTTCTTTATAAGCTGACTGAATAGTATGTCAGTAGCCATAAGACCAGTTCCCAATCACCGCAAAATACCCCCAAAGTAGTATAATCTGCATTTTATTCAAATCTAATTCCAGAGTGGAGTTATCTAAGCAAACCTGACTTTATAGAGATGAAAGAGGAGGCCACCCACAACCGCCTTGATATATTTGAGAGCCACCGGGAAGGCTTGTCCCTTACCTTGAATATTTCTCTTTCTCCAGTTATCTGGAGACAGATAAAAAGTTTACACACTCCAGTTTACTATAGCTGAAATATGTATTATGTGAAGGGCAGTAAGGTGAAATAGGACTAGAAAGAAAAGCTATTGGTAGAGGGACTTTAACGCCAAGCTAAAGGTTATAGATTTAGAAGTGGAAGGACTTAGATGTCACATAGTCCAGTCCTCCTCACCTTTAGATAATAAGATTGAGAATTGGAGAAGTTACATGACTGGAAGGAGTGTGATTGCAAAGAATTTAGAAAGGAGGGAGCATATGAAAAAGAATTAATTGGCCTTAGAAATTGATTAGATGGGCACAAAGGTAAATGAAGAAGAAATCACCCAAGATGACTGAGTTTTTGAGCCTAGAAGGATAATAATATAACACATTGTACAGAAATCAAGGGAACAATTTAGATGAAAGGGTAGTGCAGTGGTTAACATCATCTCAAAAAATTGATTTTCCTTCATTTTAAAATAATTTATGATTTTACTGGTCAAGGTTTCTAATTTTGGTCAAATGACTCTCTTGACCATCAGACAAATATGCATTTTGGGGAGCTCATTATTCAGTTGCTCCCTTGAATATCCCTAGACATCTAATTGTGAATAAGCTAATTAGGAAGTGGTTCATCAATCTCTCCTCTCCTCCCCACCCCTGAAGAGGGATAGGTCACACATGCTAAAAAAAGTATCATTGCAGAACTTTACTGCTTACCAGAGTCTGTGAAAGGACCACATTCCTCAGAATATAGAGAATGCAAAAATCTGAGCCACATCTGACATCTGACTCAGTATTTCTCCCTAATATACAGGAACTGATTTTGGGTCTTTATAATCCAGATAAAAATAATACTATACATAAAGAATAAATTCTCCCAGTAGTTAAAAAAGAAGATGAGTTCAGTTTTGGACCTATCAAGTTTGATATTCTGACAGAGAACAGGTAGCCAGTTGGAAATGAAGGATTTGGATCAGCTTTTACTTCTTCAAACATGCTCTGAGGGTGTTGGGACAGAGTTTGAGAGTGCCTTGTTGGAGATGCAGCTCAAGATGTCTTAAAGTGGTCTTATCATCACAAATGGTCTTATTAACCCTTACTAGAAAACCAGAGAAGAGAAGAGGTACTGAATAAGATGGAAGATACTCAGAAAGGGGGAAGCAGATATATGGCACTTAACAGAAACTCCCTCATTTTATATGTCAGGGAAACTGAGGTCCAGGGAAGTATAGTGACTGGTCCAAGACATTTTAGTCAATCCCGTAGTCTTCATGGGGCTTGCCTAATTCCAAAGGTAACAATATGCCTTATCCTAAGAGCTCTCCTTGCCATTTCCTTTCTGTGGAAGGAAGATTATGAGTTAACCCTCTGAGAAAAAAATAGACCACACAGTCTTCCTCCTTCCAAATAGCATATCATGTGGTATTTAGTCATCTTTCCTAATTTTTGCTATTCCATGGGACAAAAATTCTACGTCTCAGTGTTCCCCTGTATGGTACTGTTCTCACTGCTCTTTCTTCTTTCCCTTCTCTTAAAGAGTTGGTTAGTACTAGTAGCCACACTGAGAGAACTTGGGGGAGCAGATAGGGCATGTAGACATGGAGTCAGGAAAACCTCAATTAGAGTCCACCTCAGATACTAGCCATGTGACCCTGAGAAAGACACTTGACTCCTTGTACCTCAGTTTCAACATTTGTAAAATGAGGGCTTTGGACTCAATGGACTCAATGGACTCACGTCCTTCCCAACTCAATATCTGATTTTTCTACCCCTTCTGTTATGTTTGGGGTTCTGTCAGAAAGGGAAGATAAAGAGTTTCTACTCCTACATTTTTCTTCTGTTTCCTTGCTCAAGGCGAAAGTTTGAACTCCTGTTTGCAAAGGATTTCACCTCACTGTTGTAACAGACTTCCCTATCCCACTTTGCTTGTGGCAAGAAGGCTCTTGGTCAGTTCCTCTCTCAGGATTAGTTTGCCTCAAAGTTTCAGCTATTACAAAGGAGTTCCGAAGGGGTTTAAACTCTGTGCCTTTGGGTCATGTTTGGGAAGAGTATATTCCCCCCAGCTCTAACTGATGCTGAATGACTGAAGTCCAAATACTACTCCTAAGGCAGCCATACTGATCACTCCAAAACAATCCGGTCTGTACATGCCAGTCTCTAGAACAGTGGAACAGTTTCCTATCACACCAACCCTTTTCCCAAGATGTTTCCTTTGGCAGTTCTTAATCACTTAGGAACAGTTGCTATGCCAAGTTGCTGGTAATATAATTTTCATAGGCTTTGGGATCACTTTCCAACCAATCCATCCTGGTCCTAGATACACATTCCTTTAAAGATGACTGGAGAAAGGAAGCTTTTGCCAAACACTTGGGTCTTTGCTAGGCTTTCTCCTGATTTGTTGCAAACCTATATATACCACTAGGGCTGAGAAAATGGGACATCTTGCTTTGTAGATGCTTTAGTTTATCATATGGAAAAACACGTTGCTTCAATAATCTTCTCTCCTCTAAATTTTCACCATTGTACTATAATCTTTCTACCCCAAATCATGTCTCTCCTTGTTAAAAAGCTTTTGTTACAAAGCTCTTTGAGAAAAAGGATTGTTTCATTCTTTTTCTTTTAAACCCTTACCCTCTGACTTAGAATCAATACTATGTATTGATTCCGAGGCAGAAGAGCAGTAAGAGCTAGCCAATGGGGGTTACGTGAGTTGCTCAGTCACACAGCTAAGAAGTGTCTGAGATCATATTTGAACTCAAGTCCTCCCCTATCTACAGGCCTGACTTTCTATCTCATGAGACATCTAGCTGCCCCCAGATGCTTTCCTTCTCTTTATTTATGTCCCAGATATCTAGCAAACAAGATCTTTGATATTTTCTTGGATTATTGTGTTGATCAAAGTAAAGGTTCTTCTTCCCACCTATAAAATTTTTGTCCTGGATAATATTGAAATTCTCTTCTAGCCTAAAGAGCCTGAGGTTCTAAGTCATAGTTATATAACCCGGTGACTTCTGTAAATATTTTGATAAATAGAAACTAATCCAAACAGAATTCCTCCAGGGTGGAGGTCAAGTTCTTTCAAGGAGATTTGAGAGATCTCTCAGCCTTTCCATAGTGCTTGTGGTCAGGGAAAAGAGAAAGGAAATGTAATGATTTTCTAGCACCAGCCCTTGACCCTAGACCTCTATCATTCATCAGTCTGGGCTAAAGGAATTAAGGAAGACAGAGCAAGAAAAAAAAAAGAAAGATGGGGAAAGAGGAAGAAAGGATCAGAAGTAGGTGATCAAAAAGTCTTCATTTAATTTTTCTTTTAAAAATAATGATATTTTCTTTAGACACTGAAAACTCTGTTTCCATTTCCCTGGTCTCCTCCTCCTCCTCCATCATATTCCTCTAAATTAGAAAGGCAAAACCATTAGTTGGGCTGCTTGTGATCAATAGTCCACTCTTCACTGAAATTCACCAGACATTTATTAAGTATTTACTGTGTATAGAACCATATGAGACATCCTGAAAAAGAAACAAAGCTTAGATATGACAAGATTTCTGCCTTCATCAACTTACTGTCTGGTATGATAAGATGGCAAATATAGTTAATTATAATACAAAATGAGACACAAAAAATATATTAGAAAGGTGCAAGACTAGGTGTTATCAGGGCTCTATCTTATATGGGTGTGAAAGTTATTTCTCTGACAGGTGTTGAAGAAGACTAACAGAACTAAGTATGAGACTTGACCTCCAAAGTTTGCAGGTCTCTTTCCTAAAATACAACCTGTGAAGTGCTGCTAGAATGATCTTCTTTCTGGTATGCTTATTCCCCCTTTCCTTGTGTTCCCGTCCTAGCACTTTCACAATTAGATTGCCTTTTCTCCTCCCCTCTAAGTCCTACCCAGCCTTCAAAGTCCAGCTTAAATCCTGCAACTTCTTCTTTTTTTTTAATTTTATTTTTATTGTCATGAAAAACAACTTCCATATTGGTCATAGTTGTCAAAGCAAATTCATACATAACCAAAACCCTAAAATAAAACCATAAACATACTGAAGTGAAAGACAAATCCAACAATTCTTTCTCTAGAGGTGGATAGCTTTCCCTGTCATAAGTCTTTCAGGATTGTCTCAGATCATGGAACTGCTGAGAGTAGCCAAGTTTTCACAGATAATAATCATCCAGTATTGCACAATGTTCTCCCAGTCCTGCTCATGTTGCTCTCCATTAGTTCCTGCAGATTTTTCCAGCTTTTTCTGAAGTCATCTTGCTTATTATTTCTTATAGCACAATAGTATTCTATCACCAACATCATGTACCACAATTTGTTCAGCCATTCCCCAATTGATGGACATCCCCTCCAATTCCAAGTCTCTGTCACTACAAATAGAATTGCTATAAATATTAAATCCCGAATCTTCTCTGAAGTCTTCTCTTACTTTCCAGCTCATTTTCTGCTTTTAGGAGTACATTTATAGTTAGGAAAAGTTTTTTTATTTTTCCAACTGGTTCCTGTTTTAGTTTTGAAATCTTCCAACTAAATTACAAGCTCCCTAAGTACAGTTACCATGGGGAACAGCTTGGTAGCTCAGTGGATTGAGAGCCAGACCTAGAGATAGGAAGTCCTGAGTTCAAATCTGGTCTCTGACACTTCCTAGCTGTGAGACCCTGGGTAAGTCACTTGACCCCCATTGCCCAGCCCTTACCACTCTTCTGCCTTGGAACCAATACACAGTATTGATTCTAAGAAAGAAGGTAAGGATTAAAAAAAAAAGTCATAGGGCTGGGAAGGAAAAACATAGTGGACTTAATTCACACACCCTTTCCAAGAGCAATGGTGGTAGTGATTTAAATATGATTCCTAAGCTCTGGAAGGGGTGTGTGCATATGTATGTATGGGGGGAGTAGGGAACCATGTGAGGTACTCACTAACCAAGACATTGTAGGGCCTCAAATACATAAGATATTGTCTCTGTATACTTGGGGTGTCTGTAGTTTAATAGGGGAGATGACACATGTACATGCCTATCATTGTCCTATGAATTAGTTTTTCAATGGCCCATGTCTGGTACTGACTTTACTTTCTATGTGAAAGTCGAAGAGTCTCATATTCGTGTGTATAGTAGGAGGACTGTACTGCTTCTGGAAGAATTATGAAAACAACCAGGGAAAGTGCCTTGGAGATATTGTGGAACATGCATAAACATTTTATAACTAGTTTACTTAGCTAACTACATGGTTGGATGGAGTCCTTTTTAAATGACTGCATAGCCCAAACCATCAGCATCTTCAAAAAGGCTGGCTAGTTCTTTGAATAACTTTGGCCAGCCCTTTGGGATTGATTCCATTTCTACTTTTGTAACAGTTAAATTAGTTTCTCTACTAAAAGTATTATGTTTTTAGGGGGCAGCTGGGTGGCTCAGTGGATTGAGAGCCAGGCCTAGAGATGGGAGGTCCTAGGTTCAAATCTGGCCTCAGACACTTCCCAGCTGTGTGACCCTGGGCAAGTCACTTGACCCCCATTGCCTAGCCCTTACCACTCTGCCTTGGAGCCAATACACAGTATTGACTCCAAGACGGAAGGTAAGGGTTTAATTAAAAATAAAAGTATTATATTTTTAGAGGTTTATTAAAAATTATTAGAAATCAAGGATAAAGAAAAGCAAAATAAGAAAAGCCTAGGGCTGGTAAGCCCATTCAATTTCACTTACTACATCTTGAGAGACGCGTGTGCTTAGAAGCCGAAGCAGAGAGAGAGAGTCTGCGATACAGTCAGTTTAAATACAAATTTTGCTCTCGGCCCAGGTGGGGATTTTGGCGAGATTATAGGGAATTATGGGAACTGCCAAGGACTTCTGAGGATTGAAGTCTGGGATTCAAATCTCCATTTTTACAGTTTGCCTAAGGTAGCTGTTGAGAGATCATACTGTAAATCTGATACTGTAAAGCCTGATAATCTCCCCATGCAGTCCTGAGAAATATTCCCCAGTGTTTGGTCTTTGTATTTGTTCTTTACAGTCCCAGGTAAAAGGAATGGAATCGATGGCTTTGAAGGTTTCAAAAGGTGAAGAGAGTGAACCATAGGAATCTGGAAGTCAGAATCTCAACCTGGTTTTGTAGCCAGCACAGCATTGATGCTCTGAGATATAATTTGGGGACTCCAGTCTAGGGTAGCTATCACAAGGACCAAATCAGCAGAAATGTCCCCTTTGGATCTGAATTTGGGGACCAATGATGGCATTTCCAAAATATCTCCAGGGCATAACCTCCATGACACGATGTCAGGAGCTAAGAGACTGACGTGTGTAATGGAGATTATGCCCTGGAAATATTTTGGGAAATGCTTATACTTTGTTCTTGTTGTAGCATCAAAATGAATATATATAGACCTTTGTAAAATTTAATTGATGCTAAGTGCTGAAATGGAACCAGACTCTAAAAATGGGAGGAACACAGTTGGTAGGGGCTGCAGTAAATGGCCGTACAGAAGAGATACCCAACCCTTCAATATTGCTCCTTGGAACTCTAAGGAGCACATGCTGCAATTTAGCTCTGGAAGATGGCCCTAATTTTGTTGAGCCTCTGTTTTGTCATCTTTAGACTGAGATATTTGTTATCCATTTCATGAATTCTGTTATTCTGCTTAAGCTCCTGTTCCCCAGGAATTAGCTATTCTTAGCTTCTGGTTTCCCATCAGAATAAGGCAGGTGTGTGCCATTTTGCCCCAATCATGTCTTCTCTTTTTGCAGGTGGAATTAATTTTGCAACAGTAATAAAATCCCAAGTTCAGGGTCACTAACTTGGCTGGGCTCTTCTACTCTGTAGAAAACTTTCCTTGGTGAAAAAACCTAGTTAGAGCAATACTTTCTCATCTAGACTCTAAAAGGTATAAAAATGTTTCCATTAAAGGAAGGCAGAGCTTGGAATCATTTAGCACTTGGCGCAGTGGTCCTGCCTGCCATTGTAGATTCCTAACTGCATATCAATCAACAGGTGCTCATCACGTCCCCAAGAACTAGAAATTTGAATTCTGGGGTGAGTAATGGCTGTTCAAGCTGTTAGTTCAGTGTCTGGAGGGGATACCTCCTGTGAAATTTACTACCTGTGGGAATTTGTCTTTGGGGGGCTCTGTTTTATCGTCTTTAAAATGAAAGGGTTTATATTAGGTACCTCAGAAACCCTTCTAGCCCTATGCCTATGATCCTAAGAGTTCTCATGAGGCTGTTGATTGATACCTATTCCTGTTTATCTTTGTAATAAACCTTAGTTCCTTTTGTATGTAGTCACTCATATAATTTGAACCTAAACTCTTGTCCATTAAATTAACACATCATAAAACAAACTAGAAGAGTCTTAAGTGTCCCTTCCCTCCCCATTGAACAAAAAAAGGCCTACAAGAGTTTTGATGTGGGAAGAATGACTTTTATGACAAAATAGAAGAAGCCCACTGATTTAGAAAGACTCCATGGAGACATGATTGAGGAGAGACTCTAAATGAACACTCTAATGCAAATACCAACAACATGGAAATGGATTTGAATCAAGGACACCTGTGATACCCAATGGAATTGTGCATTGGCTATGGGAGGGGTGGGAGGAAAAGAAAACGATCTTTGTTTCCAAGAAATAATGTTTGAAAATGACCAAATAAAATAATGTTTAAAAGAAGAAGAAGAAAAAAAGAAAGACTCCACGGGGAAGGTAGCATTTGAATTAGGTCCTGAAAGATGAATGACATTTCTAGGTGTGGAGATTAGGTGGGATTTGAGGCATAGCGAAAAGCACAAGGAAAGGCAGGAGGTTAAGAGAAAGGATGGGACATTTTCATGTAATAATGGTTAGTGTTCAGTTTGGTCAGAACTTAGGTAGTATGAAGGAGATTATAGAAAATAAAGCCAAAGAAGTAGAGTAGTCTCAACATAAGCAGAGCCTTGAATGGCAAACTAAAGAATTTGTACTATATTCAGTAGTCAGGAAGGAGCTATTAAAAGTTGTAGAACAAGAGAAAGAGAAGGTGTGAACTATGCTTTAGGAAGACAATTTTGTTAGCAGTGTGAATGATGGATTGGAGAAGAGCAGGCCCGGAGGGAGGGACACCAGTTGGGAGAAAATTGCAATAGTCTAGAGATGCCAGTGATGATCATGATGATGATAATGATAATTAACATTTCTATAGCACCTTATGTGGCATATAAGCAAAGTGTTCTACAAATAATATATTACCTCCTTTTTTTCCTCACAGCAATGGAAGTAGATGAGAAGTCATGAGACCTGAATTAAAATGGCATCCGTGGGAATTGAGAAAGAACTTAATAGAAGAGCTATTGTGGAGGTCAGAAGTACTCTAGGAAAGGACTACTTGTACAGAGAGAGAAATTAGATTGGTTGGTTTCTAATTTGGTACACAGGGAGAACATAAGAGAACGCTCTAATTCTGGAAAAATTTGACACATGTTTTTGCCTCATGATTTGAAGCTTGGTTCTGATTTTATAGAACAAAATTTCCAAAATCCTTAAAGACTCAGACTGTGGGCAGGAAAATTTCTCCAGGCTGACTTCATTGGGATGAAGTCACATACCCAGTTAAAAAAAAATTGTTTCCAAAAAAATATTGGATAGGTAAAAGTGTAGAAGAGTAGCATTAGATACTAAGAACATTTACCCATGTGAGGAAATCTAAGAACCAGAGCAGGAAATCATGACTGAGAGGATTTGGGTGAAAAGCAACAGAAAGAGAAAGTATTCTCATAATTGGTATATACTATAGACCACCTAGACAGGAAAAAGAAATAGGTGAGTCATGAAAGGCTGAAATGGCAGCATAATATAATAGTGATAGGAGGTTTCAATTATCCATTCAGCTAATAATTTCTGTTTTGTCTTCAATTGATCAAAAAAGTATATTTATGAAGTACCTACTATGTGCTAGGCATTGAGGGAACAAATACAAAAAAATGGAATGATACAGTGAATTAAATTCTAATGAGGGAGATAAGTACATATAATATATATATATATACTGAATATCATAATGAATTACATATGTATGTATTATATGTATCATATAATTATAGCCTGAATAAAAAGTGAATAAATACAAATATACATAAAGTAGTCAAAAACAAGATAGTGTGGGTGGAAGGGCACTAATAATTGGATGGGTCATTCAAAGAAAGCTTCTTATAGAAGACAGTATCTGATCTGCATCTTAAAAGAAGAATGAAACTATAAAACAGCAATAAGGAAGGAATATATTCCAGGTATGTAGGGATAGCCATTGCAAAGGCATAGAAATGGAAGGTGAAATATTATATTTAAGTTATAGAAAACAAGCCAGTTTAGTAGATCAGAGCGTGGGAGGGGAAGTAATGAACACCAAAGCTGGGAAGATGGGTTGCATAGGGTTTTGAAAGCTCTTATGTACATTAAAGATAATTCTATCATTCAAAAGTTAGAGAAAACAATGAGGGGAACTACTATTCTTGACCTGTTGTTTTTTTTTAACCCTTACCTTACATCTTCCAATCAGCACTATAGATTGGTTCCAAGACATAAGAGCAGTAAGAACTAGGCAATGGGAGGTAAGTGACTTGCCCAGGGTCACACAGCTAGGAAGTGTCTGAGGTCACATTTGAACTTAGGACCTCCCATTTTTGGCCTGGCATTCAATCCACCTAGTTGTTTTTTTTTTTTTAACAAGGGAGGCACCAGCTGCTGCATCGGCAGTGATAGCACCCTTTGGAGGAAGTAACCACTCCACCTTAGAATTTGTAACAGATGAGGATTGGAAAGCTGGACATAACCTGATATCCATTCTACATTTTGGGAGAATAGATTTCAAGGCATCTAGAAAAAGAATCCCAGGGGATAATTCTACAGGGGACATCAGCCCGTGAGGAATGAGATACTCTTTAGTGTAAAATTCTGAAGACATAAAGAAATAATTTGAATGAAGGGAAAAATGTAAAGCTGTATAGATTCAGGGTAATGTATAATCTTAGATTCCTAAAGAAGGCATGTCCAGCAAAATGTAGAAATAATCATTGTCAGAGGAGCTGTGGAAGGTAAGCACATTAATATCTTCTTCGTGGTACATGAACTGGTCTAACCATTCTATTGTAATTATTCCAAGAAAGTGGCTAAAATATCTATTTCTTTATACACAAAGATCCCACTGCTAGGCATATATACCTTGAAGAGATCAAAGACAGAGATGGGGGTCTCAAGTGTGAAATACTGAATATTCTGAAATACTCATTCAATATGTTGATTAGTTTTGGTAAACTGCTTTAAAAAATCTTTCATTTTATTCTTTGTTACAAGAGATGGCTCTCTGGGTACGGAGCTATGTAGGAATATATTCAAAATTGAAGGTGAGCAAAAATAGGACATCAATAAATTTTTTTGGTTTTAAGACATCCAGAAAATGAAAGGACACACAAGGAATGAATATAAAAATATGACATGTTATATAAAGGGGCCTAATTGGTTCAATGGATAGAGATCTAGGTCTGGAATAAGGAAAACCCAAGTTCAAATCTGGAATCAAATACTAATTATGTGACTCTGGGCAAGTTACTCTCTGTCTGCCTTGGTTTCCTCAACTGTAAATGGGGATAACAATAGCATCTATCTCCCAGAGTTGTTAGGATCAAATGAAATAATATTTGTAAAGTTCTTAGTTTAATGCTTAGTATATGGTGCTTAATAAGTTTTATTCCTTTAATAAATGTTTATTCCCTTTCCTTTGTTCTTTTTTTAAAGGGTGTCAGGGCTGCTAAAGGTCAGAATAAACTAAGGTAAAATTTAAACCTACAAGATTTTAAAATTATATTACAGAAAAGAAGATGATCATAAAAAGGATAGGGCATCTGTTCAAGTTGGATGAATCCATAGTAATGGCAGACAAAGAAAGTGGAACTTCTCTCTTAATTTTTCTTCTTTTTTTCTCTGCATGGGAAAATGCTCTGTAGATTAGAAAGACCAGGACCAAAAATGGCTAATAGGAAACTGAAATTCAAACTCAGTAAGGAGATAATAAAAGCTAAGTCAGCTGCCCTTGATAAGTTTGAATCAACAGGTCCAATTAAAGTACAACCCAGAGTTCTCAAAGATATGGCTGATGTGATTATTGAATCATTGTCAGTAATTTTTGAGAAATCATGGAGAATGAAAGAGATACCATAGAGAGAGAAGGGCCAGATGTTATCCTGATGTCCAAAAGGGGAAGAAAGCAGAATCAGATGATTGCAGCACGATTACCTTGACTTTAATTCTTAGAAAAATTCTAAAGTGTTTTTTCAAAAGATAGTGAATAAGTAGAAAATTAAATTATGATTATGAAGAATCAACATGGGTTCATCAAAGACAAGTCATTCCATATTTAATCATTCAATCAACAATCATTTATTAAACAATGTAAGCTAGGTACTCTGCTATGTAATGGGAATACAAACACAAGCAAAAGGACAGTTAATACCCTCAAATAGTTTACATTGTATAGGGGAAGATCTATCTATCTATCTATCTATCTATCTATCTATCTATCTATCTATCGGAACTGAAAAGCAGGCGGGGGGGGGGAAGGCATAAAGGAGAAATGGGGGGCACTGTAGAGGTATCCAGAGAGTCTAGACCAGAGCCAGAAGAGGAGTGAAGGATGTCTAGCTTGAGTACTTATTAAAAGTGGAGATTCTGGAAGAAACTCATTAATGAGAGGTGGTAACTTCAGGGAGGGATCTTCCAGAGTGAGAAAGCAACTGAGGCATGGAGTCATGATTTCTTTTTTTTGGTAGTTACAAAACTGTCAGATGTTCTACTAAAATCTCAGTAAACTATATTTATATCATCTTCCTGATTCACCAGTCAGAAATCTCATGCTCTTCTTGTAGAAAATATGGAACTATATGGGCTAGGTTAGAATATAGTTAGGTAAATTTAGAACTGGATTGAATGTCTGAATCCAACAAGCAGACATTACTTATTCAAAGTCAATTTGGAATGAGAATAATAGGGATCTCTATGTCTATATGTCCTTGGCTCTGGTCTTTTCAACATTTAAATTGATGACTTGGATCAAAGCCTAGATGGCGTGGCTATCAGATTTGCATTTACCACACATGTAGATAGAATAGCTAATAAAATGAATGATTATGATCTGAAACATCTGCATCAGTCTTGAACTTAGGCCAAACATAAAAGGAAGAAATTTCATTGGAATAAATGTGAAATCTTAAATTTTAATTCTAAAAAAATACAGTGTCATTTATAAGATGGGGAAGGCATGACTAGCAATTCATGAAAAAAAAAAAAAGATCTGGGGTTTTAGTGTGCTTTAGTAGATTCTCTATGCAATTCATCTGACTGATTTGGGCAGCTCCCAAAAGCTCATTAAGAGAAGTATAATGTCCCGGATAAGAGTGGCGATGATCCTGTTGCACTCACTCCACTCTGATCAGGCGGAATCTATAGAGTATTGTGTTTACTTCTGGGTGCCACATATTTGATGACCTAGGAGTGTTCAAAGGACAGATTCTGCTAGAATGAATGGCTTCAAGGTTGTGCCTTGAGTATCAGTTAAATGAAATTAAGATGTTTAGCCTAGAGAAGAGAAAATTTAGGGAAGAGACAAATCCTTCAGAAAGGGTAGAAATTGCAAGAATTATCACAATGCCTGGTATATAGTAAGTGCATATTTAAATACTTGATGCCTGATTATTTAATCTGGGGGGAGGGACTGCTTAACAATTAGAAGAAGGAAGGAAATGGTCTGCTGTGGAAACTCTAGACTCCCCTTCATTGGGGATGTCCTCTTGCAAAGGCTGGATGGCCTCTTGTTAAAGACTGTTAGAGAGAAGATTCTTGATCAGGTCTGCGTTGGACCAGATGTCTCTAAAGTCTCTTTCAACTCAAAGACATTGTTTTCCTCTTTGAGCTGTGATGTGCACCAATGGAAAGCTTACCCATAACCATGAGATTCCTGATTCTTCAAAGTATTACTTCCTAAGAAATCATTCCTGGAATGGATGATGAAGTATATTTGACTTTTCCTCTTGGTTGAAGTGGATAACTATAGAAATTGAATGCTCCAAGTCCTATCATATGTGGTTACTTAGTTTTGCTTAACTATTTTTTGTTTTTGTTGTTGTTAGAATAGAAGGTTTAAGGAGGGGGAAGGAAGTAGTTTCTGGGAAATGAATGTAATATTAAAAAAAAACGACATCAATAAAGCAAATATAAAGCCAACTCTGAAATGGTTTTCCCATCACTGTCATCATCACTACACCTCCATCATCATTATCCTCACCATTATTATCACTGATATTTATTTAGTACTTTATGCTAACAAAGTAGATCTATTATCTCATTTCATCCTCACAGCAGCCCCATAAAGTAGCTAGTGTAATTATCGCTGCCCCCATTTTATAGATGAGGAAACATTGACTCAGAGGAAAGTTGCCTGCATCAAAATGACATAGCAAAAATGGGTCTTGAATAAGGTCTCTTGATTCCAGGACCAACAAAGCGAATTATCCTTATAGAAGGGAATTTATTGGTTTGAAGAAATCTCTCTCCTTTTTCACTCTTTATCTTGTCATGGAAGATACAGAGGGTGTGTTCACTTTAAATGACTATTCCTCAGTCTGTTTGTTTGAACTGCTGTACTTTGGAGGAGGAAAAAGGCCTCCCCTTGGCTAATGAGAGGGTGAGTGAGGCCAAAGCCTGCTTTCATGATCAGATATAGGACTGGGGGCCCCTTTGGCCCCAGTCACCCTCTCATTAGCTTCCCGCTCCTCCTCCAATTCCTTCTACAGTACTTCCATAGCTTCATCCTGTGATTCTTTAGCCATAAATTACATCCTAATAAATGCCTCTGAGTCTGCTAGGAAAGGATAATAGCTCAGTGACAAAAGGGAAGAAAAAAGGAGGCATGTTTTATGACTGGTGGGTTAAATGTTCTTGTTGCTGGCGACAGAGGCCCTGGATCCAATAGACTGAGTTTGCAGAGCAAAAATTCAGAATGGAGCAGCGCAAGGTGGACTATTGACACATATCTGCTCCAAGGACTTGCTGCTGATGCCTTTGAATCTAACCTTTTCATCTGGGAAATAGGAAGAGCAGAAAGATAGTCACTATTCTCATCCATATGGAGACACTGCCATTTTACTCAGAAATATTTTGCCTGTTAACTTCTCCACTCTCCATCCTTCCAACCACTGGAAAATTTTTAATTGGTGTTTAAAAAATTACCAACAAATGATAACAGATCCCAGCAGTGTCTCCTGAATTGTAAAAGAAAAGCTCATTTATATTCAGAAGAATTTTATTATTAGATATAATAATAATTTTTTGAAAACTGATAGTACAATGGAAATAAAAGAACTGATTTTGAATACTAGTTTTGCCACTGACTGCCAATTTGACCTTGTGGTATAGACAAAAAAAAGCTTTAGCTCTCCAGGCAGGGTTTGAGTTCAGATTCAGACTTTGATACTTACCACCCATAGGATGGTAAATCACTTAATTTCCCAAGATCAAAGTTTTCTTATCAATAAAATGAGGGCTTGGACTAGATGCTCTCTGGGATCCCCATCAACCTTCTGTCTATAATTCTATAGTCTCTGACCTTCAGTTGCCTTGCCTGTAAAACAAGGGGGTGGGGCTAGATTCCTCCAGGGCAGGTATTAGAAGCATTCATTGAGCGTTTACTCTGTGTCAGGTACTCTGCGTATGCGCATTGCTCTCTGCCATCCAAAACACACCCAGACAGTTCGAACATTTTACAATGTGAGTCATCTTAGAGATCCATCTTATTTGCAAACATTCCAGTCCTGCTTGGACGACAAGCTGTCTGTCACTGGAAGCTCAACCGAGAAATGGAACCAGTTCAGAGACAAAGTGAAGGAAACATCAAAGGCAGTCCTAGGCCCCAAACAACGCAATCACCAGGACTGGTTTGACAAGAACAACACTGCTATTGAAGACCTATTGAGCAAAAAGAACAAAGCCTTTATGGAGTGGCAAAATAACCCAAACTCTGTTCCTAAAAAGGACAGATTCAAGTCTCTCCAAGCCACAGCACAGTGTGAGATCAGGAAGATGCAAGACCGATGGTGGGAAAAAAAAGGCAGAAGAAATCCAGCACTTTGATGAGACAAAAAACTACAAACAATTTTTCAGTGCCCTCAAGACTGTCTATGGGCATAAAAGATAAAAAAGGCATCACCAACAGGTGGAAAGAACACTTCAGTCATCTTCTCAACTGACCTTCTTCAGTCGACCAAAGCACCCTCGACCAGATTCCCCAAAACCACACCATTGAACAACTTGACGTCCCTCCTTCAATAGAGGAAGTCCAAAAAGCCATCAAACAAATGAGTGCAGGCAAGGCACCCGGTAAAGACGGGATCCAGACCAAGGTGTACAAGGCCTTCAATGGAAAGGTGCTCCAGGCATTCCACATAGTGCTGACCAGCATATGGGAAGAGGAAGACATGCTCCCAGAACTCAGAGATGCCTCCATTGTAGCCCTATACAAGAACAAAGGCACACGAGCAGCCTGTGACAACTACAGAGGCATCTCACTACTCTCCACTGCTGGAAAGATTCTTGCCTGTGTTATATTCAACAGACTCCTGTCATCTGTTTCAGAACAGAACCTGCCTGAATCACAATGTGGCTTCCGACCAGATCGTAGCACCATCGATATGGTCTTCACAGTGAGGCAAATGCAGGAAAAATGCCTTGAGCAGAACCTGAGTCTCTACATTGTCTTCATAGACCTGACAGAGGTGTTCGATGCAGTGAACAGGGACGCATTGTGGGTGATCCTTAGCAAGCTTGGTTGCCCAGCAAAATTCATCAAACTGATCCAGCTCTTTCATGTTGACATGACAGGGGAAGTCCTATCTGGTGGAGAGACTTCCGATTGCTTCAACATCTCCAATGGCGTGAAACAAGGCTGTGTCCTTGCTCCGGTACTATTCAATCTATTTTTCACCCAAGTATTACAACATGCTGTAATGGATCTAGACCTGGGCATCTACATCAAATACCGACTGGATGGCTCACTATTTGACCTTCGCCACCTGACTGCAAAAACAAAGACAACAGAGAGACTCATCTTGGAAGCTCTCTTCGCAGATGACTGTGCTCTCGTGGCCCACCAAGAAAATCATCTCCAAACCACTGTGGACAGGTTCTCTACTGCAACAAAACTGTTTGGCCTGACTATCAGCCTCAGCAAAACAGAGGTGCTGTTCCAACCTGCACCAGGGAGGCCAACTAACTAGCCGTACATTACAATCGACAGCACGCAGCTTTCTAACGTCAACACTTTCAAGTACCTGGGCAGCACCATCGCCAACGACGGGTCCCTATGTAAAGATTAAAACTTAGGGGGAGACTGAGGCAGGTAGAAATTAGTTTCTCTCTGCAAGGAGTATTATATTTTTTAGAGGTTTATTAAAGGTTAAGGATTAAAGAAAATACAGAATAAGAAAAACACGTGCCTAGGCCAGAGGCCTAGGCAAGATAACCTCACATCATGAAAGAGATGTGTCTGCTCCAAAACGGAAGTCCAAAAGAGGCCAAGCCTATTCACAACCAGGTTTAAATACCCCATCTTGCTCTCGGCCCAGGTGAGATTACAAAGCATTCTGGGGAAGTGGAGCAAAAGCTTGTGGGGATTGAAGTCCTGGATTTGAGTCTATTTTTACACCTAGACCACGAGATTAATGCCAGGATCCAAAAGGCCAGCCAGGCACTCGGGCGGCTGCGCTGCAAAGTCCTCCAACATAGCAGTGTAAGCCCTGCGACAAAGCTCAAAGTGTATAATGCAGTGGTCCTCAGCTCGCTCCTGTATGGTTGTGAGACATAGAAACTGTACCATGTAAAGATTAAAATTTAGGGGAAACTGAGGCAGGTAGAAATTAGTTTCTCTCTGTAAGGAGTATTATATTTTTATGAGGTTTATCAAAGATTAAGGATTAAAGAAAACACAGGATAAGAAACATATGCCTAGACCAGAGAGGCCTAGACAAAATAATCTCACATCATGGAAGAGCTGGGTCTGCTCCAAAACGGAAGTCCAAAAGAGAGCACAAAGCCTTTGCAATCAGGTTCAATCCCTTCTCGATCTTGGCCCATTTGAGAATTCAGTGAGATTAGAGGGCATTCTGGGAGCTAGCAAGTACTCCTGGGGAATGGAGTCCAGAGTTCAAATCTCAATTTTACAACCGCAAGCACATGAAACAGCTGGAGCAATTCCACCAACGTTCTCTCCGGTTAATCATGAGGATCCAATGGCAGGACCGAATCACCAACCAGGAAGTCCTCGACAGAGCCAACTCCACCAGCATCGAAGTCCTGGTCCTCAAAACCCAGCTACGATGGTCTGGACACGCCATCCGCATGGACCCACAGCGAATACCAAGTCAGGTATTCTATGGTGAACTGTCAGCTGGACTCAGGAAACAAGGCCGACCAAAGAAAAGATTCAAGGATCAGCTAAAGTCCAACTTGAGGTGGGCTGGCGTTACACCAAAGCAACTAGAACTTGCTGCCTCTGACAGAAGCAGCTGGCGAGCCCACATTCACCATGCCGCACCACCTTTGAAGATGAACGACGTGATGCCTTGCCGCTGCGCGTGAAGGCCGACACCAGGCCACAACCGCACCTCCCGTAACAACTGGCGTCCCAGGCCCCATGTGCCACAGACTCTGTGCCTCAGCCTTTGGACTTCAAAGCCAAATGACGGTACCTCAATAGATGAAACTGCACAAAGACAATAGTCATTCTCGGTCACCGAGAGACTACCACTACTCTGTGTCAGGCACTCTGCTAAGTACTGGGGATACAAATGCCAGCTAAAAGAAAGATAATCCCTGCCCACAAGGGACTTATATTCTAATGGGGAAAGACAATATATTAAAAGGGAGTCAAAAAGCTATAGTAGTGCAGCAGCCTGGTAGAAAAGTTCAGAGAGTGAGCAGCAAGTCTTTTCCAGGGTAGTGTAGAGTATAGAGGTCTGAATTTATACTCAGGAGATACTTGAATTCAAATCCTGCCTCCAATGCTTACTAAATTTTGTGACTATGGGTAAATAACTTTAAACTCTCTGAACCTGTTTCCTCCTCTATAAAATGGGGACAAAAATAGCAGCTACCTCACAGGACAGTGGTGAGGATCAAATGTGATAATAGATCAAAGTAAAGTACTTTGCAAACTTTAAGACTTTTTTTAGAAAGGAAAACTGATAAAATTTAATTAATTAATTAAATATTACAATAATAATGTGTTATATGTTAACATGAATATTTTAATGGACAAAAATAATTAATAGTGGCACTGTTTCAGAAAATTTGGAAGATCTTTTTAATGTCTAGCTTAGTAAAAGATAGCCGAGTACTTTTATCTATCTGCTTCTATATTTAATCTGTTGCTTTATATTGTTTAAAAAAAAACAGGCCTCATGGAGTTAACATCATGGAAAAAGTAGGAGTATTTCAACAAATAAATAACATTTTTGTATTATTATAAAAAGCAGTTTTGACCTTGAGGATTCCTTCAGGATTCCCCAGAACTTTAAGAACTCCTATCACTGAAACCATAGGTCCAGTTATTATCTGAAAAATATTTTGTTGATGTCTTTTGTCTTTACATCACAATTATTTCTTTATACCAAAAAAACCTACCCAATTGTTTTTCCAGATTGAACTCTTATTGTAGCAAAGAATAAATAATTATGCAAAAATGTCTAATCCATTTACTGCCTGCTAACAAGGTATATAATATTCTACCCTGGTAGACACTGACCTTTTGCCATCTGCTTTCAATAGTTGTAATTAATGAGGGCGCCAGCTTCTCTCTTACTCTGAGGCTGCTGGAAATCTTTTCTGCCCTATCTAATGGAAATTGACCATTCTGAATTCCTATCATACCCATATGGGGTATAGTTAAATAATAATCAATCAGGGGGCAGCTGGGTAGCTCAGTGGATTGAGAGCTAGGCCTAGAGACGGGAGGTCCTGGGTTCAAATCTGACCTCAGCCACTTCCCAGTTGTATGACCCTGGGTAAGTCACTTGACCCCCATTACCTAGCCCTTAGTACTCTTCTGCCTTGGAGCCAATACACAGTATTAACTCCAAGACAGAAGGTAAGGGTTAAAAAAAAATAATAATCAATTAGCAATCATTAAATACCCACAATATTTCCTAGGCATTGTACTAAGTACTGGTTTTGATGATGATGATGATGATGATGGTGGTGGTGATGCTGCTGCTGCTGCTGAGGATGATGATGATGATGATGATAGCAGGGGACCTGAATCTCTTTGGTTTAATATAAGATATATTTAATATATCTTATTTTTAATATATATAATATATAATAAATATAATATAATAATATATCTTTAATATAAGATATAAATCTTTGGTTTATATCTGTAAAAAAATAATAATAATAATGGTGAGCTACACAAAATAGATAGAAAAAATATTCAAAACTGTTCAAAAACTGTTTGGATATTTTTGATAGATGTAATCAAAAGTATCTTCAGCGATGAAGTGAAGCTCAAATGTGAACTTCCATTCAGGGTCAGGAGTGAGGATGCTAAAGAGACTCTTATTATGAATATAAAAGATTTATTGAAATATATAAAGATAAGTAAAGGATTTCTAATTATAAGGGATTCTAAATCCACCCAAATAAACTCCCAGGGTCTGCAAGGAACCGCTTCTCCTGTGTTTCACAGGCTACACTAATACTCCCTGATGTGACTAACCCAAATTTATATTATCTAAATAAAAACTACCATTATTATCCTTATAAATCTTTTTTTTTTAAACCCTTACCTTCTGTCTTGGAATCAATACTGTGTATTGGTTCCAAGGCAGAAGAGTAGTAAGGGCTAGGCAATGGGGGTCAAGTGACTTGCCCAGGGTCACACAGCTGGGAAGTATCTGAGGCCAGATTTGAACCTAGGTCCTCCCGTCTCTAGGCCTAGCTCTCAATCCACTGAGCTATCCAGCTGCCCCCATTCTTATAAATCTTAACTTTGCCCTCAAATTATAAAATAGCAAAGGCTAGCTGGTTGAGTCTCAATAAGAATCAAGTTAGGACTCTGAGTCTGTGTTCCAAAGACCAGGTTTTTCTTTGGTCTTCTCAGAGTTAAACAATCTATAAACACCACAACAGAGTGCCTAGAGACAGGAGCTCCTGGGTTCAAATCTGGCCTCAGACAGTTCCTAGGCTGTGTGACCCTGGGCAAGTCACTTAACCCCCATTGCCTAATCCTTACTGCTCTTCTGCCTTAGAATCAATACACAGTATTGACTCCAAGATGGAAGGTAAGGGTTTAAAAAAAAGACAAAATGCACACAATAGAAAGGAAAACACTGAACTCCTTTAGGTCTTTCCCTCAGACAGAGAGAGAGGCAAAGATGGTACCTCCTCCAGCCCTGAGAGTCTCTGTGTGTCTCTGCCAACTGCCAGAGAGAGTAATTGACATAGAAAAACAGTTATAGCTGTCACATCTGAAATCAACACGCTCTCTCAAGTCCGCTTCAAACTCCAGTTCTTTTCTCAAGTCAGTCACTTTACTTCTTATCTCTAAACTAATAAAACAATACTTATTTTCTAATATCATCCTTACACATCCCTCACAAGTCTTTGGAACAAAGAATTAAGCTCATTGTAAGATAATATGATAATATAATATTAAATATATATATATATATATATATATATATATATATATATATATATATATATATATATCACTGATTCCTGGCTTTTACCCTGTTCTAGTTTCAGCCCTGCTTTTCATCCCTGGCCCTCTCACTTCCATGGCTCAGTTAACGGTTCATGACCTTGGCTTGCTGGCACTTTAAATCTGATTTTGTAACTCCAGCTGTACTCTCCTGCTCTTCTTCCCACGCTGATTAGGATTCAAACAATAACTTGGACCCCATTCAATCAGAGCCATTAGGCAGGAATAGACAGGAAATAGGGGGGAAAGGGCACCACCATCAGCCTTCAGTGACCACCCATGTTTCCAGGTAGATTTTCAGGTTGATCTTTATTGTCCAAATTTCATTTTCCAAGCTCACAACTTATGAGAGGATTTACACACATTCTTGCCCCTTCCTTGAATGATTGATTCTTCAGGTACTCTGTGAAGAAATGCTTCCTTTTGTTGTGTTTCACCATACTTCACCATCCAGCTGAGGCTTCTAGTAAAGGAGGAGGACTGGCTAACCAATAATTTTGAATTTCTCTGTTTGGTTGCTGGGCTTTTAGAAAACAATTGAAAGCTTTAGATCTGCACATGAGCAAAATTAACTTCTGATGATTTTTCAGACTTGCCAATATGAAAAATTCTAATACACTGACATTTTTAACTATACTTGCTGAGTGAGAATTTCATCACATGACCTGGAAATAGGAGAAGAGCCCTTTAGGCAATGGAGTCAGAGGGACAAAGACAGTTTCTTTCTCTTTCCCTTCCTTAATATAATCTAGCCTCTTCAGGGTTGTACTAGAGTCAGCTCAGACTGTGAGCATTTACACTTTGGAAATTGGAGGTGACTAGCATTCCTTTTCATCAGTCCCTCAGAATTGTTGGGGATCATTGTATTGCTGTTAGCAAAGTCTATCACATTTGATCATTCCACAATATTGCTGTTTCTGTGGACAATGTTTTCCTGGTTCTGCTTATTTCACTCTGCATCAGTTCATGAAGGTCTTTCCAGCTCTTTCTGGAATTAACTGGTTTAATATTCCTTCTAGCACAATAGTAGTCCTTCATATACCACAATTTGTTCAGTTCCAATTGAAGAACATTCTTTTAGTTTCTAATTCTTTGCCATCACAAAGAGAGCAGCTATAAATATTTTTGTATAAACAGATCCTTTCCCATTTTTAAAAAATTTCTTTGCACCTCCATCATTTAAAAACCTTCAAAAGACTCTTCTGTGCTTTAAGCTATCATTCTATATCTCTTTGTTCTCTCAAATTTCTTTAAATAAGTGTCTATTTTTCCCCTCAGACCTTTGCAATTAACATTCCAGGTTCATCATTCAACTAAAATTGCTGTCTTCAAAGTTACCAATGACAAAAAATGAACAAACAACAACAACAAAAAAACAACCTTGCCTTCCATCTTAGAATCAACACTAAGTATTGGTTCCAAGGCAAAAAAGGAGTAAGGTTTAGAGGGTGGTGGTGACGTGACTTATCTAGGATCACACAGCTAGGAAGTGTCTGAGGCTATATTTGAACCCAGGACAATCCTGGTTCTCAATCCACTGTGCTATCTAGCTGCTCTGCAATGATCTTTTCATTGCCAAAGCTGATTCTTTTTTTCTTCCCAATCCTCATGTTCTTTGACTTATCTCCTGCATTTGGCACTACTGACTACCCTTTTCTCTCTAGATTTTCCTGGCATTAAACCATCTTACCTGGTTTGGCTCCTTCTTATCTGATTATTCCTTTTCTGGCTCATCATTAATATGCCCATTAATAATGCCCATTAAATGTGTGTGTTTCTCAAAGTGGTCTCCTAGGCTGCCTTCTCTTCTCCTTCTATACATACTCTCTCAGTAACCTCATCAACTCCCATTAGTTGTTTTTTTTTTATCATCTCCATACAGATGACTCACAGATGACAGATACACATACCTATATATATGTATATGTATGTATTTGTACACATGTAAATATATATAGTTGTATTATATGCAAGCAACTATGTATGTACAAACATACATGTATACATAAGTATATACACATATCACCCGTCTTTCCCTCAAACACCATTCCTATAACATTATTTGCCTGTTGGGTATTCAAAACTGGACATCCCAGAGACATCACAAATTCAATATATCCAAAGTGGAATTCAAAACCTCCCCCCAAAAAATCTTCCTTTCTTTCAAGTTTCCCTATTTCTATTAAAGGCATCCTTCAAACCCCCCAAGTTCAAAACCTGAGTATTTATCTTCACATCCTCCCACATATCCAATCTTGTCTTTTCTTGCCATATCTTGCCATTTCTTACTTCACAATCTTGCCTTTGACCCCTTTCTTTCTACTCACTGATAACACCTTGAGTTAGGCCCTTCTCACCTCTCACCTAGATTCTTGCAATAGTTTCCTCATTAGTATCTCTGCCTCAAACTTCTTTCGCCATTCCAACCCATCCTACACACTGTTGCCAAAGTAAATTTTCTCAGGCATATTTTTAACTCTATGACTCTCCTACTTAATAAATTCCAGCAGCCTTCAGGATAACTGTCTCTATGATAAAAATATAAATTCTTTTGTTTAACTTAAAATCTTCCACAATGTAGCCCCAAACTATATTTCCAACTTCACTGGACATTGTTCCCCTTCTTGCCCTGAAATTCAGCCTTCTCTATGTTCCCCAGACATGACACTCCATTTCCTTCCTTTTTGCTTTTGCACTGGCTGTCCCACATGCCTAGAATGCACTTCCTCCTTAGCTCTGCCTCTTTCCCTCTTAAATGAAGCTGACATGTTGAGCCTTTCCTGATCTTCTTCCAACAGAAATAACCCAATTTTTATTTTATTTACTCTATGTTGAATATATTTTTAGATATACGGTTGTTTCTCCCATTAGAATGTAAACACTTTTCAGGTTGGGATTATTACATTCTTTGTGCTTTTTATCCTGACTGGGATGCAATTGTCAAATACTTGTAGACAAATTAATCCACTGTGGGTTTTTATGAATTTTTAATTTAATTAATTAATTTAGAATATTTTCCATGGTTACATGATTAATGTTCTTTCCCTCCGCTCCCCTACACACCTCCCATAGCAAATGCGCAATTCCATTGGGTTTTACATGTGTCATTGATCAAGACCTATTTCCATATTGTTGACACTTACACTTGAGGGATCATTTAGAGTCTATATCTCCAATAATATCCCCAAGCATATCCCCATGAACCCATGTTATCAAGCAGTTGTTTTTTTTCTGTGTTTCTATTCCCAGTTCTTCCTTTGGATGTGGATAGTGTTCTTTCTCCTAAATCCTTCAGAATTGTCCTGGATCATTGCATTACTGCTAGTAGAGAAATCCATTATATTCGATTGTACCACAGTGTATCAGTCTCTGTGTATAATGTTCTCTTGGTTCTGCTCCTTTCAGTCTGCATCAATTCCTGGAGGTCTTTCCAGTTCACATAGAATTCCTCCAGTTCATCAATCCTTTGAGCACAATAGTATTCCATCACCAACAGATGCCACAATTTGTTTAGCCATTCCCCAATTAAAGGACATCCCCTCATTTTCCAATTTTTTGGCCACCACAAAGAGAACAGCTATAAATATTTTTGTACAAGTCTTTTTTCCTTATGATCTCTTTAGGGTATAAATCCAACAGTGGTATGACTGAATCAAAGGGCAGGCAGTCTTTTTTTAGCGCCCTTTGGGCATAGTTCCAAATTGCCCTCCAGAATGGTTGGATCAATTCACAACTCCACCAGCAATGTATTATTAATGTCCCTATTTTGTCCCTCCTCCAACATTCATTACTTTCCTTTGCTGTCATCTTAGTCAATCTTCTAGGTGTGAGATGGTACATCAGAGTTGTTTTGATCTGCATTTCTCTAATTATAAGAGATTTAGAACACTTTTTATGTGCTTATTGATAGTTTTTATTTCTTTATCTGAAAATTGCCTATTCATGTCCCTTGCCCATTTATTAATTGAGGAATGGCTTGATTTTTTTGTACAATTGATTTAGCTCTTTATAAATTTGAGTAATTAGACCTTTGTCAGAGATTTTTGTTATGAAGAATTTTCCCCAATTTGTTATTTCCCTTCTAATTTTGGTTGTATTGGTTTTGTTTGTACAAAACCTTTTAAATTTAAAATAATCAAAATTATTTATTTTACATTTTGTAATTTTTTGTAACTCTTGCTTGGTCTTAAAATCTTCCATTTCCCAAAGATCTGACTGGTATACTATTCTTTGTTCACCAAATTTACTTATAGTTTCCTTCTTTATATTCAAGTCATTCACCCATTCTGAGTTTATCTTGGTGTAGAGTGTGAGATATTGATCTAAACCTAATATCTCCCATACTGTCTTCCAATTTTCCTAGCAGTTTTTGTCCAATAGTGGATTTTTGTCCCCAAAGCTGGAATCTTTGGGTTTATCACAGACTGTTGTGCTGAGGTCACTTACCCCAAGTCTATTCTACTGATCCTCCCCCTTCCTCTTTGCCAGTACCAAATTGTTTTGATGACCACTGCTTTATAGTACAGTTTAAGATCTGGTACTGCTAGGCCACCTTCCTTCACATTTTTTAAAATTATTTTCCTTGATATTTTTTATCTTTTGTTCTTCCAAATGAACTTTGTTATAGTCTTTTCTAACTCAGTAAAAAAAAAGTTTCATGGTAGTTTGAAGTATGACACTGAATAAGTAAATTAATTTGGGTAGGATGGCCATTTTTATTATGTTAGCTCATCCTACTCATGAGAAATCAATGTTTTTTCAATTGTTTAGATCTAGTTTTAATTGTGTGGAAAGTGTTTTGTAGTTGTGTTCATATAATTCCTGTGTTTGTCTTGTCAGATAGATTTCTAAGTATTTTATATCATCTAGGGTGATTTTAAATGGAATTTCTCTAACTCTTGCTGCTAGGACATATTGGAAATATATAGAAATGCTAATGACTTGGGTGGCTTTATTTTGTATCCTGCAATATTGTTAAAGTTGTTGATTATCTCCACTAGTTTCTTAGTTCATTCTCTAGAATTCTTTAAATAGGTCATCATGTCATCTGCAAAGAGTGATACCTTGGCCTCCTCTTTACCTATTTTAATACCTTCAATTACTTTTTCTTTTCCAATTGCTGCTGCCAGTGTTTCTAGTACAATGTTAAATAATAGAGGTGATAATGGGCATCCTGATTGAGTTAACATTAAAGTTATCTATTCCCCAAGCTGAGTGTGAGTGAACGGATCAAGGGGAGACCTTTCAGTCTCGAGTAGTGGAGGGGGAACAAGAGGGACAAGAGCTAATTGGGGAGAGCAGCTGTTGCTAATGAGGGAAGGCAGAAGGGGGGAAATCTTCAAATCCCCTCTCCTCTCTCTGAGCTAACTCATTATAGCTACTGTCTCCCCTGAACCCCTCTTTGTGGAAAGGGGGTTCTACTCTCTTTCCCTCTCTCTCCATACCTTGGTGTCCAAGCCTCCCTTGGGACTACATTCCTTCTTTCTTTTTTTTAAATCTCTTTTTAAAACAATTCCTATATTTTCTAGTGTTTTCAATAGGAATGGGTATTGTATTTTGCCAAAGGCTTTTTCTGCATCTATTGAGATAATCGTTTGATTTTTGTTGGTTTACTTGTTGATATGGTGAATTATATGGATGGTTTTTCCTAATTTTGAACCATTCTTGCATTCCTGGTATAAATCCTACCTGATCATAATGAATAACCTTAGTGATCACTTGCTGGTGTCTTTTTGCTAGTATTCTATTTAAGATTTTTGCAGCTATACTCATTAAGGAGATTGGTATATAGTTTTCTTTCTCTGTTTTTGATCTGTCTGGCTTTGGAATCAGCACCATATCTGTGTCACAAAAGTAATTTGGTAGAACTTCTTTGCTTATTTTGTCAAATAGTTTGTATAATATTGGGATTAGTTGTTCTTTGAATGTTTGATAGAATTTACTTGTGAATCCATCAAGCCCTGGGTTGTTCAATTTATTTTTCTGATATGGAATTATTTAAATATTCTATTTCTTCATGTGTTAATCTAGGCAATATATATTTTTTGTAAATATTCATCTATATCATCTAGATTGCCATATATTGCCATATTTATTGCTATATAATTGGGCAAAATATTTTTTAATGATTACCTTAATTTCTTCTTTATAAGAGGTGACATCTCCCTTTTCATCTTGGATACTGTTAATTTGGTTTTCTTCTTTCCTTTTTTTATTAGATTGACCAGTACTTTGTCTATTTTATTTGTTTTTTCAATGTACCAGCTTCTAGTCTTCTTTATTATTTCAATAGTTCTTTCACTTTTGATTTTATTAATTTCTCCTTTAATTTTTGGGGTTTCTAATTTAGTTTTTATCTGGGGATTTTTAATTTGTTCACTTTCTAGTTTTTTTAATTTGCATGCCCAATTCATTGATCTTTGCCCTCCCTAATTTTTTAATTTATGAACTCAAGGATATAAATTTCCCCCTGAGTACTGCTTTGGCTGCATCCCATAGATTTCTCTCATCATTGTCATTCTCTTTAATGAAATTATTATTTTTTTCTCTGATTTATTTTTTTACTAACCAATTCTAGAGAATCACATTATTTAATTTCCAATTCGTTTTTTATTTGCCTCTCCATGTGCCCTTACTAGTTATTATTTTTATTGAATTATGATCTGAAAAGGTTGCATTTATTATTTCAGCTCTTTTCTACTTGTTTGCAATGTTTTTATGCCCTAGTATATGATCAATCTTTGTGAATGTACCATGTGCTGTTGAAAAGAAGGTTTATACCTTTTTGTCCCTATTTATTTTTCTTCACATATCTATTAACTCTAGTTTTTCTAAGATTTCATTCACATCTCTTATCTCTTTCTTATTTGTTTTTTTTTTTAACTTATCTAGATCTGATAGAGGAAGGTTCAGGTCTCCCACTAGTACAGTTTTACTATCTATTTCTTCCTTAAACTTCACTAATTTCTCCTTTAGATATTTGGATGCTATGCCATTTGGTGAATACATGTCAAGTACTGATATTTCCTCATTGTCTATACTGCTTTTTATCAGGATGTAATTACTTCCCCTATCTCTTTTAATCAGATCTATTTTTACTTTGGCTTTGTCAGATATTACAATTACAACTCCTGCCTTCTTTTCTCAGTTGATGCTCAATAAGTTTTGATCAAATCTTTTGTGTGTGTCTACTTGTCTCATGTGTTTCTTGTAGACAATATAGGGTTGCTATTTGCTTTTGTTTTATGGATGAGCTTATTCCATTCACATTCAGATATGATAACCACCTCTGTATTCCCCAACATTTTGATAACCTCTCCTAGTTCTGCCCTTTCTTCTTTTGCTATATCTTTTTAAACCAGTGGTTTGGTTTTAATCAGTCCCCACCCCCATCTCCATCCTTATTATGCTTCCCTTTCATCCACCTCCCTTTTTGTTCCCCTCTTATCTTTTTTAGGGTCTATTAAATTCCCTCACTCTTCTCTTTCCCTCCCTTTTTGTATTCCCCATTCCCTGTAATAAGTTTTTCCCTCTCAACTTCCCTATAGGGTAAGAATTCAATACCCCAAAGGATCTAGATGCTCTTCCCTCTCAGAATTGATTCCACTGAGAGTAAATTTTAAGCATTACCTATTAGCAATTCTATTACCTAGTACCTTCTTCTCCTTCTAATAATAGTATTCTTCACCTCCCCTTCCAGTGCACCTCTGTGTGGTATAGATTACCCTAATTTTCTTATTCCTTCAAGTTTCTCTTGGTGCCATCTTCTATTACAGACCTTTTCTTTTTTTGCATATCATCTTAATCTACTTAGTAACCCAATCACTACTTATGAATAATTATTCTAACTACTATAATAGTGAATACGATTACAATTAACATTTTTCCATAAAGGAATATAAACACTTTGAACTTATTGAAGCCCTTAAAGAAAAAAAATGAAAAAAAACTTCCTCCTCTCTTTCCTATTTACTGTTTCATGTTTCTCTTGGTTTTTGTATTTGGATATCAAATTTTCCATTTAGTTCTGGTTTTTTCTTTATGAATATTTGGAAATCTTCTATTTTGTTGGATGCCCTTACTTTTCCCTGAAAGTATATAGTGAATTTTGATAGGTAGGTGATTATTGGTTGTAGACCCAATTCTCTTGCCTTTTTGAATATTATATTCTAAGCCTTGTGGTCCTTTAGTGTGAAGGCTGTCAGATTCTGTGTAATCCTGAGTGGTGCTCCTTGATATCTGAATTGTCTCTTTCTGGCTTCTTACAATATTTTCTCCTTACCTTAGAAGCTCTTGAATTTGGCAATTATATTCCTGGGGGTTGAATTTTGAGGACTTAGTGTAGAGAATGATCTATGGACTCTTTCAGTGTGTATTTTGCCCTCTTGTTGAAGAACATCAGGGTAGGTTTTCTTGGATAATTTCTTGTAGTATGATGTCAAGGTTTCTGTTTGTTTCCAGGTAGGCCTATGATTCTTAAATTGTCTCTCTGAGATCTAGTTTTCAAGGTCAACTACCCTCTCCATGAGATATTTTGTGTTGCCTTCTAATTTGTCAAATGATTTCCTGATCATTCAATTTGATTTCTAGACTTCTGTTTCCAAATGGGAGATTCTGTCTTTTAAACAGTTATTTTCTTTTTGAACTATTTCCCACTTTTCTTGCCAAGTTTCTCCTATCTTTTTAACTTGGTTCTCTTGATTTCTTGGAGAGCTTGTGACCAATTTCCTTTTTTTTTGGAAATTTTGAATGTGTTTGCTTGTTTGTTGTCCTCTGCTTTTTCCTCTGTAGTTGTTTTTGTTGTTGTTGTTGTTGTTTGTTTGTTTCTCTAAGTAGAAATGATCCAGAGTCAAAGTCTTTTTCTTATTTTTTTTAATAGTTATAGATTGTATTTCTTGGATGCTGCTGGCCATTGCTGTTAGTTTTTTTCTTCCCTTCCCAACCAGAAGTCTGAGTCAGGAGGGTAGGCAGCTCTCTGTGTATGGAGCTTCAGCATGGTTTTGCCCTGAGGCTATTTTTCAAGTCTCTGCAGCAGCATCTGCTATGTGTAGCACTGCGCTCTCTCTTCACCCAAGCTCCATGTTCATTCCTCAGCCTCCTGGGGATCCAAGTCTTGCTGCTCTTAGGGGAAAGTCTGTGGTGGCCTCAGCCAGCCCCTGGGAACCTAGATATTGCACTGCAGAGGTCTGAGTTTGGAGGTTAGGCAAGTCTCTGTGTTGAGCTCCAGAGAGGTTTTTGCCCTGAGGTTAATTTTTTAAGTCTCTGTGGAGTCTGCTGTGAGCTACCCCTCTGCCCAATCTCCACACCCTATCTCCATTTTCCTCAGCCTCCTGGGGTCCCTAGTCTCACTGCTTTTAGGGGTAAGTCTGTGGTGACTTCAGTCAGTCCCACCAAGAACCTAGAGGTTGCCCTGGGCTGGCTCCGACTCTCTCCCATAGGTGGAGTGGGGGTAGGGTGATGAGCATTCCCCTTGGTGGGAGTAATTTTGCCCCCTTTTAGTGGAAATGCCCAAACTTTGCCTACTTTCCATTGGCACCCTACTGTGGAGCCCCTTTGGTCATCTGATCTTGGTTTTGTCTTTGTGAAGTACCCTATCTCGATTGGTGAAGAGGAGAGGAAGAGCCTTGCCTCTACTCTGGGGACATCTTAACTCAGAAGTTGATCCACTGTTAACATCTGGTTTTGTGTGAAAAGGTATCCTTACTCTGTCCAATGAAACAAAGAGCATCTTAAGATCAGCATTTTCTTCACATCTAGGAGATTCGAATATATGACTTATTTTTAGAAAATAAAACCAGTAGACTTGAAACTCAGACCTTGGCTATCTACTTACCCTGCTGAATGTATCTCTAAAGCCCATGCCTGGCATTCAAGGTCCTTTATAGTGATAACAATAGTTTTCAGTTTAGTAATACCTCTATGACTATAACTCACAGTCTGTTTCACACCTTAGGAAATCTTGATGAGTTACAGACAAAAATTCTTAATGAGTTATAGACCAAAAAAAAAAAAAGACAAAACAAAAAACTTTTCTCTGGTTGCTTAGTCTCAGATATTAAATCCTTTCTCAGTTTAGCTAAACTGGTCATCAGATGACGTATATGATTCTTTCACTGGGGTAATTCTCAAAAATATTTCCAGTTTGGTAAGAACCTGGAAGAACCTTATTGGCACAGTCTCTAAGAACCTAAGGTCTCCTCTATACCTTGATGAATAAAGCATTAGAGGAAAAACTTTACTGGAGAATAGTAGCAATAATGATAACAGCTCTTTACAGTTTGCAAAGTGATCCTCAGAACAATGCTATCAGAGGATTTGGGCAAGTATTATCTTCATTTGACAGATAAACTCTCAGAGACTTATAACACCTTGCCCTAGGACATGCAGGTGGTAAGTAGCAGATCTGGATTTGAACCTAGGTCTTCTGACTCCAAATTTGCTGCTTTTTGTATAATGCAATGCTATGCTACAATTTGGTGCTAGTCTTCGTTTGCATCCCTATCTGCCATTGCTTCCTGCTGTGAATTCTGTAAATGCCAAACTTCATTGGCAGATTTCACTGTCCTCTAAAGTGTCTTGTGTTTTATTTCCACATGCTTTTGTTCAAGCTATTCACCATTTAGAATGCTTCTTATGTAGGCTGTATGAGGTGACCTATTCGGATGTGGACAGCTAGAGTTACTGACCCATGAGTTCAGACTCCAATTCTAAAAGAATTCCACCAGGTCCTTGTTTAGCTTTCTCTGACTTCATGTCTGGTGAAGTTTAAGGTACCTAAGAATAATACATGGTGGAATGATCAACTGTGACAAAGTTGGCAATACAATCAATGATCCAGGACAATTCTGAAGCACTTGTGACAAATAATGCTATCTATTCACCTCCAAAGAAAGAACTGTTGGAATGGAAATGCAGATGAAAGCATACAATTTTCCAATTATTTATTTGGGTTTATGTTTTGGGGCTTTTGGTTTTATAAGATTATTCACTTATAAAAATGTACAATATGGAAATGTTTGACAGGATAATATATGTATTAACCCATATCTAATCATCTGCTAGTTCTGGGAGGGGGAAAGGAAGGGAATGATGGAGATAAGTTCAATTATTTAACTTAGGAAAACTTGTGTGGAAATTTGTTATTACATGTAATTGATAAAATTTAAGAAAAAAGAATAATATTATGGGTGTTAGCTTCTTTTATTTTTTGTTGATTAGTCATTTTTCAGTCATGTCTGACTCTTCATGACTCCATTTGGGATTTTCTTGACAAAGATATTGACTGGAATGGTTTCATTTCCTTCTCCATCTCAGATGAGATAACTGAGGCCAACAGGGTTACATGACTTTCCCAGGGTCATACAGCTAGTAAGTATCTGAAGCTGGACTCGAACTCAGATGTTCCTGATTCCATGTCTAGTGTTCTATCAAACCAGCCAATCTGTTGTCTGAATGGAGTCATGCTTGGTTTGCAGCCATTTGTGTAGCTTCAATTCCCTGTGAGGTTAAGTGACTTGCCCAAAGTTACATGGCTAGTTAGCATATGAGATAGGACTTCAATTGAGATCTTTTTGACTTCAAGTTAGGGTTCAGTCCTTTCCAATAGGAATCACAATATAGCAGTCAGTACTATTCTTAGACTCCAACAGGAGATATAATGAATAGGACTTAGCACACCCAAGGAGATAACTAAACTATGGAATGGGGGAGTCCAGTCAGGTTGAGCTTGCTTAAGAGGGTAACCAGGGGTCATAGCTGAAGTGAGAATGAAGTGTTAGGTCCAGCTAAAATGGTCTAAAAAGTAGGCAAGAAAAGAGAGGGAAAGATCCTCGACAGTTTGCAGGATGGATGGACAATGTGTCAGAGAGGGGAGAGACTAGGAAGGAAGACCAAATAGGAAGTCTTTGCAATAGCCCAAGAGATGATGGCTGTATGAGTGAAGAGAAAGGAACATAAGAGATGGACAGATGACGAGATCTGGCAAAGGACTTGGCTTGTAGTGTAAAGGGAATAAGGACACAGGGGCAGTACAGGGTACCTTTCCAACTCTCAGCTTCCTCATCCATCTAGATCCCTAACCTGGAATATTGGCTCCTAAGTGGTGGCCTCTTGTTCAGGAATGGCTGGGATCATTGGCCAACTTGAGCAGCCTTGGTTATTACCTAGGAAGAAGGGTGTTTCAGAAGATCCCTCTGGAAAACTGCTGCTGGTGAAGAGTCTTCCCTCTGGACAGTAAAACTTTAAAGGGTGCCGGGTCTCTTCAGCCGTTCTCATCCCTAATAAACAGGGAAGGAAGAATGATATGAAACTGGTTTTCTTTGGACTCTGAAGAATCAACCATATCTTTGTTGTTGTTCTGTCATGTCTGGTATTCTTGGCAAAGATACTGGAGTGGTCCCCATTTCCTTCTCCAGTGGATTAAGGGCAAGTAGGGGTTAAGCAACTCATACCAGGGTCACACAGCTTGCAAATGTCAAGGGTTGGATTTAACTCTGGTCTTTCTGACTCCAGCCACCTAGATGCACTACCACGTCTTACTGAGGTCCTTTAGAGTTTCTTGGCAATATTGTAGTTAATTGCAGACCATCTTGTTTCCAGGACCCTGGGACATACCAGCTAAAGGAGATTTTACACATACCCACGTGTGCACACACACACACATAAAATTTCATGCACATATATACAATTTATACACACATGTTTATAATACATATATATTTTATATACACGTATTTTATGTAGACATATTTCATATGTGTATTTCACACACATATTTTGTACATTCATTTTATACATACATATTTCACAAACATATACACATATTTTATGCACATATTTACATATATCAAACACATTTATATATGCATATATTTACAATACACATACATTTTATACACATATTTACACAAAGATATATTTCACATACATATTTTACACACACATTTTTACAATGCACATATTTTACACACATATTTTATACTCACATATATCTTATATGCATATATTTTACACACATATATATTTTATACACGCATATTCACATGTATTTACAATACACACATAGTTTACACAAAGATATATTTCACACACATATTTTATACACACATTTTTATAATATACATTTTACACATGCGTTTGTATATGCATATATATTTTATACACTCACATATGTATATTTATATATATCACTCCTCCTCCTTCCCTTTCTGGTTGAGCCTGAAACGATTATTTCTTAACTTCCATTTGTTTTCCTAAAGAACAGAGCTTTGCTGCCTGGCAAGCCTTTCCAAAGAAACCAGCAGGGAGGCCTAGAGTCTGGGCTCCCTGGGGTGTGAATGTGTGTGAGCTGATTAGCATTAGGGGCACTTTCTCCAGCCTTTTGGATCTATGAAGCAGGCCTCTAATCCTCACGGACATTTCCCTAAACAACATTACCTTTCACCGACTTTCATTGTTTTCCAGCTGTTTGTTGTTTCAGTCCCTGGAGGCTGTGTACACATGAGCAGCTCACATCTCGAGCAGGCGAGGGGCCACCAAATGAGAGAAGCCATCACTGAGGCTGACAATGGCAGAGTGAGAACTGTACCCCCAGGACACCCCTGGGCCCAGAACTGAGGCCTAGAAAGAGTATTCCTTTCCTGTCATTCTTCAGGCACCTCATTCTGAAGATTTTAAAGCCACAGGGATTACCAGGCTTCTTCAGGGTCAGCTATGTGTTCTCCCAGGGGAAAGGAAGGGTCTTTTAAAGTCTTATTCCATCATCTAGTGGCAAAGGGCTCTGAAGGATTATCTAATCTTCCTGGCTTCTGAAGGACTGCCCAGAATCATAGACTTTGAAAGAAAGAAGGGACCTCTGAGATCATTTGTGAAATAGATCTGGTTCCCCCCCCCCCAAATATTCTGTATAAATCAAATTATATTTTAAATTCAGAAGGGGAGACTGCCCACCTTCAAGATTGGAAGCTAGAAGGCCATCCTTTCTTTTGGAAAGTAAAGAATCTTTTATAATCATCCCCAGCCTTTGAGTAGTGCCCCCTTTCAGGCTGAGGTTACAGGGATAAGATGAGTACAAGATCAAGGCTGAGGAATCAAGGCTAGGGTTCTGAAACTGTGGGACACCAGAGTTAGCAATTTGTCTGCCTTGTTCACTCATGCCGCTCCAAACAGGAGAAACATTGAAAGCCTCTGCTCTGTGTTCTCTTGAGGTCATAGGTTGTATGCTGCTGGTGCTTGCTTTATTTGGAGATGAGAGGTTTAATATAAGATGATGAACTTCTGGGTTGTCTCCGAAGCAGGTGAGGATTGGCTAAGGACACTAAAGAGGGAAAAAATAGATTCCAATCCTTTGAAGATAGGGTTTTCTTTGTTCATTTATTTCTGCTTAAGAGATAGATGTCTGTGGTTAATAGGAATGACCATTTAGAGAATTTATATTAATTCTTGTTCATAGATATTATTGTGAATTTGCCTTTGACTAATTAAACTCTTTTACTATCTTTTTGTTATTTTGTATTCTCTATATTCTGATTTTCTCTTCTTTCTTTATTTGTTTGTGTTATTTTATCATTTACATGTAATAAATTTCCTCATAAGTTTTCCCAAGTTATATGATCCAAATTGTCTCCCTCTCTTCCTTCCCTCCCCCTTCCTGAAACTGGCAAGCAATTCAATCTGGGTTCTATATATATTGTAAGAGAGGAATTTGCAAAAAAAGAGATATCAGATCCAGTGGTGCAAAGAACAGCTCACATGGGGAAAGGGCAGAAAGGAAAAAACCCAAGATTCCAATGAGAGAACAGAAGCTGTGAGAGCTCAGAAACTGCCAGCTCAACTCATTCCTCCAGCTGAGAGCTTGAGAAGAAGATCTCTGAGGCTAGAAGTCCCTCTGGACATCATCTTCTTTCCAGTGAACCCACGAAATCTCTTACTAAGCTCAGATGTTGTAGACTGAACTTTGAAAGAAGTCATCTACTGAGAAAATCCTCTCCAAAGATTATTCCCCACATCTCTTTCCCCTTGTCCTGAACTTCATTTTCTAACTAGGTTAGATCAGGAGCAGGGACAAACCAGCAGCTGACTAAAAGAGGGGCCGAGGCTGAGAGCCTGGACCCCTGAGATTTTTTTGGGGGGGGTCAGTCTGTCCTGCTACTGACTTTCCTCACCCAATACCTTTATCTCTCCTTTCCCTGAGTAATTCCTATTAAAGTGTTACTACTTAGATCAGGTCTACCTAGTTTCTGATGCTGAGGGAAGGGACTAAAGATTTGGGGGGAACTATAACTCTCCCCAAAGAGGAAGGTTAGCTCAAACCTTAGAGATCCAACAGCTAGCTCCAAAGAGCAATCTTTTCTCCTGGGCTAAGGAGTAACCTCAAGTCTTAAGAGGAAGAAGTAGCAGTTAGAGTACTGGAAGGATCCAGAGGCAGGAAAGTCTATCCTGCCTTTCAACAATAACTGAGACCAAGAAGGGAGGCGGTGAGTCATTTCACTGAAGCTCTTGCCTCTAAGTTAACCTCTACCTTCCAGACTCATTCTCTGAAGAGACATATTTAGTCCCTCAAGGAGACAAAACCAAATTACCTTTCCCAAGGAGAAGAAAGAGGAAGATCAACTTCTTTCCCGTCTCATTCTCCAACTCTTTCTCTCCCTCTCTCCAGTTCCCCAGTGGCCTCATATTACAGTATGATCATGCAAAACATATCACTATCTTTTTAAAAAGCTAAGATGATTTTTAAAATTTGGACTCTTAAAGGAAATTTGGGATTTTCTAGCTGGATAAAAGAATGTGAGCCAAAGAATGACGAGTAACCCTTAAGACTGAGACTTGAAAATAATGGGAGCAATGCAACACTAGGTGATTGGCAGTTTGCCCATAGAATATGTCTATCTGTCCCATAATTCCAAACACTGCCAAAACCTGTACTCTCATTATATATGTGTGGGGTGGGAGTAGGGGAGTCTTATCAAGAAAATCCCTTTTTTAAGAGGGCTGAATCCTTTATAAATGCAGTCAGCTAGAGAAGTATAATCAATCCCCTCTAGGGACAAGAATGAAATGGGGGCAAATCTGGCAGCATGTGGACACTGTATCTTTCCAATCTTTCCGTGGCAGCCCTTGTGTGGGTTCATTCATTCAACTAATATGTACTGAGTGTCCTGTGTGTACCAACTATTGTGAGACATACAAGAGAAGTTGAAAACATAGTCTCTCCCAGGCAGGGTTTGACAGCTTCATTGTAGAAACTACGGTAGCTTCTTAGATTGCTGTGAAAAGCATCTCAGGCACTGGTTCCTGGCTGCCACAGAGCCTGTTTGCTTCTTGGTGAGTGATTCTCCACTTGACCAGGCACTAACCTATCTTTCTAGGTTGATTTCACTTTATATCTCTCACCTGCCCCATGTTCCAGATAAAATGAATTCCTGGCAGTTTCCCCAATGGGACATCCTATCTCTAGTTTTGCTGTCATCACCTGGACTGTCTTCCAGCCTTGGAATAGTCTTCCCTCCTCACCTTGGTCACTTGGAATCCCGAGCTCCCCTTAAAGACTCAGCTTGAATATTTCCCAGCTGTTAATGTTCTTTTGTTGTTCTTGTTTAGTGCCATAATTATAACTATCTATGAAAGTTTTTTGACAAGGACCCTGGAATGATTTGCCATTTCCTTCCCCAGTGGGAGATCCTTTTGTTGGGCAAGCAGAGATTAAGTGAGTTATCCAGGGACACATAGTTAGAAAGTGTCTTAGAGCAGATTTGAACTCAGTTTTTCCTGACTCCAGCCTGGCACTCTATCCACTGAACCATCTAGCTGCCTCCTGTTAATGTTATTCTCAACCAATTACTTTGTATTTACTTATCTTTGCATGCAAGAACTGTCTGGTTTTTTTGTTGTTGTTTTTTTGTTTTGTTACATTTTTTTTTTTGCATCCTATGTGCCTAAGGCAGTCCCTGGCACATAAGGCTGGGACTGGCCCTGTGATATCATTATTAACAGTGAAATGCTCCTTAGGAATCTCTGTTACCAATACAGGTTGTCACTTACTCTACAATGCTTAAATTTAGAGTAGGGGTGCTTAACCTGAGTCCACAGATCTCTAAGAAGTTCCAGATAGATTTCAGGAGGGGTCAGTGAACTTGCATGGGAAAATTTTATATCTTCATTTTCTCTAGCATCTAACTATAATTTAGCATTTCCTTCATTTATTTTATTTTTGTTTTTATTTTTAAAAACCCCTTACCTTCCATCTTGGAGTCAATATTGTGTATTGGCTCCAAGGCAGAAGAGTGGTAAGGGCTAGGCAATGGGGGTCAAGTGACTTGCCCAGGGTCACACAGCTGGGAAGCGTCTGAGGCCAGATTTGAACCTAGGACCTCCCATCTCTAGGCCTGGCTCTCAATCCACTGAGCTATCCAGCTGCCCCCTCCTTTGTTTATTTTTAAATCATTATTCTGAGAAGGAGAATCCTTAGTTTCCACCAGACTGCCAAAGGGGCCAATAACATAAAAATTGTTGATCAATTGTGTCTAACTCTTTGTGACTCCATTTGGGGTTTTCTCAAAAACATTGGAGTAGCTTCCATTTTCTTCTCTAGCTCATTTTACAAATGAGGAAACTGAGGCCAAAACAGGGTCAAGTGATTTGCCCAGGATCACACAATTAATAAGTTTCTGAGGCCAGATTTGAATTTAGGAAGATGAATCTCTATACACTGTACCACCAAGCTGTCCCATAAAAAATGGAGTTAGACACTCCTTTCATAGAGTGTTATATACAACACCAAGGGGTTAAATGACTCACTCAGCTCCTATCTGTATGATATCAGCCAATCACAGAGCTCTCGTGTTGTCAGAATGGTCTTGGCAGCAGTGCCAGGGCAAGGGGCCAGTATTGGCTCTCAATTCTATCACCATTTCTGTTACCCTGGTGGTGTTGGTTTTATGGGAATGGAATAGAAATGCATTTGTTAGGCGGTTACTGTTTCCCAAAGACATAGTAAGCCCTGGGAATACAAATCAAAAACCAAGACAACTTCTATTCTCAGAGCTCACACAAGACTCCTTCTTAGAATAATGTTTTTAACTAATTGAAGGAAGTGCTAAATTTCAGTTAGGAGTTAGTAAAAATAAAGATGTAAAACTTTTTCCATACAAGTTCATAGACTCCCTAAAATCAATATTCTGACCATTTCATGAATTCCAAGTTAAGAATTCCTGCTCTGAGTTTATAATGATAGAAAAGGTGCCAACCTGAACTGATAGAGAATTGATATACATACATAGGTAGGTGCATATATACACAAATATGTATAAATCTCTGTGTGTGCTTGTATGTGTGTGTGTGTGTGTGTGTGTGTGTGTGTGTGTGTGTCTAGAAAGATCCAGGTAGAAGGAGAAAGCAGATGGCAGTACCAGGGGTGGAGCGATTGATGACCATAGAGGCAGACATAGAGGCAGATGAGGTCTGATGGTCCATAGTGGACTTTCATCTTATCCAAAAGATTGTAACTGGTGGATCTCTGCTTGTTGAAGTAGTAGGTAAAGCTTCCTCAGAGGGGAGAGAAGCTTTAAGGTAGGAAGATAGAGACAGGATAGAAGTTTTAGATACCACGAGGGGGATGATGGAGTTGAATTAGAGATATGAGGTGGCAGGAATGAGTCTTTATTAATTTTCCATGAGCCACAGCTAAGCTCTGATCAAAGGACCCTTCCGAAGGTTTTTACCAGTCCAGAGATCCACATTTAATACCACACAGGTCAGAGAGATGAAAGAGAGATAGAGAAGGTTTAAAGATGGAGCTTGGCTAGAGGCCAAGCTCCTGCCAGGACAGCCATCAGCTAGCCTGAAAGAGAGAGAGAGAGAGAGAGAGAGAGAGAGGGAGGCGGAGCTTGCTGGGCTATATATAATCTTTGATATGCAAATATACACAGTACATAGGAATGATTCTCATTGGTTAATGACAAGGTATAGGTGTGGTTTCTCTTAACCAGGTGAGCACAAAGAAACCTGTGTTCCCGCCTAACCTGGGGGAAGCTGGGGTCAAGGGTCAGAGGCTTTCCCAGCCACATGCAATACTGAGCATGCTCAAGACTGAGCATGCTCTCTTCTAAGACAATGTGTACATACCAACTGTTCCCCTTGCCCATAGCTAGGGGTGGACTGCTACAGTAGGAGTGATCAGTTTGCAGCCAGAAGCTTAGAGAGAGAGGCATAGGACCTAGAACTCTTGGGAAAGGGAGAACTTGGTGGATCTGAGCAAGAGGAAGGCTGGGGTGAAGAGCTCCTATACTGGCTTGAACAACTTCGTCCTTTTGTGCCTAATGGTAGATTCTAGAGAGAAAGAAATAAAACATTAGTTTAGTTTAGCCTATTGGACTAGGATAAAGTTTCTCACTGAAGGAGAGTTTCAGATGACGACTGCATATCCTTCCCTCATCTTCACAATTGTTCCTCTTCTGCTGTCTGGTACATGTTTGTACTCTTTCTGCTGACCACTGCTCTCCTAGATTGGACAGAACTTCTCTATATGCCCTACAGTGTTCTCCTATTTCTTGGGTACTGTGGCAACCAAGGCAAGTTTGGTTTTCATGATGTTGTAATTCTCTCTGTGTTTGTAAAAACATCACTCTAGAATCATTGTCATCAAAATGAAGATCATTCCATACTGTGGGAGTAGGGTGGTTGTGGGAGATTGTAAGCAAAGGTATAGAAGTAAGATGTATATTGTGTATTCAGGGATCAATGAGTGGTCCAGTTGACTAGAGAAGAGAATTAATCTTGGGAAACAGTGGAAGATAAAGGGTTTTTTGACTTACCATGCCATGGAATACTTTTCAAGAAGATCTTTTTTCTTCCCTTGATCTTTTGTCCCTCAATCCCTCCCTCTTTTCTCAGTTTGGTATCCCTCTCATTTCCCTCTTTTTAGTGTCTTAATGGAGTGTTCAGGGAGGACCGGCACCTGTGGTATGAGGGCTTGCCAAGTCTTTTTCAGGGATGTTCATCTCCCTTTGCTGTCCATCTTTCACAAACACTCATCTGTGGTTCCAAGAAACTATAGCATGAGCAGCAGCCACACATTGGTAAAGCCATCTTGGTAGATGGGCTAAACCAGGTTGAGGATAACTGATAGGCCTCAGACCTATCAGTGAATTAGGAAGGGTGTCTACTCCAAGCTTGTGAAGAGGAATTCTCCTGGAGGAATGTATGGATGAGAATGATTTGTTCCAACAGCCATGAAGGTGGCAGAAGCAGGCACTTAGAGCTTGATTAGTCATCAAAAATGCCACAGTCATCCACTGCATCCTGGGCCATCTCTGGTCATCCTGACTTTTGTCTTGCCACTGGACTTTGATAACTCTGGAAGAAAGTGAGGGTGATGACTTTGTGAAACTGCCTCACTTAAATCCAATTCACATATAAGTCAAGACATCACCCCATGCCACTGGTCCTCTTCTAAAAGGAAGAAAGAACAACATTGTCTTAACTCCATAGTTAATTGTTTCAACAGGTACTGTACTCTACCCTTGAATTTCTTGTCTCTTTGTTTTTCTGCTATTTGTGTCTTCTTAATCTTCCTCTCTTCAATCCATCTCCATCATTTCTCTTCTCTGATGTCAATTCTGAACTACTGAATACTTCTGGAAGAAATCATGTGACTATGGACTAGACCTACCACAAATTCATCTTATCTAACCTCATTTGGTGCTCAGAGCATTGCTACAAGGCAACCTTTATATTTATCTCTGATTCCATATTATATCCTTCACAGGAGTTGTTCAAAACTTTCTCTTTTTTTATGTCCCAAATGCCACCCTCATCCCCTTCTTTTTTAATTTCTCACTTCCCTGATAAAATCAGTTCCTAGTTCCTAAGCTTCATCATCCCTTTCCATACCTTAAAATCTCTCTGTGATTTCGCCTATCCACTCATTCCTCGACTCTTAACTTTTTCCACTTATGCACAATCTTCTCTCTCTTTCAAAAACTTGCCCCAAGGATCCCTCCCTATATATCAAATGTCTAGAGGTTAGGGTAGGCATGATTTCTGTGTTTCTCTGGAAAGAGTAGCAGCTGGTAGAGTTGGAGTTGTATGTCGGTGACCTTCTGGAACTTGAAAAATAAACAGAAACCTGGAACACCAGAACCACCAGTCAACCCACTATCGCCACCTCTACCACAACCTTGACCATTACTTTTCCAGTTGGAAGTAGGTCAATAGAAGAAAGTTTTCCCTTCTATAAGAATGCTTTCCTTGTTATTCTCCCAGCATAACAAATTCATCTCAGATCCTATACATTTGCTTGTGTTTTCTTCTGATTTGAAGAGTTCCCCTTTTTCTTGCTGCCTAATCTAAATGAAAGGGGGGAGTAGCTACACCTACTGCACTGTCATGGGGGTGGGGAACCAAATCCTTCCCTGTACATAAATACAACCTATTCAAACTCAAAATCACTTTCAATATTTCACCTCCTCCACGAAGTCTTCACTGACAGTTCCAACCCACACTGATCTTTCCTTTCTCTAAGATACTATGGCTGTTATCACTTGTACCACACAATTTGACACAGACCCATCTCATTTTAGAATCATAGAATTTTAGAGTTGGAAAGGGACCTTGGAACATGAATGTCAGAACTAGAAGGAAATTTAAACTCAGAATGAAGAATGTTAGAGCTGGAAGGAACCATGAAATGTTAGAACCAAAACAGAATTAAGAACCTAGGACACAAGAGGTTAGTTGGAAGGGGCCTTACAACATAGAGAAAAAAATCCAGACATAATGGGTGAGGGCTCAGAACTTAAAGCACAAACAATATGCCTTTCCTGGTTGGTTGCCATTCATAGGGAGGCTCCATGAACCTACTTCTGTAACAGAGTGACAGGAAAATGTACAGGCATCCTCTGTTTCTTGTCAGCTTACTGCATCCTAACAAAAAGCCTTTTCATTAGTTGCTTAGTCTAAATTGTTTGCATAAAAAAGTTTGCGGGACAATCTCTACCTCTTTTTCCTGGAAGTTTTTGAGTGAGGCCACTATTGATGACTACCGCACAGAACAGATTTGATTGCTAGGTGTCTGGGAATGTATGATAGCTCTCTTTTCTTTTATAGTTATTCTTTTCTGATCAAAAGTAAATGGGAACCCTCAGGTAGGAGGCCCAGGAAACTGGTAAAAATCAGGAGACCCATTAAAGCCATTTGTGTTCCCATCAACCCCTGGTGTTTTGCTTAGGATTGTGGAGTCTTAAGGAGTCAGTTCAGCCGTTCAGAGTCCTGCTTGACCTAGCCCAACACTGGATTGACTCAGTAGTTAAGGGGCTTCATTTTACATCAAAGCAGGGACTTCTCCATCAGCTATGACACACCCAGAAGTGTCCTTAGTGGAGATTTTGAGAAGGAAAAAGGAAACTCCCAGGGCCAAGAGGCATATGTATTCCTGACGTTGATACCTCAGTATTTTTGTCCTCAAAGCTTGAGTCCCTTCTTTCCAGGGGAAAGTGCAACACCCTCCCCATAACCTCCTCACCTGCTCCAATCTGAGGAGATTTGGATTGTTATTATGCTTCTGTCTTTGCTATACATTCTTTGTAAATATTCCTTTGCAAAAGCTCATTGAAATCAACTAGTTCATAGTAGGGAGAGGAGCATACTAGATGGGGAGTTAGTACTAGAATCTCAGGGTTCCAGCTATAATACTGAAGGAAAGAGTTATCAACTGCTCTAATGAGACTTATCTTGCCTGATGAGTTGGGAGAGTGAGCCCAGAGGGGATGCTACCCAGAAATGGAAGGGACCTCTTTTGATAGAGGATGAAACTTTTTTCTTTGATTATTTCAAAGTTGACATATTAATTGACTCTCATTACATGACACCTCCTTGGGGCAAGAAATCTATTTTTCCTATATCTGTGACAGCACATAGTACAGTGCTGGACAAATACTAGGGCTGAATCAGTACATACTTGCTAATTGGCTAACCAGGTGGATTGGTAGGAAAAGAGGAAGTTCTGCCAATTAGCAGACCATTTTCTTTATTGTGAGAGAGGAAAGGCAGTCAGTCACCAAATATTTATATTGACTCCCCCTGAAGACACATGGAGATTGTAAGAAGGCAGAGCCATTCTGTCCTGCATGGTACAGTTGTGGATTTTTCCTTCTAGGCTAACCCCAGGGCTTTTGACACCATTATGGTGTCTGGAGACCCCATTTCACCCATAGAATTGCTGGTACTCTTAGACACCTGTCTGCACACTGGCTGAACTACTCAAAAAAATCAGATGCAAGCTTTATGGTTCCCCATAGAGCCCTTAATCACCTGGTTTCCCAGAAAGAAGATGATTAGTCTCTTTAAAAGGCTCAATGAGGTTACCAGCAGCATCATGTCACCAGCATCCTTAAACTGTGTACGAAATGTTTCTGGGAAAAAATATGTGTGAGCTGGGAGGCTGACAGTGTCTCCTTTGGAGAAGAGCCATGAGCTCATCTAGGGCAGCTGTGACAAGGACAGGAGATTAACTGAAATGAATTTATACTGGAAATTCCTCACCTAACGACTTGGCAGCAGAAATCCTAAGATGGCAAAAACTCACATTTATGTAGAATTTTGAAATTTGCAAACAGATTTCTTCACAGCAACCCTTTGAGGTAGGGAATATATATTACCTCATTTTTGCAAGTGAGGAAACTGAGGTCTAGAGAAATTAAGCCACTTACAAAGGGTTATGAAGCCAGATATAGAGACTGGATTCAAAGCCAGGTCCCCTGATTTCAGGTCCACACTCTTTCCTTCATACCATACTGCTTCTTCAGGCAATTGGAGGACAGATACCATTTGGGAAAAAGATCGGACAATGATAGCCCAAGAACAGAGGGATGAGAAGAAAGAGACCATTGGTGGGGTACCTGAGTTACATGGGTTTTGAATCTGATCTCTAAGAAAAATGGATCCCAATTGATGGCTACCCCCCAGTTACCATTGTTTTGTTTTGTTTTTGTTTTGTTTTGTTTGGGTTTTTTGCTCTAACATAAGGCAGCTATAAATATTTTTCTACATATGGATCATTTTCCTTTTTCTTTGGGGACAGACCTAACAAGGCCAATGTTATTAACAATAGATCCTAATAATCCAAATAACTTCTGAAGTAGACTGTTTCACTTCTATATAGCAGTATTACGGAGTTTTTCTTTATATCAAACCCCCTCTGTCTTCTTCCAGATTGTTTAGGCTAGAACATAAAGGTATTCCTCCTACCCATGCCCTAGCTAAGCCATGATTTCTTATTAAATTGTAATCATTTCCTATATCCACCTGGAGGCTCTGGGCCTTCACCTAGCCCAATCTGTCAAGAAACAAAGCAGACTTTAAAAGTCCCAGCAGTACACGTCTGGGTTCCGATTGTTGATGACTTTAGCCCCTGGCCCAACATGCTTCCTGGATTCCAGAACCTTGCTAGATTTGACCTCTGAGATCTGGTTGCTCCTTTACCATGCCTGATTTCTTGTCTTTCTGGATCTTGGCTTCCATCTGATCCCAGCCTCTCTGCCTACAACTATAACTCTGTGGTTTCTAAATCTTGGTCAGCTTTGGCAATCTATACCTGTTAGAAATCTAACCCCAGAGTATTTATTGGGATATGCAGCCCCCTTCCTTCTCCTCCTCTCCTTTCCAGATACTCTTCTTTTATAGATACCCTCTTCCCCCTTCCAAATATTCCTGGAAGCAAACCCAGAGGTGAGCTCATGTAACTCCTGGGCAAATCTACTATACTAGACAGAATATGATTATCTGGCTTACATCATTGTTTATGCCATCCTGGTTTAAACTACAGAAGGGTACAAACAATTAGGTTACAAATCCAATTGGCTTCTTTCCTAATTGCTCTATTGGAGCTAGAGTTCTGAGGTGACCTCCACAGCAAGCCCATTAGAGCTATGTGTTCCCCGTCTCCACACTTGAACTCAAGCTGCTCTCACTCTTTGGCACCATGGCAAAAAGGGCTCCCACCTGCCCTCTACCCCCTCCCCTCCCCATTATCCCCAAAGCAAGGTCACTGTGACTGTTCCCTCTCCCTCCATTCATTCTGCTCTATAGCCCAGACCCCTTAAAAACTCACCACACACCTTCCTTCCAGAGAGCCCAGTGCCTTCTTCCCAATGCTTCTAAATATCCGCTAAGAAACTAGCTTTATTTGCTTCTACTTTCTAGCTGCCCAAAACAGGGAGAGTGGTCTTTAGGGACCCAAGATCATCTTCTTGTCATGCTCAGGCATTAGAGGTGGAGGCATAAAATGATCTCAGAGCAGATGGGAAAGGTAGGGGGCCTCCATTTAAGCAACATCTCCCCCGTTCATCTCCTCAGCCCCACTCTTTTCCAATCTCCTGACAAGATGTTGCTGAACTTAGATTTAGATGCCCTGTTAGGTTCTTTTAGGCTTCTCAGCCCCCCATAAATCTATTCTGTTAATTATGGCCTAGCACAACACTTAGGATAACGGCCTTTGTTCCCTTGTCATAGTAAGTTATCAGCAGGAACTCATTTGTTCTACTAGCTAACCTGAGTGCAACAACGACTTCAGCATAGATGTGAAGTTTTCTAAAGGCACGTGCTGTATACAGGGAGGCACCTTTCCCTATGGATGATAGATACAAACTTCATTTTTGTCCAGCTTAGTATGTAAATCTTGCCTAATAATAGCAAATACCTTGCATATATTATCACATGCTTGATTCTCACAAGAACCCTTTATGCTTTGTGCTTAGGGAATTAGTATTCCCATTTTGCAGATGCACAAGCAAAAATTCAGAAAGATTAGCCACAAAAGTAATGAGTGCCAGAGGTGGAATCCCAATCCAGGTGTCTTCTAATTCCAAATCATCATTCTCCATTTTAGAGTGATTCCTTGGTTTGGGAAACTTATGTGCAATTATATTAATTAACCAAGAATTTATTAAGTGCCTACTATGCACCAAGTACCTTGAAAGGAAGTAAGGATACAAGTAAAAGGAATCAAACAAACTCTACTCTCAGAAAGTTCACAAGTCCAATCTATTCCTAGTCTAACTCCTTCTCTCTGTGACTCTGAGGGGAAATTAAACCATACTTTTTCAGTATCTGAAAGAATTTGTGGTTGCCTCAAAGTCAGGGCTTCCTCCTCCATGTAAATGTAAAATGATCACCCAATGACAATCTTTGGAATGGCTTTGCTAGGCTCGACTTCAGATAATAGACAAACAATCCGTCAATAAGCTGGCCCTTGAATCCACTGCAGATGGATAGGATTTGCCAGAGTTCAAAATCCATCAGCAAAGCTTTCAGGAACCCAAGGTCACCTTCTTGTCATGATTAAGCATTAGAGGTAGAGGCATGACATCATAGAGCTGGAAGGGACCCAAGAGATTACTTAATTCAACCCATAACTAAAGCAGGAACTCCTTCTATAGAATCCTTGACAAGTATTCATGCAGATTGTTTCTGAAGCCCTCAAGAGAAGGGCAAGTTAGTCTCTCCTGAGGTACCCCATTTCATTTCTGAATAGCTCTCACTATTCAATTTGATCAACTTTTGTTAAGTACCTACTATATCCCTGGTCAGCATTCTTGTGGATGACAGGGAAACAAGGATAAAAATGAAGCAGTCATTGCATTCAAAGAGTTTATATTTTACTAGGGGATATAATTTCCACCTATTCAATTTAGTTTTGCCCTTTGGGGCCAAGCAAAAGAAGTCAAATCTCTCTTCTTTGTGACACTCTCAAAATACTTGAAGATAGTTATCATTTTTTCCCCACCTTATTCTACCTTGCAACCGAGCATTCACTTTTGAGGCGACACACATGTGGGTTCTTCTATTGATTTTTCTATAGCATGATTTTGAGTCTGCTTTTCACCCTGTTCTTTTTAGACCCACCCTGATTTTATTTCTGGTTCAAGTGGCTGTTTGCCTTACTGAGTCATCTCATTACCAAAGGACCATATTTCTTGCCTGGCCCCCACCTTCCTCCAATACAACTTCCTGATTCTGGGTTAAGGTTGAATTTCCTCTTTGACCCTCTAAATAGTGCATGGTTTCTACTTCATGAATTCATTTCTCTCCATGATAATTTTCCTCCTCCCAATTTTCACCCTGGGTTTCCTTTAATCTACTGCTCTAATTAGAAATTTGTCCCTTTTAGTATTGTTGTTAACTCATTGAATCATAGAAGTTTAGAGTTAGAATTGGCCTCAGAAGTCATAGCCAATTGAGTCATTTGTATATAATATTTGACCTGAATCTAGGTCATCACCAAATGTAGGCTGTATCTCAGAACCCTGAGATCTCCTTGAATGGAGAAAAATGTACAAAAAAAGCACTGAAAAATAATTATACAGGTTTACCATAACAAAAAAAAATTTGCTATAAAAATTATCCACTTGTATTATTGCCAAGAGGAGCAGAGAAAGTGTGGATAAGACCTAGCTAGAACTTCCCTGACCTGAAGAGAGAGAGGCTTTGGTGCCTTCAGAGATAATGTCAAGTAGGCATCATAGGCAAATTGAGATCCACAAGACAGCAAAGGGAAGGAGAAAAAAATGAAGCCAATGAGTGGCTATTACAATTATGTATTGTCCCCCATCTCTTATCATTGGAAGTCAGAGGCAGGACCAGCAAAAAGCTGATTGAGCCTGATTGATTGATTGAGCTGATGAGCATGATTATAGTTCCAAAGTTCAGCCTTCATATGCCATATTTGTGAATTACATTTGGGCCAGCCTCATCTATAAACAGTTAATTTAACCAAAATCACAGAGGTCAGACACCATGGATAACTTTGCCTCATAAAAGCATATGGCTAATGAACAGGTGTCATATGGAAGTCATTTGCTTGGGAGAATATCCATGAGAATGTCTAGTACCTATTGCATATGTATCTCAGGATATGGAGAAATAATTTTTCAATGTAAACAAAAAATATCTTTGGCTAGTGTGTATCTATGGGACAGGTAGGTGGCACAGGGATAAAGCGCCTGTCTTGGAATTAGGAAAACTCATCTTCCTGAGTTAAAATCTGGCCTCAGACACTTACTAGCAGTGTGACTCCAGGCAAATCACTTTACCTCTCTCTGCCTCAGTTTCCTCAACTGTAAAAATGGGATAATAATGGCACCAACTTCCTAGCATTGATCTGAGAATAATAAGATAATATTTGTAAAGTGCTTAGTGCTTAATAAATGCATATTCCCTCCTCTTCCCCTTCTCCAGGTACTGTTATTTTTCTTGAAATAAAGAAAAAAGACAAAAAAAATTTCTGCCCTCAAGGAACTTGCATTCTAATGGAAGAGACAACATGTAAATAATTACATACATGCAAGATATATACAAAGTGGACCAAAGTTAATTCCAAAGGGGAAGGCACAAGGCAGATGTGGTTGAGGCATGTATGAACCATGTCCAGGGCAAGATATGCATTGCAAAAATCTGTTTGGTTTGGATACCAATGATAATAGTTTTTCTCTTTCCCTTCCCAAAGGGCCAATGAACTTTGAACACCTCCCCTCAGGAGATGCATAGTCAGTTTCCTTGCAAAGTTTACTTTGTTTTTATAAGTCAGAAAAATGGGGGACACATTGATCTACAGAATGGATAAATTGTGTATGTTACTACTTGAATGCAATGTTGAAGGGAGACAACTGGAAGAATCCCAGAGGAGAGAATGGTTTAAAATAGCCAATTTCACTGGAGCAAGATTTCTGGATGGGGGCTCCTAGCCAAAAGAGAAACTGTTATTGATTTATTTCAACATCTTCCCAGAGCAAAGTAAATACATTCATCAGAGTTTTTTGTTTTTTGTTTTCTGAGTATCAAAATGAGTCAGTGGCACTGTAGGAAGGTAAATGGCTAGCAATGAGTCAGTAATCTACCACTTTCCGCTGCCACGTTGTTGAAAAGAAACATTACCTAGAGGGAAGGGGGACCAGAAAATGGCTAGATATAAAGTCATGTCCTCATGGGTGGAGCAGCTCTACCCACCTAAAGGTAGGGAGAGATTAAAAGTGGCTGGCAGCTCTGATTGCTTGCTTATCAGCCTTAAAGCAAGGTAAATGTGGTAACACTGTTACTTTTAATTCATTTTTTTCCTCTTGGTTACAAGGAAAGACTTTTGGAAGGGAGTAGGAGATTTAAGGGAAAGGGTATATTCAGTCAGATACGTTTAGGTGAAAAAAACAAAAGGTATCAGTGAAACTTTAAATAAATCAATAATAGTGCTGGTATTAACTCTAAGAGATCTTTGTTTCCTATCAATGAAAATTACAGCATAGTATCTAAACTTGCCTTTCTTCTAGGTTTTATAGAACATTTCAACATCTATTTTTGACTTGTTGCTTTTTCCATGATGGACATATGTTAACTTGGAAAATCAGAAATTAACATTATGTCATATTGAATTGTTATGTTATTTTGTTAAATATTTCCCAATTATACTTTAATCTGATGGGATCTATCAGAAGGGATCATTGGGGGGCACGTGTTAGTGAGTTCAACATCTCTGTCTAAAACATTAATATTTAGAAGGTAGATAGATACAATTCTAGTTCTATACCCCTTCTCAGAGAACAGAGAAGTCAGTCTCATATCTCTTCCTGTTCTCCTAGAAGGAAGGAATCAGTCTCCCTTGGAGAATGATGGGAAAGATTCCAGAGATATTTTTCATATCTCCCACCAAGCCACATTTATTTCTTAAATTGTATTTAATTAGTTAATTTAGAATATTTTCCCATGGTTACAAGATTCATGTTCTTTCCCTCCTGTAGCTGATGTGCAATTCCACTGGGTTTTACATGTGTCATTGATCAAGACCCATTTCCATATTATTAATATTTGCATTGGGGTGATTGTTTAGAGTCTACATCCCCAGTCATATCCCCATTGATCCATGTGATTCAGCAGTTGTTTTTCTTCTGTGTTTCTATTCTCACAGTTCTTCCTCTGGATATGGATAGCGTTCCAAGCCACGTTTAAACAACTTTTATGGACATAGAAACTACATGGTGGGCACACACTTTATATTAAGGAGAGGGAAAGCCTCAAACAGATACTCAGGCATACTTTGAAGCATGAGAACCTAGGACTAGATATTATCTATATCTGATTCTGAATATGATCTGTCCAGTCCAGATCATATCTAAGCTATTCATTAATAACTTCCTCTGGGGATCTTTATTCTTTCAGGACACAGTATCAATACTCTGGAGCCTAAATCCCATGGAAATAAACCCCCAAGACCTTATACCAATTCATATCCCTAAATTTGAATTGATCTCCCTGGCTTAAATCCTAGGTTGCCATACCTCATTTGATCTTGTTTTCATTATCGATTTGACTAGGATCATCCCTAACATCTCTTCCAGTTCTGAATGCTATGATAAGTAGGTGAATGGAAACACCAAGACCCAAAACTTGTGAAATGTTGGTACGCCTGTATTTTTATAGTGGAGGATTCCCCATCTCACTATGAATCATGGGTGCATGCTAAAAGTCCTTGATGGAAGCTTCCAGCTCCAACCTACCTCCTTTCCTTTAATATAGTATAAAGAGACACCCTGGAACAATTTGCATAACCTGGCTTAGCTGACACCAAGGCAGCCACAACTGCCTTGTGAGGACTGACAAGTGAAAAGAGAAAAGGAGTCACTCTATGAAGGACTAAGTGGGAATTATGATGCCAGAAAGAAAGAAGTTCATTGCCCAGGCACAGGAGGATTGAAAGAAGTTTAAAAAAAAAACAAAGCAAAGCTAGAGACTTGTTGTTAGCCATAGACTATAGATTTAAAGCAAAAAAGGACTTCAGAGGTCATTGAGTCCAACCCTCTCATTTTACAGTTAAACACATTGAGGCTCAGACAGGTAAAGCCTCTGACAGCAGAAAATTAGAGAAATGTTTCATCAATCCAAGGAAGAAGTGCCCTCTTAGTCACTTAAAGACTTTGTATGGAGAAACAAGGCTGCGGGACCCATAGGACAATGTTAAATAGGCTAAAAGCATATGCTACCCTGAAAGAAAAAAAAAAGCTGTAAGCTGAGGTCCAGAATAATTGTTTCTTGGTCCAGCTACTTAAGGGCTGATACCTGTAGAGAGGTAACTAGCACCATCTGCTGGAAGAGAGTCCAACATCAGGGAAGAGCAAAGCAGAGTTGAACAGGACTGGAGTGGCAAACAAGAACTGAGGACAGTGGCAAGAAAGAAGGGTGAGTACCAGTGGGAGACATATTGCCAACAAAACAGCAATGAGGAACAGAGAAACGAATATGGAAGAACCAATCCCCGCCTTCTCTCTTGTTGAAGCTTTGTTCAATTGATCTGTCCACAAACTGTCCACATCAAGACCGACTGGAGGATACAGAATATGGCAAACCTGGTCAAGGTGTTGAAACCAAGCCTGGAAGAGCCTCAATCTGTCTCAGAGGGACAGTGCTTCAGGCATGATGAACCCTTCACCCTCCTCTGTGAAGAAGACAAGCAGAAAATCTGCCAGATCTGCAAGTTCTCCATCCTTCACAGGAACCATAACCTGACCCTACTACAAGACCTAGAAGCATGTCTGGAGGTAAGTTGGCCAAACAAGCCATCTTAGACCTGTGGGCCACCACTGCATTCTCTTCCCCCAGCCTCTCATAGAGAAGAATACAGGAACCACCACCATCCATCCTGTGTTCAGTCCACCCCCATCCATCCCCTCTGCTGTCCTCCCTGGAAAACAAGGCTCAGTTTCCCATGGACATCATGAGGAAGACAGAAACCAAGATGGAAGAAATTCCTCAACTGGAGCATCTTCCCAGCCTACATTCTGTCATGCCTGCCACCTGCTGGCCTGTTTGGTGACTAACCTTAAATAAAGTTTCTTCTCTGACCTAAAAAAAGAAAAAGAAAAAAAGAAAAAAATATTTACTAAATTTTTTATTTAAAAAAAATTAAAAATTTATTAAGCAGCTACGATGTACCAGGCACTATGCTAAGTGCTGGGGATACAAAAAGAAGCCAAAGACAGTTATTACCATCAAGAAGTTTAGAATCTAATGAGGCAACAAGATGCAAACATATTTATATATTTTTTAAAAAGCTATGTACAAAATAAATAGGGAGTAATTAAAATGAGGAAAGGCACTGGGATTAAGAGGACTGGTCTACTAGGACTAGGAGAGAGTGTGTCCCTCTGGGTAATATGAGTGGGTCTAGATTGTCCATGGACTCAGATGTGATTCTTTGGGTGTGTGTGTTTTTTTTTTTTAATATATAAATAAAAAAAATTGGAAATCTTGTGAGACTGAGTGCTTTTAAGGGGAGTTAGTCTCTGACCTTTGTTGTTGTTGTTCAGTCATGTTTGAGTGATTTGCCATTTCCTTTTCCAGTTTATTTTACAGATGAGGAAACCGAGATAAACAAGGTTAAGTGATTTGCCCAGGATCACATAGCTAGTAAGTGTCTGAGGCTTAATTTGAACTCAGAAAGGTGAGCCTTCCTAACTCCAGGTCTGGTACTCTATCCACTGAGCCATCTAACTGATCCCTAGTGTCTATTCTTGCAATGCTTCAGATACTGTCATCTGTTACACTGATGTGGGAGAATTCAGTTAGAGAAGAGGGATTTCAGGAGAGATCCTCTGACATGAGGGCTCTATGGCTCCATGACTCTTAGTAGATCCTTTAGAGTCAAAAAAGGAGATATTAATTGATGGATCTTTCTCATATTTTTTTCCAGTGAACATAAGAAATGATCATGGCTGTAGGGAAATTTAGGTTAGAGTTTGCCTTCTGACATGGCACTCTGCCCTGATTTTGAAGGACACCATTCTCTACACTGATAGCCGCTTGGCAGAAAGAATTCTCCCGATCTGGAATGGCACTGACTAAACCTATTAGTGTGACAAGTGCTTCCTAGTCTTGTACTTCCATTTAATTAAAGGGTATCTTTTTTCTTAGTAGAGAGGGAGATGGTATTATCTACCACTTGGGGTTGAAATGAACTTTTTCCAGTGCTGGAACACTGGAACAAAATGTTCAAAGGAGACATTCCTTAGGAGTCATCTGATTACTTTATACAACATGCAGACAGAGGTGGATTAACCTAATGATTAATGGAACTGACAGTATTTAACTTGGAAGAAAAAAGAGGGCCCATGATTGCCGTCCTCACAAGTCTAAGGGGCTACCATATGGAAGAAGAATTGGATTTGTTCTACTTGGTCCTGGAACACAAAAACAGAAGCAACTGGTACAAACTGCAAAGGCGAATTTCAGTTCAATATAAGGAGAGGCTTCCTAGCCATTAGAATTGAATTGAGTTCAATAGACTGCCTCAGGAGGTAATGAGCTTCCCATCATTGGGAGATCTCCAAGCAGAGAATGAATGATTGTTCCTTTGGAATGCTGGGGAGAAAATTGCTGTTAAGGTGTGATATGGACTAGCTGGTCTCTGAGTTCCCTCTTAGTCTGAGGCTCTATGGTTCTATGATTTACAAAGGTACAATTTCCCTAGGGTCTTCATTGTTTGAGGAACTCCAATTTGCATTACAAATTATGTCATAAATAATGAATTGTCATTGGTGGGAGGAAAAGCTCTTAGGGCTGAGGATTAGAAGGAAAAAATGGATTCTATATGGAAGTGTAGTTTCAGACTCCATGGTCTAATTCCTATTGGCACAGGTTCTGATGTTGCAAAGGGATGCAGAATAAATTCCTGATCTGAATGGCACCTTCTTATGAGGTCATGAGGTAAGAAGTCTGTTTTGAGCTTTATTTTTTTTCTGTCACCCTTTCACCTTCCCTGAGCACTTTGAGAAGAATGGAGAGGCAATGTGACTTCATGGAAAGAGAACTGAACTTTGACTCAAACCCTGGGTAGGTGTTTTTAGGAGTTGTCATCTCTGCTGGAATTCCACACCAACACTCAGATTTATTACATGATCTAGACCAATATGTGGCTTTTTATCTTCCCCCTGAGTATAAATGATGATTATAAGAGAACTTCTCAACAGAGCATTGGCTTTCTGTTGCAACACGAAAGACTACAAAAGAAATTTTGGAGGTCTTCTAGGCCAACTTCTTCATTTTATAGTTGAGGAAATTGAGGCCCCTAGAGTTTATATGACTTGTCTAACTAAGGCAGTTAGATGGTAGTAGCAGAATCAGGATTTGAACCCAAGCCTTCTGACTCCAACTACAGGATTCTATCTTCTTCTGAAAAATGCAAGTTATTCTTGCACAATCTGCCTTGTAGGATTATTGAGAGGAAAGTTGTTTTGCAAAAAGCCATGTACATATGAATGGTTAATTGTCATCTCTTTGAATTTCAGCTAAACTGCAAAGCAATTTCAGGGCTCCCTCTACAGTTCCTTCCTCAGGGATTACTTCTGGTTCTTTCATAGTCCTCCCCATAGTTTAGTTTTTCACTTTTTTGTTTGTTTGTTTTACTTGTTATACCTTCCTCCTGTAAACCCCTTTAGAGTGGAGTCTATGGGTTTTTCCCATATTTGGGAGAAGGTTGCACTGAAACTTGTGTTTGGGCTATGAATGAATGAATGAATGAATGAATGTGGAAACTTGGAAACTGGATTTTGACTTGTCAAATGACATTTTGAGGAACCTTAATTAAAACCTATAACTATTCCTCTTATCTTCCCACTTGTAACTTATAAAGGAGTTTTCTGACTTACAATTAGATTTTTGTCAAAGTTGTTCTCTGTAATACTTTCCTGGTCAAATAAGGGAGGAGGTGTCAAAATGGGGATTAAATGGGTAAATTGTATGCCCATGTGTAGGATAGTTTGTAATACTCATCTGTATTCCTTTCCTCTAAAATGATTCAAGGCTGGAATGAAGTGGGCCCAAATCATCACGTCTGTTGGGTATGGTAGAACTAAATTCTTGTTCAGGTTGCAGGTCCCTTCCAGTTTCAATCTCTGGGACAGTTAGCATGAAATCTAGCACAGCCCTAGAGGATCAGATGGGAGAAGGTTAGGAAGGGAATGGAATTCCAAGAAGCTAGACTGAGCAGGATGTACCATAGTTTCTTTCCCTTCATTCCAAAGCTATTCTGCTTAAACATAACTCAGCCTGACCTGGAACGGACTCCCCAGGATGCTGTTAAGACTCCCAGGCCTAAACTTCTAGAATAATCCCATAGGTTCTATAGCCATGATGGCGTATGAGATACCATATCACTCATTCCTGGGTGGCAAAGGCATAAAATTAAAGGAGTTTATCATACCTTATTATGAGCAGAAAAAGAAGTTTCAGATAAGGAAGATGCATTGGGATAGGAGTTAGAAATCTAGGTCTTTTGTTCTGATATTGCAGTTAACATTTTCTCCATCATTTTCTTAAATCTAGATCAGAAGTGCCAAACACAGGCTGTCACATTCCTTAGGGATAGAACTAGCTTAAAATGTACTTTAAAAATATTTAGCAAAATAAATAAAAATACAATCAAACTTGTAACATTTTTTAAAACAGTTGGCACTGATAGGGATTCTCATATACAAATAAATGCCCTGTTTCTATTTGAGTTTGACTTTGCTGGACTAGAGAATCAACAAAACAAGAAATCAAGTCCTGATTTGTAGCTTTTGCCAGTTTCTGAGATGTAAATTTCACACTGAAAGTTTAATATTCTGTTCTCTTGGACTGGGTTGAGCTGGCTCCTGCACATCGTTGACCATGGTCTAGTCTCTTCTCTCTGGGCCTCAATTTCCTCCCCTACAAAATGAAGATGTTGGATTAGATGAGCTTTAAGTTCCTTGCCATTTCTATGATTCTGTGCCGTTTATTGTCTCTTCACTGGCATTTTGCCTACTAATACCATGGAGTCCTTAAGACAAGTGGAAATCTACCCAGTTGACTAAGGCAGTCACTCTCATTTGCCTTGTTCAGGATACAGTAAAAGAGTCTCCAGAGTTACCAGCTAGAATGACACATTCTCAACTTTTCTGAGTTAGCTTCTCTCCTGAAAGCTAGGGTGTACCTTCATTTATTTAATGTCCTTTGGGTAACACAGACCCTGAAAACAGAGTGCCAAATGCACAAGACAGCTTATTATCTGAGCCACAACCAGGATAAGTGATACCTTCAAAGGAAAGCTGAGATTGAAGACCAGGATAAATGGGGCCCCCAAAGAGGGCTATAATTAGGGTTTGGGGAAGGAGAGAGTTGATTTGGCAGCAAGCTACATAGAATGAGAATATGGCGAGTATAGGAAATGCTATTAATTATAATGATTATTAATGCCTTTTGTATTATATATACATATATATATATCAGTCATGTCTGGAATAGTGAGTGAATGAATAGTGGAAAAGCATATATTAAGTGCTTACTATATGCCAAACATTGTACTAAACTTTGGGAATACGAATAGAGAAGAGGAGCAAAACTCTGGCTTGAATAGAAAGCTCCATAATGTCTGTAAAGGTGGGTTGGAGACCTTCTGGATTTCTTATCACCAGGTAAAGACAAACTGAGTCAGTCCCTGATACTGTCACCACCTTCTTCAGTCAGACTGCCCAGGACACAAAAAGCCCAGGACACATTGACCTTTACAAGTATAGTGAGTCACTTCCCTTCCTTGGGAAATTTTCCAGATTATCTATATCCTTCCTGAAGTACGTAGCCCCAAACTAAACACAATGCCCCAGATGTTGTCTGATGAGGGCAGAAGGCAGGAGAATTTTTTCTCTCTCACTTTAAGATCATGAGCTTTCCCCTAAAAACACACTTCTTTTCACCTGAGCTGATGTCTAGCCTTCCCTTTTGTACCTGTGGGGTCAATTTTCTGAACTGAGTTGTGAAATTTTACATTTCATTTACATTAAATTTTACCCAATTAGGTCTGAACCAATGTTCCAGCATTCTAAGGAGAGAAGCCTCATTCAAATGCATGAATGTCCTAGTCTTATGTATCTTAAGTGGGGGAAGGAAATAAGCATTCTGTAGCACCTATTCTTATTATGTTCCAGATACTATTAATCATTTTTAGACAAACATTATCTCATTTGATCCTCACAATAACCTTGTGAGGCAGATATTGTTGTCCCATTTTATAGCTGAAAACTGAGATTAAACCAAGCTTAAATGACTTGCCCATCATCCCACAGCGACTTAGTGTCTGAAACTGGATTTGAAAGCAGGTCTTCCTGATTCCAGGCCCAGCACTCTGTGTACTATGCCATCTAGCTGCTTCTAAGTCCACAGACTTTCCTGGATATTACCTTTAGCATGGGATCTTGCAGTATGCCCCTATGTCAGTTTAATAATAATATTAATAATAACATTTATATAGCTCTTACTCTCTTCCAGGCTAAGCACTGTAGAAGTATTTTTGATCCTTATAACCACCCTGGGAGATAAGTGCTATTATTATTCTCATTTTTCAGAAAAGGAAAATGAGGCAGACAGAGGTTGAATGATTTGCCCAGGGTACACAACTAGAAAGTGTCAAGTTGGATTTGAACTCAGGTCTTTCTGACTCCAAACCCAGCACTCTATCCATTGTCCCACCTAGCAGCCTCTAAGTCCACAGACCTTCCTAGATATTCCCTTTAGGACAGACTCTTACAGTACACCCTATGTGAGTCCAACATGAGAACTACCAGGTGGAACTAAAAGAAAGCCTTAGCTGGCATGTCAGCCACTGAATTAATCAACAAGCATATTAATTACCTACTATGTGCTAGGCACTCTATGGGAGGTATATGAGGACAAAAGTAATCTAACCCCAGCTCTCAAAAGATTTATATTACATTACAACGAGCCAACATGTACAACTATATAAAAAACAAATACAAAGTCAGTACAAGGTAGATAGGGTAGGAAGATACTAGCAGTTGGGAGAATCAAAAAGAAGATAGTTTTTGAACTGTGTCTTAAAGGAAGTGAGAGATTCTCTGAAATGACTGTGAGGACATTATAGGGGTGTATGGGATATTTAGGGATGACTGGCACCTATAAGATTAAAATAATATCCAATAACTCCAAGTATTGCATTTATAAGATTTATTAATAATCGCTTAAAATATAAGAAATAAAAATAAAAGTAAAAGCCTAAGTAAATAACACATGAGAAAAATTCTCCTGCTTGGTACTCATCCAACCTCCACCAGCACCATTTCTGGGAAAAGAGAGGGAGGACAGAGACACTCTTATAACTTTATCTCCAAAACATAAAGATGTAACATGAGAAGGTAGATGGAAAGCTGGGAAAGAGAGTTTTGGGGAGCAAAATTCTAATTATATAATTCTCCCTGTGATTCCAGGGAAACAAGCATGTAGAAATCTCCCGGATTTACATGCCCAGTTTCCCCAATGAATCATTTCACTTTAACCAACTTATATCTCTAAAAATCTTTAACTAGAGGTACATACAATTTTGCACTTTCTAAGGGGAAATTACAATAATTTGGGGATAAGAGGTAAATAAAAGAAAGAGCAAAACCAATGATTGCTAGGTGAGTTGACAAAAAGACAATTAGGAGGCAAAAATATACCCTTTGGTATAAGAGTATACATTCAAAATAAATGTGTTCAACTCCCTCGCCCCCCTCCACAGTTCAATTCACTACATCCCAAAGTTCATTCTGAATCTTTTGGTATAGTGTATGGTTTATTTAGGCTTCTTTATCGTGCTTTCTCTAAACAGCTCACTTTTTTGATTTGGGGAGGTAGCAAGTTTCTTATCCTAAAATTACTCTCAAACAAGAAAAAAATTTATAAATCTAGAATTTTATGACAATAATAAAATCCCCCCTGAGGAGGGTGTTGACCAATACATGGATCACCCTGGGATACATGGCTAAATTATGAGGTATATGAATCAATTGTCAAAAGAAAATCAAAGACACACAAAAAAACAAATAAAAGAGAAAAAATAATTTCTGGATGGAACATAAAATATCAAAGTCCCATGTGTAAAAATTCTAAGTAAGGAAGAACAAGCCCATAACAGGTCCTTGAATCAGGGCCCAATTAAAGTAATTTATGTCCCAGAAGCCTGTAATAGCAATTGTAACAATGTAACACTTACCGATTGGCAGCCAGGACTACAGAAAATGGTCATACCATAAAAGAAAGAAAAAGGACTAGATTTTGAAGCAAAAGGGAAATATCATTCCCTGGTATGATTTTACCTTTGCTCTCAGGGATAGAGGAGTCAAAATGGCAGCCAAATGGAGGTACTTGGTAGAAGTCTAGATCTGGCACAAGGGAATCCTGCATCTGACTTTGCAAACAGCCGTTTCTTTGAGCCCCAAAACAAGTCCTCTGTCTTGGCACAGATCTCATCAACCCCACCTAGATTGGTTGGTCTCCTTGACCTTGTACTCCTAGGCACTGTTCAGGTTAACTTTGGGCTCTTTGGCACTGAACAATGGATCTTTTGTGATCCCTTCTCCTGGAATCAGACACAATCATTAATGAAAGTGCCACAATATTTAACTATCAATGGCAGGTTTCCATAGTCTAAAGTTGTTTTTTTTGTTTGTTTGTTTGTTTTGTTTTTTTCCAGAACAATTTTATAGAAAGTCAGTGTCACAACTTGGGTACAAAAGTGGGGCAGGAGCTCAGGAGTCTGCGTCTGCGGCCGCTCAGGAGGTGTCCATGGTCTCACAGTTTAGCTCATTAAAGAGGAAAGTGTCCTGGTACTCCTTCATGTACTGTGTGGACCAAGACTCGTCCAAGAAGAGAGAGTAGACCCGCTTAATGTCATCCACCTGCACTTCGGTGCCCTTGCCCTTCCGGCACACCAGGCTGGCGGCTGTGATGTGCTGAATGGCATACCGAGATCTCCAGACCGATTCGGGTCAGCACTGTATAAGCATCTTCACTCATCTCTACATCCGGAGAATATGCTTTGTGTCCTTCTCACCATAAGGAGTGGTGGAGATGATGAGCAGCCGATCTAGCAGGTCAATGGGAATGCTGTGGGGACTCTGGTAGCTGGTACCCTGGATTCCGGTAATGCCTCAGTTGGGAGCCATAATGAGCACAGACGCCATGTCACTCTCCAGTGCCCGGTTGAAGAAAGAGACATTAGAGCTAATGGACATTTTAAACTTATCCTAGTACAAATAAAAAAAAAAACATTAATACTGGTAACATGTGCTTCAAGTACAAAAAATGAAAGAAAACAAGAAAACTAAAATACTTTATTGTACATACAAGGAAGAAAACAATAATAAAATTAAAAAAATTAAAATATATATTTCACATTCCATGAAACACTGCATTAGCCAAGGAGAGGCACAATACAAAGGATTATCACTCAAAAATGAGATCTATTTCCTTTTTAACTTGGCCATAATCCACAGTGTGAGTGCACATGATTTTCACAAAGTAACAACTTTATAAAAACAGTAGTACAGCATCTAATGCACATTCAAAGAAGTACCCAAATCCCCCCAAATCACAAGACCACATCATCTTCTCCAAAGGTTACTAATACAAGTTTTGTCCAACTGGTTTATGGACTTTTATAATGGTATCTTCTCCAGTCCAGGCATAGGATGGTACAAATAAAGACAGATCAACTGACTATATAGCTAATAGCCAAAACACAGTAACAGAAAGTGACATAGTATAACAATATTAAAGATTAAATTAATATGTAAACTTAAAAACAAAATTAAATTTTAAAGCAAACAATCAGCAAATACAATATATATGACAGGATGTGAACAATGAATTCAAGAGTCCTTTTCTCTAATTCTAATAGCTGTGCTACAGAGACTTCTTCACTATTTGGAGGGGAACAAACTGAAACAGTTAACATCAATAAGGTAAATTGAGTCTGAAAAGTCTTAAAATTCACCTCTAGACTCTTTAAAGTTCCTTCTCCTCCCGAGTATCATTATCCATTTAGATTCCTTTGGTCACACATCTGGGGTTCCCCATATCTTCACTGAGCATAGTGTGGACCCACCTTATATTGAATGTATTGCAGAGACTTGGCATGCTCAGGTAGTAAGGGGGATTGCCAACCCCTTTTAAGGTATGCTTATCTGTCTTTGGTTTCTATCTTTCACCCAACTCTTGCCTATGGCTCCAAGAAGAGGTAGTAAGCATAGAAGCTACACCATGGTCATCCTCTTGGCATATGAGGGTAACCAATAGACCATAAACCTCTTAGTGAGTTAGGAGAATGTCTACTACCCCAGGCTCATGAAGACTTTCCCCAGTGGAATGGGTATATGAGAACAGTTGTTTAAACATCCATGAAGGAGACTGAGGCCAGAGCTGTGGAGTGCTTAGAGCAGCTTGGTCAGACATTGAGGATGGAGGACACCAAGGTATCCTGAGCCATCACAAAAGCCACTCTGACTTTTGTCTTGAATGGACATAGATGACTCCCGAAGAGAGTAAGGCTGATTACTTTGTGCAACTCTGAGTCACTGAAATCCAAATCACAAACAAGTCATGGCATTGATCCTCTTCCAAAATGAAGGATGAACAATAACATTCCAGGCATGAGATCAGCCAGGGTGAAGGCACAGAGATGGAGTTATGGCACATACAGGGAACAGAGAGAAGGCCAGCCAAAGGGTCACAGTTGCATAATATGAGTAGAATATATATATATAAAGATATATATATATATATATAAAGATATATATATATAAAATCATCATGGAATCCATCTGGCCACTGGTTTCTGGGAAGCATAAGGTACCAAAAAAATCTGAAATATATTCTTTAGTCAGTCATTCAATAAACATTTATTATTCATTTGCTATGTGGCAGGCACTATGCTAAGTGCTGGGGGTTTAAAGAAAGGCAAAAAAACCCAACCTTTGCTCTCAAGGAGCATAGAAGAATAACCCCCACATCTACTACATTTAGCAAATTGCAAAGCATTATGCTCGAAATGCCTTTCTAGGTAAGTAGTGCTCATATGATCCCTGTTTTACAGATGTGGAAACCAAAGATCAGAGAATTAAGTGACTTCTCCAGGGACTGGGTGACTGGTGAGTATCAGAACCAAGACTTCAAGTCCTGTCTCCTGCTGTCCCAGCCAATGTTCTTGGTAGAACTTGAGACTGACTATCCAGTCTTTCTTTGCTCATTACGTGCCTAGTGCATCTCCCAAATCCTAGTCAACCTTATCTACCTAAACCAAAACCAGACTATAAGAGAACAGAGTGATGTCTAGAGCTTCTAATTGTCCCATATTTCCACTTAATATTTTCTAATGAGGTGAGACAGGCTTTCCTGAGGGCCCAAATCACTATGTGAAAAGTTTGTTTTAAAGGCAGGTACTGTTTGTTAACTCTTAGAGGAAATTAATTGAAAAAAACATGGGAAGCGCTGAACTCTAATTCTCCCCCTCCCACCTTCCCAACCCTCTTCTCCAATCTTTCAAAGCCTAGTTCCATTCCTTTACCTTCCAACACTCTATCCTGGACCATACCAGCCCATAGGGTTCTATATTCTCTGAACTGCTCTATAATTTTTCTGTGCTCATTTACCTTTGTATACTTCCTTATATTGTCTTACTTCTTAATTATTTTTTGTAGGTTTTATCTCTCCATGCATATTGGAATAAGGACCATAATTTTTGTTTCATATCTATGGATCATTTATTACACCTTAGATAATATGTAGTTAATGCTTTTAAAATGTATATATGTGTATATGTGCAAATTCACATGATAGGAAGTGCAGAGGATAGAATACTAGGCCTAAAGTTAGGAAGACATAATCCTGAGTTCAAATTTGGCCTTAGACACTAGCCATATGGCCTAAGGCAACTTACTTAACTCTGCTGGCCTCAATTTCCTCATCTGTACAATGAACTGGAGAAGAAAATGCCAAACCATTCCAGTATCTTTGCCAAAGAAACTCCAAATGAAGTCATGAAGGATTGGGCAGGACTAAAAAACTGAACAGCAATGTATATTATATACATGTTAAGATATTATCTGATGAAGGCAGAATACAGAATCTTATCACCCTCCTTGTCCTGAGCAACATATGTCTCCCCTAATATATGGCTTAAGATCATAGTGAGTTTTTTTGGCTACCATATAATACTTTGGACTCATATTAAGGTTGCTCTTCCCTTTTTGCTTAATTCAATGTCTATCCATACCCCTTGTGCTTATGAGGCTCATTTTTGGAACTCAGTTGTAAAATTTTACAAATTTTTATTCCTTTTAAATTTTACTCTATTAGGTTTGACCCCAGCGATTCCTTATTCTAATGAGAGAACCTTCATCCAAACTCATGGGCATCCTTGTCTTGAGTGTATATGCCTAAGGGGATATAGATACATGCAAACAAAATCACGTCTAAATGTACCCATATATAATATATAACATATGTCTATATACGTGTGTGTATTTGTATCTAAGACTGGTTCTTTCTATTGTGCCCAGGCTGGAAATGCATCAGTCAATCCTATTGCCAATTGGCACAGAAACTTTGACCCCCATTTCAAAATTGGGCAACCTGGTGGCCCTCCACCCCCAGAGCCTCATGGTATTGGTACCAGACTAAATGAGGACATCTGATTGACTTTTGCCTTACTGTATCTCAGAATTCTTGAGCTCAAGTGATTCACTATCCTCAGCCTTGCTAGTATCTGGGATAATAAGGCATATGTCCCTACCCAAATATAATATTTGTTGAATAAATAAATGTATCATTTTCTTCATATGCCTTACCATGTCTCAGACAATAACTTGCACTCAGTGGGTGTTCAGCAGCTCAGATGGAATCTGTAATCTGGTCAAGTCTCTGTCCTCCATTGATGATCCAGTTTGTAGAATATCTGTGTCCTTTACTTCTCTTTTGAGGCATACTATTCAACCATCAAGCACATAAACCCTCAAAATCTTAGACGTAGAACAATCCACATACTAAAGGCTTTAATGTTTTCAAAATACGTTCATCACAGAAACCCTGGAAGATAATTGGAAAAATTATAATTATCTCCATTTTTTAGATAAGGAAATTTTGGTTGCTGGATTTACCTAGAGTCACATAGTTAGTGTTGGTGCTGGAACCAGAAACTAAGTCTGTGAACTTTAGATGTTCTTCCACCATATTGATTGTCTCTCTTATGCTCATAGGAGCATAAAGCGAGATCTGAAAGGGACTTCAGAGGCTGTCTCGTTAAACTTTCTCATTGTATATTAGGAAACGATGACCCAAAGAAGTTGGGTAATTTGCTCAAAGTCACTTAAATAGTATCAGAAATGGGACTTGAACCCAGGTTCTCTGACTTCAGAATCAGTGGTCTTTCTACTCTACCATAATGGTGATTTTTTTTCCCTTTAGTTATTTTTCCATGGTTACATGATTCATGACTGTCCTCACTCCCACTCCCACCCCCTAGATCCACTTGAGATGGAGGCTAAACCCGAGCCAAGTGGCTCTTTAGCATAGTAGGCAGCATGTCAGCCTTGAAAGCTGAAGGTCCCTAGTTCAATCCTCAATCCTCAATCTTCAGAAGGAGGATGTGATATACTGGGAGAGGCTTCTGGATACAAGAAGAGTCACTTGGCTCCACCTCAAGTGGATTGTCTTTCACCTTAGGGTCCATTATTCAATCTGAAAGTGCTAGCCTGAGATTCCCTTCAGGGTGAATTCTCACAGGAACAGGGAACAAGTACAAGCTTTTGGGTCTCCAATTTAGAATCTATTCCTAAAACTTGAGGTTAATCAGATCTTACTAGGCTACAAGTTTGGGGTTTCTAGATTCCATGTTACCAATACAAATACAAATAAAACCAAAGGCAATCTCTGACCTCATGGAGTTTAAAAGCTAATGGGAGAAAGATAACCCTCAGGGAAAAAAAAAAAGCTGAGAGGTGTATGTGTGGGAGGGGGAAGAAATCAGCAGGAGAGGAGGGGGGAAATGATGGAGAAGCCTAAAGAAGTCCAAATGGAGCCTCTTTTTAAGGCCCTGCCCTCCCCTCCAGTCAGAGGAGCAAAGGGTACTGATGAGATGTGAGTATCAGGGAAGATTTAATCTTGCCAGTCTTCCCAATGATGAGTTTCCTGGAAAAGGAAGGCATGATGGAGAAGTCCAAAGAAGTCTAAAAGCAGTGTAGATATGGTGGCCCCACTGAGATTACCTCCAGACAGAACTAAGAAAATATGGGGAAAAGAAGAAATCAAAGAAGATCTTGGACCTACCGATTGGTTTTTATTTTAGTCCATTATGTCACAGAATAATGTATGTTGGAAGGAGGGAGAGCAAGAGAAATAGGCATTATCTCTTTGTGTTAGAGCAATGCTGTTTCAGGTATGTGCTCTCACTTGGTGATTTTTCTTGGATTTGTATCTGTGTTTTCCATGTGTTATGTTTATTCCTGAAAAAAGGTGGTGCGTGCTGGGCTGCACTGCAAGCCGACTGAGGTATCTGGCATAATAAAAATAGCAGCAAATATTTTTATAGTTTAAAAAGATGTTTGAAGCACCTTACATATATTAGCTCATTTGATCATAGAGAATGTTTAAAGATTGAGCAACAAGGACTGTATCACAAGGTTAAGGACAGTTGTGTTCTTGACAATACCTTCTGAGTTAGTCCCTCCTCCCTAAGTTATGCTTCCATGAGGCCAGGGGACCTTGACAATGAGAGCGTTCTTGTTGACATCAATTCAAGACTGGCAATGTATTTGAAATACAGTTTACCTTCTTCCTTTTAGCATATGTGTATGGGAACCCCGTTTAGTTAGAGTATATCTTTATAATCAAACACCACTGAAGAGTAAGCTATAACTTGCTGGGGAAATTATAACATGTAGAATATGATCTAAGTGTAAGAAGTGGAAAAATAAAAGATATTTATAAAGATATATATGACTAGAAACAGAGATAAGCTAGTTGCAATGAGAATTGGTGACAACAAATGGATATTTTGGTAGCCTGGCATCCTTAAGGTATAAAAAGAATAAGAGAAGTCTCCGTCATGGTGAGGACATCTGTAGAAGAGAGCTGAAACAACACCAATAACAATTGCAAATAGAGGTGTGTTGGTAAATGTTTAACAGTCAGCTTTCAGGAGTTGGGGGTGGGGTGGGAGGAAGATGCAAAATACATTTTTAAGTTTAATCTTCATTATTAACCTGTTCTCCATCTTTAGGTCTATACAATCAATAAAATAAAAAAAGTTCTGATGTGTAGTGTTTGTCAGTTCCCACTGACATGTAAATGCTCACCCTGAAGATGTAACAGTTAAATGGACTCCAGCACACTCCTTTAAAGGATGAGAAGATGTGGCAGGGCTATGATCAGAGAAGGAAGTACCCACGCCCATGAAGAAAATCAGGGGTTAGTATAAATATGATATTGGTCTAAAGAAATGTTGTACCCCTTAAGAGAGATTGTTTTTGAAGGGAAAAGAATATATGAGTACACTGAAGATAAAAGCCATCATAGGAAGTACACAAGTGTTATACAAGCCACATATAGGAAAACATGTAGCCTACATTTGAATCAACCTGGTATTCAAAGTTAAAATAAATTGAAATCCTTTATTGTTGTTGTTAAGTCAACAATCATCTACTAGTAAAGATGCAAAGACAGAAGTCAAACACTACCCTCAAGGAGTTTGCTTTTAGGGAGAAGGTTTAAGACATTCTATTGGGGTTGTTGCTTTAAAAAAAACGGTTAAAGTATGGTTCTTCTCATCATCAGTTGGTTTGCAAAAGTTGAAGTCTCTAGGCATCCCTTGATACAGAATAAAAAAATATTCCAAGGATAAGCATCTTTTTGTTTTTATTAAATAAACTAACTCCCTACAAACCTCAATGACTTTGTTAATTGCCTCAAGATGTTGAGTATTTTAAGTATGTTGTAAAATCCCAGCATGCAGACAAACAAAGCTCATTAGCTAGTACTATGCTATGGAGATTTAATTCTAAAATATATTAAGTGCAAAAGCTTATGGCAAGGCAATATTATGCCTTCAAGTTAAACCCACTAGCAATATCAGAAAAAGACAAAAATGAGTACAAAGCTAGTTATGCTGCATTTTGGATCTCTAGAGTTTGGCTTGGGAGGAGGGGTGTGCAGACAGAGGACTGGTAAAAGCACTCAGTTGAAAGTCAGTGGGTCCAAGTTTCAGTTTAGTCTCTGCTGTTAACTTGCTCTCTGCCAAATCACTTATTTTCCTTCTCTAGACTTGAATTCTCTCACCAGTAAAATGAATGAGTTGGATTAAATGATTTCTAAATTTCATTTCCATCTCTGATATTTTGTATTCTAAGATCCCTTTTACATTCTGTGTTCTATTGCAATGTCCCTTTCAGGTCTAAACTGCTAGATTCTAAGGATGTGGTAGGACAGGCAGGATTCAGAAGAGAAAGAGAAGATACTAAGAACAGGAGTATGCTAGAGCCAGCTTGAACTAACTCACTAAGAGCCCATTGTTAAATTTTCAAGGTAAGTAGATACACTTCAGAAATTGACAAGGGCTCGATTTGTTGTTTTGTTGACTGTCTAGATTTCAGAAAGCAATAGGGGACATGTTAAAAATGAAGATTAAACGTTAAGTTAAATCAAAATGTATCCTGTGTATGTTTTGGGGAAGGCAGAGGACTTGAAATATTTAGCAACCCATTCCTGCTTGAAACTAAGTTACAGATATGAGATTTTTTTTCTAAAGAGGAGATAGTTCCCTCTGAGGAAGAATCAACTGATTATTGTCTGAGGAACAATTGACATGAGTCCTCAGCTGTGATCCCAGGTGAGAGGTAATCCAGTAAGGATCTAAAGAAGAGAGACAAATAGGAGTGGCTGAATGCTCCCTGCTTAGACTTATTGAGTCAGTTATTTGTTAACCTAATAGTAAGTAACGACAGAGAGACAAGCTGTCTTCCTGGATCATGTGTAGAAGATAGCAACCATCTGAGACTTGTCACTCTAACAACAATTAACTGCTTCTGCTGATCCATCTGGGCAAAACTGACGTTCCCAGAAGGTGTTAGAAAACATGGTTAAAGATTATGAAGTCTGGGGAGAGAAATTGAAGATCTTAGGCACACAGGTGGTGTTTTCATCACTGCTACCAATATAAGGCCAAGAAGCAGAAGACAAAGGTAGATTAGAGATGTGAACAGCTGCTGAAGAAAAGGATGTTTGAGAATTGGATTTGTAGCACATTTTAAAATATAGGAAAGAAAGCATTTGCCTGGAGTCTTGCAAATTTAATCAAAAGGGCTTTAAAGTGAAAAAGGAAAGAAGAAAAGAGAGAAAACATTCTATATCTCGCCATCAAACTAGATACCACGAGATAAACTATAATGTAGAAAGAATAGTGTTAGAGAGGCTGAGAAATTCACAAATGAAATTTTTTTTAACCCAGAAAGGAGCAAGCAACAAAACCCACTATTCAAAAATGCAAAAGGTATGAAAAACAAAGTAAGGTGAACTAGAGATTCAAACCTAAGTAGGACAGCAAAAGTATCAGTAAAGTTTGGTGGATAGGACTCATATGTTCAATATGACAATTGAAGGGTTGAAAGGCATAAGATAGAGAGTATGTGTGTAGGGAATCTGGGTGGCTCAGTGGATTGAGAGTCAGGCCCAGAGATGGGAGGTCCTGGGTTCAAATATGACCTCATATACTTCCTAGCTGTATGACCCTGGGCAAGTCACTTAACCCCCATTGTCTAGTCCTCATGATTCTTTTACCGTGGAACCAATACATGATATTAATTCTAAGATGGAAGGCTAGGGTTTTTTAAAAAGTGAGTGTATGGAGTAGCCTTATATATTAAGAAGGTAGATGCATATTAGGAAATTCATGAATAAGACAGGGGAAAGAATAGTGGAAGATATTTGGGTAAAAATTATTTTAATAATAGCCAAATATCTTTAATAGTAATAAAGTATATACATATATTTTTATAATATAGGAATATAATATATTAATAGCAGTCATGAAAATAACATCTTGATTAATAGAAAAATAGAGAAAATATATGTGACAAAATAAAATACATGTGATATATAAAATATATGTGAAATATAGAAATATGCTATAATATATATATGAAATATAAATATAGCTGAAACATTGATTGTCCCTGAAAGGGATTTTTTTTTCTGCATACAAACATCAGCAGTTCTAAACTTTTAAAGAGATCAAGTTTCAAAAGTTCACGTGTAAATCAGTTATTTACTCTCAGAATACATTCTCCCACAGTATTTAATGCATGCTGAATGGATTCTCAGGTCCTCTTATAAAAGCTTATTTAACCCCAGAGCAGATAAAATCAAACATGCGCAATAAAAATAAAATATACTATTATTCATAGCAGTGGTAAAAATTCCATCTGGGCTCCTAGGGTCTTCACTTCCTCTCCTAAGACTTCCTAATTTTAACATGCATATTTTAACTTTACCATATATTTTACCATATATTTCATAATTTTACCATATATACACACATGTATAGACCTAATACGTATATATGTAGGTATCTATATATCTATAGTTATCTGTATCTCTATCATCTATCTCTATCTACCTTAACAGACCATTTAAACAGAAAGAAAGGGAACTAAATGAGGAATTCTGGGGAAATATTGCTGCATTTTACACTATATGTCAGATGAGAGAAAAGTCTGGAATACTTTGACATGTACCCTAGATTTTCAGAGAGTAGATTTCAAAAGGTTCAGTGAAGGATGGGTAGGATCCCATGACCCACATTTCTAGAGGAAAAGTAGGCCTACGAGTGATGAGAAATAAGAATGACACTATTTTGATGAGAAGGAAGGGGAAAAGTTGTATGGAGATCATTGGATTATATCTCTACTATCTGCAGCTGAAAGAGACATCAGGGATCCTCTCTTCTTCCCCTCCTTCAGTGGTCAGCTAGTCTGAACTATTAAAAATCCTCTCTGCAACCTAGCTAATGATCAAAGGTCATCCAACCTTATTTGAAGACTCCAAATGAAGGGGGAACCTTATTCCCCAAGGTGACCCATTTTCCTTTTGGCTAGTTCTAATTTTTAGGAAGGGCAGCTAAGGGATATAGTAGACAGAGCACCCTGGGTTTGGAATCAGGAAGACTCCTCTTCCTAAATTCAAATTTGGCTTCAGACACTTACTATGTGACCCTAGCCAAGTTCCTCATCTATTAAAAAAAATAAAATGAGCAGGAGAAGGAAATGGCACACCACTCCAGTATCTTTGCCAAGAAAATCCCAAATGGAGTCATGGAGAGTCAGCTACAACTGAAGAACAACAAAATTTTAGAGAGTTTTTCCTGTTGTCAAGCCTACATTTGTCTTTTTGCACCTCCTAATTTCTGTTCCGCATCCTGTCTTCCCCAGCCAAGTAAAAGCAAGTCTGGCCTCTATTGGTTCCTTACTTCAGATATCATTTCTCTATTCTGTATGGTTTGGGAATCCCATCAACATATCAAATCTCCATCTTATATTTTGGGGAGGTAGGAAGGAAGGAGAGTTATCCATCTTGTCTGAATCAACTACATTTCCATAAACCTATTTAGTTCAGTAAAGAGACTTACTCTGAGCAGAAGCATTAATTGTGGGTACCTGAAATAGGATGGGGAGGGGTGGAGCAGAGGTGGAGAAATGGGATGGAGAGGGAAGAACCTGGGAAGAAGAGGCTCTCTAGACAGTTGGCCTTTGGCGGGTATTAAATGTGCTGCCAGGGCTAAGTTTTAGATGAAAGTGCTTCCAGGGGTTCTTTCAACGGCTGGCAAATGGTAAAGCCAAGAATAGTTCTTTGATCCCTTAATTGGCCCTTATGCCAGACTGCAGTTCCCCACAGCCCTGTAGTTATCCCTCCACCCCTCCATCTGCATCTTTCCCTTCTACTCAGTTTCCTCCTCCCAGTAGTTCCTTTTGGTGCTCTAGGGAGATGTGGATATAATAATATTACATATCAATAATAATAATAATAATAAGATAATTTGCAAAGAACTTTACAGTTACTAAGTGATTTGCATCCCTTTATTGCATTTGATCCTCACAAAACCCCTGCAAGTGCCTTTATCACTATTTTATAGATAATTGTAGTTCATTTATGTTGAATTTTAGATTAAAAGTATGGAGGAGTGGATAAAGAACCAAACTTGGAGCCAGAAGGAAATGGAATCAAATCCCACGTCTGACATGGAGCTTCTCAGAGTTCTAGGCAACTTCCCAATACATTGCAGAAAAGGTATCACCTTGAATTGGTAAGAGGTATTTCATCATCCAGGAACTCTGTAAACTAATAAAATCATACATATAATCCTATTAAGTGATTAGGAGCAAACCACTTAACTTCTGGAGACTCAGTTTCTCCTTCTGTAAAAGGGAGCCAGCATTTATACTCCAAGATCTCTTCTACCTCTCAATTTTATGAAGTCTGTGAAGGAGGTAACAGAAATTATCTATCCCATTTTGGAGATGAGGAAACTGAGGTTCTGAAGGATTAAAGGACTTGGTTCAGGCATGCGACTTAAGTATTAGACACTAGATTGTCTTTTGAGACAAGCCCAATGTTGGTTCTGCTGCGGCACATTCTATAGCTTTTGCTGCTGTAGATCACTAACACTTTGGGGATACCTTTTATATATCCAGACTATTTCACTTTTCAGCTGCCCCAAGAACATGTTATAGAGAGAACTCTCATACATTGTAACCTCAGCTCTGCCATGCAATAGATCATTTTGCCTCAGTTTCTTCACTTATAAAAATGAAAGGTTTGAGCAGACAGATTTTTTTATTAACTCCAAGGCTGAAGAGTGGTAAAGGCTGGTCAATGAGGGCTAAATATCTTGCCCAAGGTCACACAGCTAGGGAGTGTCTACAGTCACATTTAAGCCCAGGATCTCCGGTCTCCAAGCCTAACTCTCAATCTACTGAACCACCTAACTGCCTCTGAGCAGACAGTTTTTTAAAGGTGCCTTCCCACTCTCAGGGTCTATAAGTCTATATAGTTGTAGAATGAATGACTTTTAGAGGAAGATCCCTAGCCATGTAACCTGGCTACTTGTCAAAGGTATAGAGGAGAGGAAAAAGGAAAAGGAAGATATGTGTATGTGCAGAAAGAAAGGTTAAGTGATAGAATGAAGGGGAAAGAAAGAATGGAGGAGAAGAAAAGGAGGTGAAGAAGAAAGGAGAAGGAAGAAGAAGAAGAAGAGGAAAAAGAAGAAAGAAGGAGGAAGGAGAGAAAGAAAAAGAAGGAGGAGGAGGAGGAAGAGGAGGAAAAGAAAGAAGAGTAGGAGAGAGACAGAGAAATAGGAGAAAAGGAAGAAATAGAAAGGCAGAAGAGATAAACAAAGAGAAAGTTAGAGAACAGAGGAAGCAGAGAATTCCCACCTTCCCAGCCCCCAACTAAGAACATAAACTAGATAGCAATAGCAATAAAACTCTTGGAGAGAAGTTGTGATAATTGGCTGAAATAGAAGGAAAAATGTAATGAAGGGTTGGGAGGATCAATAATGATACAATAATTATCCTGAATAAGGGAAAAAGAAGACAAAGAGCGTTTTAAAAATAAAGGAAGGGGAAGGAAGGTGGCTCAGTGGATAGAAAGCCAGGTCTGGAGACTAGAAGTCCTGCGTTCAAATCTAACCACAGATACTTCCTACCTATATGATCCTGGGCAAGTTATTTAACCTCCATTGCCTAGCCTTTACTGCTCTTCTGCCTTGGAACTGATACCTAAGGCAAAAGGTAAGGATTATTAAAAAAAAAAATCAATGGGAACCCTTTCCAAAAATAGAAACAAAAAAGAGATTAAAAAGGACCCTTATCTTATAGTTGTGTGCTCTAAATAGCACATGAGCACAAGCACTACCCATACAGAACCACTCAAGCTAATTCATGTCGTCCAATCCCATCATTTGATAAAGTGTAGAAAATGAGGCTCAGCTAAGCAAAACAATTTACCCAAGACCACATACAGGAAGTTAATGGCAGAGTGAAGATGGCAGCCTGATTTGCATTGAAACCCAAGTGCTGGAAGGAAGCTTAGAGATCATCCAGCTCAATTCCTCCTCCTCTCTTCTTCCCCCTTTACAAAGCTGGAAATGGGCCAAGAGAAGTGAAACCAAGATCATTTGGGTTATAAGTCAGTGGCAGAGCAGAGACTGGAACCCAGATCCTCCCATTCCAGAGCTAGATGTCTCTATTGTACCACCATGTGAGAGGATAAGAATTTTAGTAAGTGACCTTTGGAAACCTGGCTTCCTTCACAAGGCAGAATTACTTTGAGGAAAGTATGTGGAATGGGATTAGAAAGCTTAGAATGAAATTCTGGTTCTGTCACTTACTAGCTATGTGTCTAGTTTCCATGAGTCATTTTATCCCTCCATGCTTTAGTTTCCTCATCTCTGAAATGGACATAATTCTTAACCCTCACTTACCTGAAAGGTGGTTGCCAGGATCAAATCATATAATTTTTTAAAAAACAAGCATGTATTAAGTACCTACTATGTGCCAGGCTCTAGGCTAAGCACTTCACAAGTATGATCCTATTTCATCTACATAACCACCTTAGGATATAGGTGAGGAAACTGAGATAGACAAAGGCTAAGTGACATGTCCAGGATGACGCAGATCATAAATGTCTGAGGCTATATTAGAATTCAGGTCTTACTGACTCAGCCCCAGGGCTCTATTTACAGTACTACTTAACATAGTTTTGTAAACTTTAAATACTAGGTGTAGGTCCAAGATATTTATTGATGTACCCATTCTCTACAATAAGCATTGTTCAATCACTTCTTGTTCTTCTAGAGTTAGATTGAACTTAACTGAACTTAAAAATTTGTTTAATTCATTAGTTTTTTTACATTAAAATTCCTACTTTCTCGCTTCCTCCCTCCTATTCCCACATTAGAGAAGGCATCACTTGACAAAAAGATATAGGTATATATAAAACTTGCTTGTTTCTACTTTTCAATTCTTCTCTGGAGGTGGATATATGCAAGCTATTCTTCAAACACTATTTCTTTTGCTATATATAATGTTCTTTTGGTTCTGCCCATTTCACTCTTCATAATTTCATGTAGATCTTTCCATATTTGTTTGTTTTTTAAATCAACAGACTGGGGACAGCTAGGTGGATCAATGGATTGAAAGCCAATCTCAAAGATGTCCTGAATTCAAATCTGCTCTTAGACACTTCCTAGCTGTGTGACCTGGGCAAGTCACTTCATTCTCATTGCCTAGCCCTCTTCTGCCTTGGAATCCATACTTAATATCAAATCCAAGATAATAAGGATTATTTTTTAATTATAAATTGCCAATCTTCATCAGTGGAGGGAAATTTTTACATTGGGAACTCTTTACACTTAATTAAATCACAAATCTAGCCCTGCTACCTCCAAAAAAAAGGCAAGTTACTTTTGATAAGAAAGTGTGGATGAGATGCAATCAACACCATTTATTGATGAGATCAAAGGTCCATTGAAGCACCCAAGTGCAATACTAGCTATTATTCAGGACTCAAAAGAAGTAATCAATAAAAAGTGGGATTTTCAGGGATGGTCACTGGAAAAACATTTTTAATGAGGGATTTTCTGAGATCATTCCTCCTAGTCAGAAGGCCAGTCCTATAATTAATTATAATTAATTAGCCATATAATTAGCCACCTACACCATCCCAAGGAGCTAACCACCAGCCCTTTTAAACTATAGGATAATAGAGCCCAATTTCTAAATATTTATGAATTCTCTCTACTTCTCTAATATCTTATTGTTGAACAGCAGAGACTTAGAGTTTACATGAAGAATTGGCTAAGCATACTGATACATTGTTGGAAAAGCTATGAATTGATCTGATTATTCTGGAAAAAAATGTAAAATTTTACAAGAAAAAATTGTTAAATTATACAGATCCTGTGGTTCAATGATCTGACTACTGGGTAGACACCGGAGGTCAGTGGAAAAAAGGTTCTACAAACAACAAAATGTTTATGACAACACCATTTATGGTAGCAAAAAAATAAATATGATATATGGATATGTTAGAATGCAGTGTGCTATAAGAAAGAAAGAATATGAGAAATTTAAAGAAACACAAGAAAATTCCTACATAATTTTACAGATAGATACAATATCTACAATAATTTAAAATGTAAGTCACTAGTAGGTAGCTTACCTCAGATTAACTGAAATGAAAAATGTTGGTCCTCAATGTAGTTCTTATCCCTCCTTATCAAGAAAGAAGTGAGGCACTATGAGTATAGAATATAGCCTAATTTGTCATTCTTGATTGCTTCATAAATGCTTAACTATTCTTCATTACAAGTGTAGGTTGTGTGTGTGTGTGTGTGTGTACTGGGAAATAACACAAGGTAAAAACTTTAAAAGGGGGAATAATTAAAAAAAGAAAAAAATGGCCAAAGTAGATCTTTCCTCCAGAGCAAAGAACGAATCTTTAAATTTTTATAGTTTGGCAAACAGTTCTGTGGTTTGTTTTGGTCCTAGACAGCATTTTGAGGAATATTCCTGGGCATCAACAGCATTGCCAGTGTACATTTTTATAGTGTTTTATAGCTTTCAAAGGGCTTTTACGTGCATTATCTCTTTTTATTCTCACCACAATCCTCTGTGGTAGGTAGGATGAAGGAACTAAAGCTTATAGAGGTGATTGATCCAAGGTCACACAATTAGAAAAGGATAAGAAGCTACGCTTTAAAAGTCTCAGTCCTGTGGTAGAAAGCAAAGATGGAGCTTTAAGATAAACTCATAGGTCCCAACAGTTTAGGTTCTTTACCAGTGTTTTCAGTGAAATAACACATTGTGCTGGGTCTTTCTATTTTAGGAATTCCTCTGATCATGAGAGAATGAGTAACCACCTCTGAACTCTTTCCTGTTTCCATTTGAAAATGTATTTCCAAAAGAGCTCTTTCTATGTTTGTTTCTTTTTCTTTTTCATCTTGCCTCTAAGGCTGCAATACCTACATAGAGTTCGCATGATCTCCCCCTCTCCTGGTCCTCTCAGTGTAAATAATGGAACCCATTAGGGTTACAATTTAGGAAGAAGAGTCACCCAGCAGGAGAGTGAGAAAATCTGAGGATCAGTATTGTAAATGGTAATTATGGGTATCATGAAATATATTGAACTCCTGATTTCAAACTCATAAAACTCATTCCCTCCCATCTTTTTTTAAAAAGCCAAATAACAGCAGTTGTTTGGATCCCCAGCTGGGAAAAGGAAGAGGTTGTTGACTTGGAAAAAACACAGAACTACTAAGTAGTCAGAAAATCACTCTTTAATCAAGGAACAAATACAGACTTTTGGGGTCTTCAATTTACAAGCTAATCCTAAAACTTGGGGCTCATCAGATCTTATGAGGCTACAAGTTTGGGGTTTCCAGATTCCATGTTGACACACACCCCTTTTGGGCAAAGGCTTAAGGCCACTGCCCAAACAAATGGGCAAATAGGTGATGCTGTATAGGGTTTGACTCTGTTACTAATGGTGAAAACTTTGGGGTACAGGTGTGGGCAACTGGTATTTGGGGGCATTCCCCAAATACCCGCACATTGCCATTTGAGCCAGAAAGGTAGGCAATCTGCCTTTGGCAAAAATTCTAACACACACTTCCTCAAAGTCTGTAAGTCTTTCAAATCTGGTGGGTCCTGATGTGATGTCTTTGGCCTCCTCTCTCTCTCTCCTCAGACTTCTCTGTCCTCCTGCAGACTTCTTTTGTACAAGACCTCTTCATTGCTGCAAGAGAAAAACAAGAGAAATCCACAAACATTCTTTACCAGGACTTGATCAACTCCCAATATACTTACTCACTATAAAGATTATCCATGCTACTAACCTTAATCTGCAATCCCATATTATTAATTCTATTAATATGTCTATTCTATACCAGTTATAAACTTATGTAAACTATATGCTTAATCAGAAAGACTGCCCTACTCTACCAAAATAATCATATAAAGAGCAACCGTACAAACTATAGAAATATTAAAGCAAAAATAAAATCCCCATCACAGGTTATTCAGGGCTTATAAATCTGAAAATGGCCCTTCCTCCTGGTTCATGGCCAAAATTAAAATATTGTCTAGCACTAAGCAAAATTCTAACTAGATATTCTATCACCCCCAAATCCAAAAACACATTAAAATGACTGCATGGCAATTTCAGCCTTGAAACAATTTTAAAAGGCAAATTTTTAAAGTCTCAAAATTAAAATTAACTTCAAAAAGTTCTCAAAATTAAAAATGCTTCTACCTTTCCCTAATTTTAAAACCTCTCACACACACCCCTTTGTGGAGGTTGAGATGTTAGGTATTTAAAAACTGTTTTCATTCACCTTTAATTAATTAACCACTATAATCATGCTTAAATAGCTTAGACTTTATAACTTCTATTAACTATTACTTTGTATGAAAAAATAATGTTGCAACTGAGTCAGCCAATGTAAAAAGTCTGTAGACAAAAATTATTGTGAAAATAATTCTCCTGATTTGACTGAGTTCTATCCTTAACAAAATTAGTTTGGGGTACACATTTCAATTTCCTGAGTATCTATTTATTGGCAATAAGGGCTCATTTACCATTGAACTTAGTCCTAGTCGATAGGTGATTTCATTAATATTCCTAGGCACAGAGGCTTTTTCTAATCTCATTGTTTTCTGCCTTGAAGCTCCAAGATTTATAAACTTTACTGGTACTAGGGAGCAATTCAGTGTTCTATCTGAACCTTGTTTATTAAAAATACTGCTTAGAATCTACTATTTATGTGCAAGACTTCTCCCCTTTTTGGCACTGATGTTCGCCAGGTTTTCCTTGTGACCTGGTATCTCTTTCTCCTTTTAGGAAAAGGGACCTCTTTGAACTTGCTTACTCATTCACAATAGCTAAAATTTTCTATCTGCCTTCTCAATTCCCATATTTTAGGCCTTGCCTTTGTAAGGCATCCTTCATTATATGATTACAGAAAACTTGGTATAACAGGAGAAAAGTGGGAAGTAGCTTAATTGAGGGAGAAAAGCTCCCATAATTTGTAATATTAATGCCATGTGTAAGTTGGTAATGATCAGCAGTCACCTGTAGAACTTGACAAACCTAGCCGAGCCATTTCTCAGCCCTTCCATTCACCCTTGTGACTGTATCAATAACCAATTTTCCTCCCAAGAATTTCTTTTCCCAATTATCTTCCCATACAATTAACCCTTAGATGGCCATTCTCTCTAACCATGCTCAGGGGTCAAAATAAATTATCTTCTGTTATTAAGGATTATTTTTAGGCTCCATCATTTCTTTCCTAACTTCTTCTGATACTACCTTGAGACAAACTAGCACGCTAGAATCTCTTCTGCAAATTCTCAAATTAACAGGTATTACTTTCAAGCCTCCTAATAAAGTAAAATGCTACCTATTTTAAACTTTTCCTACTTTAGCTAAATCTTGGGAATAGCTCTGTTCTTTCTAGGTTCTCTACTTAAAGGGATTTTGCTCAGGTAAATAGAATTCACAGGGGAAATAAAATGACCAGCTTTATGTCTGCTACATGTGGAAAGGAAATAAGACTGACAGTTTGGGGGGCAGGGGGAAGGAGCAACTGGGAGTGGCAGTTGGGTCTTGTGACTAGCACTTCCTGCCGGGAGTGGCAGTTGAGTCTTGTGACTTGCACTTCCTTCCTGCCGGGTTAGACTTGCTTTCTGGTGTTGGAGGAGAGAGGAGCTTGTTCAGCCCAGTCTGGAGTGGCATGCTCTTCTTGGTTCAGCCCGAAGACACAGGCTTCTGAAGGTTAGAACTGTTCTTGTTTGCTTTCTGTCTATGGCTAAGATTCTGACTTAGACAAAGCAGGACTAATATAGAGTAGACGGGAGTGGGAGAACTTTCCTCTAGCCTCTGGGGCCTGGCCTCAACTCTGAAGCTAAGGAAAAACTTCAATCCCAACTGGTTATTAAACTTTATATTATTTGAATTCGCAGTCAGCTAAGTGGACTATCTTTTCTGGGCATAGAAGGAGCTGAACTTCAGTTCAGTCATTCAAAGACAAACAGACCTTATTGGCCCCCTGCTGCTTCCTCTCAGCAGGGGGAAACTCTCTCCTTTGCTTCACCGAGCAATATTCCCTCTCTCCCCTCTCTCCTCAATACCCCCATACAAAAGCCTCCCTTTAGTCTCCATTTTTCAATCCTCCATTTCCTTTCCAAATAAATATTACATACAGAAATATTTCTAAAAGTCGATGAAAATGAACAATACTTATCTGGATTCAGTTTCTTGGGGGCTCCTTTGGACTTCTAGGTATCTTCTTCAAGAATCCTTCAGATTCTAGGCTGCAGGAAAATCTTGTCCAAGCTTTTGGCTCCTAAGAAATGCCTTGAGATATCAAGTCAGTGCTACAGGGGCTCTAAATAAATTCCTTTTAATAAGCAATCTATAAGACTTAACTTTAATAAATTCTCATCACTTCTCCCACACCACTCCAGAACTGGGGTGGTAAAATGCAGGACATTCCTAGAAATTTCTTAGGAATTTCCCAGGTAGGAAATTCCTCAGAAAAAATAATGCTCACAAAACAATTAGTTCTCTCCACTTAAAAAGGAAAAAGTAGTTAACAATCAGGATTCATTGTTCTTTTTAAAACAAAAGACTTACCTATTGTAATGGTTGTACTTTGGAAATTTACCTTAAAACTCTTAAAAATCAGGCCATAGTTCATGGTCCTTTTACTTTTCTTTTTTTTAAGTAAAACTGATAAAAATTTTCTCTCCAAACACAAAACTTAGGATTACTAAGGAAAAGCTTAAAAACTTACCTTTAACTCAGAATACCTACACAATTCCCTTCTTCTTATCTTTTTACTCTAATTTACCCTTGGCTCCAGAATTGCATTTCTTGCAGCTTTGCCAGAAACCCCTTTGGCCTAAGGCTAAAGCCACTCCTTGAAGAGTAAATTTGTTGGTCAACTAAAACAGGGTTCTCTTATCATTTAACGCAAACCTTTTCCCAACAATGTCTTGTCTTTGTATAGCCATGCAATGACCAAAAAGGAACTTTCTTTACTTCAGAAGACATACATGTTAATCAGAAAAACCTTGCTCTTTGGAAACAACAGCTTGACAAAAATGTGAAATTACAGCACTCAAATAACAAAGTTAATACCTAGAATGAAATATATATCATTACCAACACTAAAAATTAACTGCACATGATAAACAATATTTCACACATTAACTATACCCAAAACTGGGAAGAAAAGATTAGACTTGAAAGCTTTGAATTTCTGGACCTCCTTTTGCCTCCTGCTGGATAGTCCCATATCCAGATTGCCAGCTCCTGTCTCGCCTCTTCAGCTTTGGGGAGGAATTAACTGTTAACACAACTTTGTAGACATTATTTGCTAACATTTATATCACCTGCATTTAAAAGAAATACATTAGACATATAATATAAGCAAAACCCCACAGAACATTGAGAAGAAACCCAGAACTTAAATTCTTAAGCTACTATGAGAAGCTTTCACAAAAAAATGTACAACCATTTAAACCTTAAACCGTGAAATTTTAATTCATGAAGAAACTTTATTTTAATCTACTTAAAGCAGTTACCCAGAACTTCAACTGAACACTCAGGCTCTCACACTCCAGCTCAGCTTCCCATTCAAAACTTTCAGCCAATCATTCATGGCTCTGAACTGCACTCTCCTTGCTCTTACAATCTAGCATAGACACTGCTTCACTCACATACACATGCACCAACACACATACCCCAGACATGTAGTCCCACTTGGAGCTTGTTGTTCACAGATATAAGTGCTGCCAAAGATGGTTGCCATTTTGAGTGCATGGTTCCTGAGATTAGGATATGTCTCAGAGAGGAGAGATGCATATAAATTAGGCAAACTACTTGACTTGAATGGGTCTTTCAGAGAGTCACAATTCTGCAGTTCAGCCAGTTCCATTTTGTTAATTGTATCCACATTCTCAATGGAAATAGAAAATGGGTTACGGAAAAGCTGTATGTCCTGTTCATAGAGATGAAGCTCTTTAAATGTGAATTGGAACTCCTTTTGAACTTTTCCAGTGAATCCACACTTTTCTTTTGGGAATGCAATCAAGGGTTTTTCCACTAACAGATTTTGAGTTAAGGGGAGATGGCATAAATTTTCCTCCTTCACTTGTTTGATAAGGAGGCCTAATTTTACTTCAAATGCTTTCACATGTGTTTTCATACCACAGATGAGCTTCCCTTTTCCTTGAAGTTGCACATTGAAACTGTTGAGTAGCTCTCTTACATCTGTCAGAAAGGTGTAATAAAGAGAGGGGGACTTAAAAGATGAATGGAACCAGAAAGCAGCTGTTTTGAGGACTGAGTTCTGTGTAACTTCCTCTTTCTCCACTAAGCTGGGCAACTTTAATGGAGTCAGTCAGTCCAGACCAGAGGGTAAGTCTACCTCTCACAGTTTTTCTTCTTTTGATTAACTGAAAAATCCCTCTCCTATTACATAGACTCTGAGTCAATTCTGTTGTAATTTAAAGTTATCTAATTTATTTTGAAAGAAAGGGTAGAATATAGAGGGGAAGAAGGAGATCCCTGCTATTTCTTTCCTATGACAACTTTTGAGGGCTTGATCAAAACTCTCTTCAAGTAATATAGCTTTGAGTTCCCCTGAGGGAAATTATAGTCCAAGGTTGTCTTCAGTTTAGGGCAAGAAACTTCAATTCAGTCAGGCAAAAGTGTTGAGAAGAGTATCTCTCCTTTCCAGCTCTTTCAGAATCTTAGACAAGAATAAAGACCAGAAAATCTCTCCCTGGCCAACAGTTTTTCCTTTTGAATCTTCATGGAATTCTCTCATCCCCCAAAAGTCCTGAATGTTCTATTTGCCCCTCCAAAAACCTTTTCTTCAAATTTCATGTTTCCCTTGTTTTTCACTATTTCCTTGTTCACAAAGACGTGGAGCCATTTCCATTCTGCATCATTGAGCTCTGGTACTTCTTTGTTTTTTGAAAACATAAAAGCTGTAATCTGTGAAAGTAAGTCATAGAAATGTTTAAAAACTCCCTCGACTAAGCTAATGGACTTCTGTGTGGTACAGAACATTTTCATAGGCAACATTTAGCTCAGACAGAAATTCCTGAAATTGTCTGTGGTTTAGTACATTAGCTCTAATGAAGTTAACACAAGATACCACAATTTTCATAAGAGTCCCACTTCAGTGATTTAGTACATAGCAGCTCTTCTTGGTGGATGAGGTGGTGTATGGCTATTGGATGAGAATGATTATGTTTGCCCATCCCTTGGTTAATGTGAGCAATTACTCCTTTCTTAGAACCCACCATGATAGGAGCACCATCACTTGTCACACTGGCTAGTTTAGCCCATTCCAGCTCCAAATCCTTCACAGTTTGGGAAACCTTTTCATAGATATCCTCTCCTGTAGTTGTTCCTTTGATGCTTCGCAGTGCAGCAAGCTCTTCTGTGACTTTGAAATTGCCATTCATCCCATGAATAAAAATTAGAAGTTGTGCAGAATCACAAAATTCATTGCTCTCATCAAGTGCCAAGGAAAATAGGAAAGTTTTCTTGCGGAGTTTTGCAAATGTTGATGCAAATTGTCTCCCATTTCTTCAATCCTTTGTGTAATTGTAGATCCTGAAAGACTAATGGTACTAAATAAGTCTGCCTTTTTTGAATACATCTCTTTGACAACAGAAAGAAGGCACTCTTTAAAAAATTCTCCCTCCACGAATGACCACTGCATGCTATTAGCTTGGCAACTTGAAAACTTGCTCACAGTGATGAAATATTTAGCTGCTTCTGCTTCACAAAAGTATTTTGCTGAGTTGTCAATGTATTTTTCAGTTTTAATATTTTATCTTTTCTCACATCTCTGACCAAACAACCATATTTATCTTTATGTTGAATTTGATAATGTTGACGCAAATTGTATTCTTTGAATACAGACACTATATTCTGGAATATCAAACGCTCAGCTCTTTCCTTGTACTGCATGAAAAAGTAATAGTAATCATAAGTCCACTGTTTTTTGAATATCCTACACTCCAAGTCAGTTTTTCTCTTTCTTGACATCATTGTTTCCTAGGGATTCCAAATTGCTATTTGTAAAATACCTATATACATATAGCCCTACAAAAACAATATACCAACAATAATTTTGTCCACACAGAGGCATATAGACTGCACTGCTCATCAATGCAGTTTGATCTGTGTCCATCAATGCAGCCTTCCAGTCCACATCATTTCAGCCTTACCTGTGGCCATATTGGTGTAACTCCACTTTTACCTCAGGCTCACACTGATGTGGTGTGAGAACTGACATGATTGCAGAGCCAGTTCCTCCACCACTTTTCCAATTCACACTACCCTGTGCGAACCGCACAGTGATCTGTGAACTCACACAAGAATCTGATTGCATGAGTGAGACCCATGTGATAAGATTCCACAGAAGGGCAAAAGAAGGCACGACACTAGTGTGTGTCCTCTTGCAGTCCGTATTTATGGATCTTTAATTATAGATCGTAAAACAAAAAACACATGCCTCACTTCCCCCACATAGTACAATGGCAACCATACTCCCCCAGATGCACAACACAATGGTCTCTAACCTCCCTTTGCACAAAAGTCTCTCCCCACATTACTACACAGCACAAGGGCCCCCATATTCCTCCAGATACACAACATAATGGCCTATTATAGGGACCATTATGTTGTGCATCTAGGGGAGTATGGGAGCCATTGTACCACTGTGTTTCTCTGAAAATAAGACACTGTCTTATATTAATTTGATCCCAAAAAACAGAGGGTGTCTTATAAAACACCCAGTGGCAGTGGTGGGCTTCTCACAGTAGAGGCCCACTGCTGATGTCACAGGCCAGATCACCACTATCTGATGCCTGTATACAGTACTAGAGGCAGTGCTGGGCCTGTGACACTATATACTGCTGTCTGGGATAACAGAAGCTGTAGCACTGGCTGTGATGGGCCTGTCACACCTTGTACAGGCCCATCACCACCACCACTATACTGGGCAGCAGTATACACAGTGCGGATTCCTCCCACAGATCGCTGCTCATCATGCTGACATCTTCCATTGTGCAGCCACATAATCCTTTGCATAGCACCTTGTTCTCATTCAGTTACTCTCAGAACAAGGCACCATGCAAAGGATTATGTCACAGGAAGTAGTACTGTATGTAAGGATGCATTCTGTGCTCCTCTCACTGACCATCAATGAAAGAGGTGCCCCTTCAGGAAGTGCAGTGGGGTTCAGATAAATAGCCTCAGGGGGCCACATGTGGCCCACTGGGTAGTTTGGGGACCCCTGCTTTAAGCACTTTACTTTGGAGGATTATTCAAATCCTCCCCAAAAGAGGGCAAACAGTTGAGGGAAAAAATATTGAAAATTTGTCAGAGAACAAAGCCCACAGACTCAGTCCTGGGATATAGGAGGTGTCTCCTACTTCCTACCTAAGGTAGGAGAGATGAATCCCCCCAGGCTACTTGGAATTGGGGAAAGAAATAAGAAAGAACAAAGGATAAGAGAAGGAAGAAAAGAGGAAGTTTCTTCCTGATGTAAACAGAGAGTAGCCTGATCAAGTGGCTATATTGTTGTGGGGGGTAGAGGTGTACCCCTCCCGTTCAGAAAGGATACCTTTCATGAGAATGCAAGACTCCAAAACTTAGCTTAAAAGTAAAGAGAGATTTATTAGTAATGTTAATTTTTTGGCCAGCAAGACAGCATGAGTGGAACAACCTGGGGGGTTGCTCCCAGAATGCCTCAATTCTGGGGTTTTTATATTCTTTTCAACTGTGATGGAGTGATTCTGGAGCAAGGGTTTGGGGAAGGTTTGCCCAAGGGCATGGGGGTGGTTCTCTTGATTTGTAGGATGAATGAATGGGGTGTCTCTTTGTCCAGCTCAATTCAATGGGGCAATCAAAGGAGGGTAATCTCCAAGGTCAGGTGTTTTGGGTTGGGAGTCAGGAGGGGCTAAGGGAGCCAAGGGAGGGTACAATGCCCATGCCAATATGATACACTGGGCAGAGAAATACAGGGGGCAGATTTGCAAACATGCCGAGAAGTATTGCACTGATGTATTTGTTTACATATTATCTCCCCCATTAGTTTACAAGCTTCTTGAGGGCAGAAATAGTCTTTTGCTTCTGTTTGTATCCTTAGCCCTTAGCACAGCATCTGGCATATAGAGGTTCTTAATAAATGGTTTTTGGCTGATTGATGTGTTATACTAGGAAGGTTAAGTGATAAGAGAAAAGGAAGATAACCTATTCTATTGTCAGATCTTCTGAATCTAATATGGGGGAGAGGGGGAGGAATTCTCCTAGAATTTCCATTTAAGGCAATTCAACAATTAAAAGTTCCTACTGTATGCAGTCCTATAATAAGAGATGGAGGAAATACTAAGTTTGCATAGTTCACTTTCTCTCTCTTGGACATTACAGTCAATAAGGAAGGATCCCAAGACAAGTATATTAGAGATTATAATGAAAAGTTCTAAATGAGAACAATGGGAGGGTCAGAGGAGATTTCATGAAAGAGGTGACATCTGAGTCTGACTTTTAAGGATGGGTAGGAATTTAGTGGGCAAAGAGGGGCCATTATTCCAGGCAAAGGAACTAGTATGAGAAAGGAAAGTTGGCTTTCCTCCAAGGTGCAGTAATTTAAAGGGGCTAATGGCATCTGTAGTGTTTTAGAGACTGTAAGAATAAATGATTAAGGTAGGAAAATAGGGAAGCCCCAGTCCAGGTAAACTTTATGCCTCTTGCCTTAGGCACAAAATTCCTAGTTATGGTTCTGTATAGAAGTAGGATAACATGGCACAGGGAACAGAGAATAGCATAGTTTGGCCAAAGTGTAGAGACTATCAGGGAAATGATATAAGGTTAGACTGGAAAGGTTATGATGATGGGTGATTTCTGGCTAGGAGTTGACAGGTCAAAGGTTTAAAAGTTTATCCAATTCAGGATTGGCGGGATCTACAGTTAAGGATAATGGAGGAGCCAGAACAGATGGAAGCAGGTTGGTTTTTCTACCCCTAGTTAAAGGTGATCCTTCTCTTCCACTACTCTTGGAACCTTCTGAAGCTAGTGTGGGGAAGATACTGTGATACAATCAATTAATCAATAAACATTTATTAAGTGCCTATTATATGCCCCATATTTTATAAATTTAGTAAAATTGCTTTATTATTTTACCCTAGTAAGGATTAAGATTACTGACTAAGTATTCTAGGTAGTATTATTGGAATAAAGAGTACTGACCTTAGAATCAGAGGAGCTCAATTCAAACCTGTTTCTGATATTTATTTTTCTTTGGCAGATCACTCAAACTCCCTGGCCCTCTAATACCTCAACTGTACTTTGAATGGGGTTGGACTAGACAGCCTCTGAGGTCTCTTCTGGCTCTATGACCTTTTAGCTGTACATGAGGGAGAAAAATCCTGAAATATTTCTCTCCCTATCTTTCTCATCCCTGTTAGGTCATTCCACTGTGTGTGTGGCCCTTTCCTCCGATTCCTCCGCTCCTTTCAGAACCTTCTTTTAAGAAAAGTACACAAGCCATTGTCAACATGGAATCTAGAAACCCCAAACTTGTAGCCTAGTAAGATATGATGAATCCCAAGTTTTAGGATTAACTTGTAAGTTGGAGACCCCAAAGCTTGTCCTTGTTCCTTGTTCCCTGTTCCTGTGAGAATCCACCCTGAAGGGAATCTCAGGTTAGCACTTTCAGACTGAATAATGGACCCTAAGGAAAAGACAATCCTTATCAGCTAGGATCAAGCCCAAGCCAAGTGACTTTTTAGCGCAGTAGGCAGCACTTCAGTCTTGTAAGCTGAAGGTCCAGAGTTCGATCCTCAGAAGGAGGGTGTGATACAGTGGGAGAGGCTTCTGGAGACAAGAAGAGTCACTTGTCTTGGACTTAGCTCCCACCTACAGTGGAGTGTCTTTACCTTGGGGTCCATTATTCATTCTAAAACTGCTAGCCTGAAATTCCCTTCAGGATGAATTCTCACAGGAACAGGAAACAAGGACAAGCTTTGGGGTCTCCAACTTACAAGCTAGTCCTAAAACTTGGGGTTCATCAGATCTTACTAGGCTACAAGTTTGGGGCTTCTATATTCCATGTTGACAGGATTAAACTTTATTTTTACTCTTTTCTAGTGTATCCATTCTAAGACAAAAGAGCAGCAAAGGCTAGGCTGTTGGTGGTAAGAGCCTTGCTCAGGGTCACAAAGCTAGGACAAGTCTGAGGTCTGGTGCCCTTTCCACTGTCTGTCTCAAGGATTAAATTAAAAGCTTGTTGAGGGTACATTTTTTTCCCCAGAGAGCAGTTTAAACATTTGCCAACTCTGTCTATCTGTCTTTCTGTCTCATTTTGTCTCTCCGACTCTGTCTCTGCCTCTCTCTGTCTCTTTTTTCTCTTTTTCTCTGTCTCACTGTCTGTCTGTCTGTCTCTCTTTCTCTCTCCCCTACCCCCTCTGTCCCCTACCGACTCTGTCTACCCCTACACCAGCGGTCCCCAAACTATGCGGGCCACATAGCCTCCTGAGACCATTTTTCCAGCCCCCACCACACTCCCGGAAGGGGCATCTCTTTCATTAGTGGTCAGTGAGAGGAGCACTGTATGTGGTGGTACCACAAAGCATGGCGTCACTCATGTACAGTGCTACTTCCGGTGACATAATCCTTTGCCTGGCGCCTTGTACTGAGAGTAACTGAACGAGAATGAGGAGCCACAAAAAGGATTATGTGGCTACACAATGGAAGATGTCAGCATGGTGAGTGGCCATCTGGGGGAGGGGATTCCGCACTGTGTATACTGCTGCCTGGTTAGAGTTAGGGTTAAGGTTAGGGTTAGGTTTTTATAGTCCAGCATGATCTGAGGGACAGTAAACTGGCCCCCTGTGTAAAAAGTTAGGGGACCCCTGGTCTACACACACACAATATAACTGTGTATATACATGTACATAATACATCTATCATATATGTACCCATAAACTTATATTATATATAATATATTCATATCATCTCCTTCCCTGACCTCACCAGTCACTGGAATCAAAGCTGTAAGGAGATGGAATTAGAAAATGGTGAAAAAAAGGGAGGTTGGAGGTCCAGAGAAATTGTCACCAATGTGAACTGGACCTGCTGAGGCTATTTTTCTTTTAGTCTTAGCCCCTGGCTCTTCCTAAATCAGGTGGATGCTCTGATCTCTGTGCTGAAGACTCTTCATAGCACTCTGGAAAATCTTGAAAAGTTCCATTTAAGTGTGTTTTTAAGATGTACTAGTCACACATAGATAGTTCCTGTGCTTTCATTGATACAGGATCCTCCTGGAAGAGGAAATTCCTTCTACCAAAACAGATAGTGTCCTTCTCTACCAAGAAGTTCATAGTCTTAAGGAGTTCTGTTATGATTAAAATTCTCCTGGGAGAACTTCATATGAATTAATAATTATTTATTAAATAGTAAAAAGCAGGTCAGAGAAAGAAAAGGCACATAGCTAATTGACGGGTTACATACCTTCTTCCCTAGCTAACCTGAGCTTGATGCTTGCCTTGTGTCTCTGTTCACACCAGCTGCTAGATCTGAAAAATCTTTCTTGATTCATTACTTATGCCCTGCTCCCTTCCTGTGACATCACTTTTTTTGGGTTACGTGATTGGACAGGCTTGACCTCAGTCCGGTTTAGAGACCAGTCCTCCAGATGCTAGGAGTGATGTGGGACAAGAGGCAAGCCTCTTCTGGGATACCAGGGAGCTGTGAGGCTTTGGGCATCCTCCCAGAGTTCCCATGGTCCCCCTCATCCAGATAAGCCTCAGGCCTTGTTCCTAATCCAAAGGAGGGGTGGGGGCTGAATCAAAGCTCAATATACTAGAGAGTGGGTTTTCTTGTTCTTTCTTTTTTTTTTTAACCCTTACCTTCTGTCTTAGAATCAATACTAAATATTGGTTCCAAGGCAGAAGAGTGGTAAGAGGTAGGCAATGGGGGTCAAGTGACTTGCCCAGGGTCACATAGCTGGGAAGTGTCTGAGGCCACATTTGAACCCAGGACCTCCTGTCTCTAGGCCTGGCTCTCCATCCACCGAGCCACCCAGTTGTCCCCCTGAGAATGGGTTTTCTAATGCAACATGAACCTTTCTTTTTAACACCCCAAAATTGATCTTAGGGCACCAAGAAAAAGGGGTGCAAACTGGTGTTAAATTCTTGCAGTTCCTTAAGTCTCTGTAACTTGTCCCATAGTCATACAACCCCAGTATATGTCAGAAATGGAACGAGAACCCTGGTCTTATTCTCTCTATCCATTACGCAACACTGCTTCACTAAGAATAATACCAAGCATTTATATGACATTTTTAAGTTTTACAGAGCACTTACACTTGTTATCTCATTTTACCCTCACCACAGTTCATGAAGACAGGTCTATTATTATCCCTACTTTACATCTGAGGAAACCGATGCAGCCAGAGATTCAATAACTTGTCTAGAGTCACACAGCTAACACATCTGGGCTTAGGTTTTAATTAAAACTAATTTTAATTCGTTCTTCCTGATTCCAGGTTCAGCACTCTATCCATTGTGGGGCTTCGAACATTCTCTGAAAGTGAATGTATTTGTTTGAATGCAAACACCACTCCTAGACGTAAAATAAACCCTGCTGGAATTGGAGTCAGGAAGACCCGAGTCCACAGCCTCCTCTCAGACCCCAGATCATTCACTCAGTAGCTTTCATCCCTTACCCATAAAGTGGAGATAATAATAGCATTTGCCTTCCAGAGCGGTTCTGAGGATCAAATACGAGGACATATAAATGATATATAATTATATATCACATATATAAAAATATGTATCATATACACATATTATAGAGTAAATAGACTATATTATTTATGGCATCTGTTATAAATGCTATGGAGCATAAGCTACATAATATTAGTGAGTGTAATTAGGGTGATCATTCATTGTTGAAATTGGGAGCCTGAAAGGGATGGGAAGGAGGAATGGCAGGAAGAAGTGGTGGCCGTTTGCCACCTTTGCAACCTTTCAACCTCCCATTGGCTCCCCTGACTTGAGACGACTTCAGCCGGCGTTGCTTTAATCTAAGAACTGATGAAGAGTTGGGATGCCGGTCGAGGAATGGTACGTTTTGATCCATGAGGAGACATTCTTTGTGCAAAGCCGGAGCCCTCTCCAGGACGGGGGTCAGCATTCCGTTGTCAGGGCTCGTTCACGAGTCCAGCAGGCACTCCTCCCTCTGTGGGATCAAAGCGCCACCCAGGCGTGAGGTTTTCCGTCCTGCAATACTTGCAGCGTGCCGGTCGCATTGTGGCACAGTAAAGATGTCCTGCAGTCTGGAATGTGTCCAAGCGGGACATCCTGCTCTTGTTTACACGCTACTCTTCAAAGGGAACTTTTCTCTCCAGGAGAGAGCTCACCCCTCATTCCAACCGCCCCCCCTCGTGGGAGGTCAGGGTGGATTGAGACCCCTTTGTACGAGCTGGGTAAAAAGAAGCAAGGAAGAAAATGCTTGTTAAAGTGACACACTGCAGAGTGGACTAGTTAAGCAGGAGGATTTCTCCAGTTCTCCGTTCTATCCATCTGGCCACACTGCCTCTGTCACTTATAGATGGATGGGGGTCAGTAGGAAATATAGTTTAAGAAAACATTGGAATAATATGATTTTAGACACCTTTGATTAGAATAATTCCTTTTATGAACCAAAAACGTGATCACAGAGGCAAAAATGTGGGTGTGAGATTGTGGTCTTTGGCATAGCAATCAGTATACCTCCTTTTGATTTAAAGTCCTTTTCCCTGTGAGGCAGCTAGGTGGCATAGTGGATAGAGTGCTGAGCCTGGCATAGGAAGACCTGAGTTCAAATTTTGTCTCAGACACTTACTAACTATGTGACCTTGGGCAAGTCACTTAACCCTACTTGCCTTAGTATTTCTAGCTGTAAAATTAGCTGGTGAAAGAAAGGGTAAACCACTCTAGGATCTTTGCCAAGAAAACCCCAAATGAGGTCATGAGGAGTCATACATAACTGGGGAAAAAAAAAAGATTTTCTTTATCAGCTTCTAACATGAATATGGCTCTTCTAGGTTAGGAATACTGAAGGCTGAGGAAAACTGGAGAAATTCCAAAATCTAAACCCCAGGGAAGTGTGGGTAGCTAGGAATCTGTAGCCTCGACTAACCTTTGAATAATAGATAAATGGCAAACAAACCCTACTGTTCCTAAAACTGGTACATCCAGTATATTTCCATTTTTTCCCAGTATACTTCTTCCCTTGAAGTAGGTACAGAAACCTTATCATGACCTAGTAGAATTCCAAGGAGCTGGACTTTTCACTCCTGTCCTTGATCACCCAGAAGGACTTTGATTTGGAACACAAGCTTCCACGTACCTAAAGACCAGACGAAATCTCCCCAGATGTTTTCCCATAGACATAAACAATAGAAGCTCAGGGAAAGATAGGCAGAAGAAGGAGCTTTGAAGACTTTCAGTCATTAATGTGGTTTTTACTTTTTTTCTTTAAGAAGGATTTTGGGAAAAATATTGATGGAATGGCAACAAGCCTCCAAATTGAATCCCAAGGTCCTTAGGTACAGATATTAGAAAAGATCTTAAAACTCATTTAATTTAATTCCTTTATTATCCAGATGAGAAAACTAGAATTCAGAAAAGAGAAAGACTTGCCCAAGGTCAATAATCCTTCCTGATTTCTCTGCAAAGGTGAGAGACTGTCTCTCGCCTTTGCAATCAGACTTGGTGCTTCATTGGTTAGTTTTATTGACTTGCTTTTTCCCCTTATTCTTTCATTTTTGTTCTCTCTGGGGAGGGGAGGAGAAAGAAATGTTTGGAAACAAAAGTGATATAAAAACAATAGATCAGTAAGAAATTCAATATTAACAATAATTGGTAATAATTACTAACATTTATATGATGGTCACTATATCGCATATACTAAGCTAAGCACTTGACAAATATTATATTATTTGATCCTCACAACAATCCTGGGAAGCAGGTGCTATTATTATCCCCATTTTATAGATAAGTAAACGGAAGGAGACAGAGATGAAGTGACTTACAAATAGGGAATACTTAAGGTTGGATTTGAATTCAGGTCTGGAAGACTTCAGGTCCAATTCTCTATCTACTATACCACTATGCTGCCAAATAATTAAATAACAAATGACAAAGACCTTGGGAGAGGGAGGCTTTCCTTTTGGTTATCCACTCAATATTTAAAGGACCTCTAATTTGCACTGTCTATAGATAGTGTCTACCTTCTCTCCACTGGCCACTATATTCCCACTATGATAGCCTTGGTACATCACAACTGGGTTATGGAAGTAGAAGACTCTGGACATATAATGAGCTCTCCAAAAGTCATCTAAGAATATAGCAGGCCTTCCATCATGGAGGGCAGCCTGTGATAAAAGAAATGAGAAAGAGACTATCATCACCTGCTTTCCCACAAGGGATTTCATATCATTATCAAGACCTCTGGTTTTTAGAGCCGCCATATTTCAAGAAAGTTGGACATGCTCTGTAGTATCTGTCATTAAATGTGGCTTTTCTGTGTTTGGAGATATTTGTGGAATGATTAGTATGGAAAGAACATCTCAGAAGACAAAAAAAAAGGTCACCCTGCCCTCAGGTTCTCAATAGTGATCCTAAACATATCTTTCTTTTATTTTACTCCCTACTGTAATTCTTGTAAAGTAAATCACTTTTCCCAGATTCATTCCCTCCTCAATCTAGATGTTCATTCACCTGGTTTATTTTCAGTATATCCAAGCATACTTCTACATTGACAAGAATTTCAAGGACCATCTATGCAAGTGGAAGGGTCCTTAGAGGCCATCAAATGTAATACTTTCACTTTATAGATAGGGGACCAAAAGCACTGAGTGATTGGGTGACTTGCTCATGAACACCCAGCTAGTTGAAGATCACTGGTTTCCAAAAATTTCACTTTTCTGAGATGAAGATTCAAACACATGACAGATTCCAAGTAGAAAATGTTCTAACTTTGCCCATGACTTTAGAAGGTAAGCCAGGAGATGATGTGGGACTCTCTTCTGGTTGCCTCTATTGCCATATACTAAAATATTTTCAAAGGCCACTCATTTCATTAGTCTGAACACTCCCTCCATAGATACAAATTATAACCTTCTACGAAGGTCCTCATGAGATGCCTTAAAAGATTCATCCTCTTGGTACCAACCTTGTGGTGATTTGCCTCTATGCCTGGGTCCCTATTTTAGCATTCCGGACATGCAGTCCATCAGTGGACCCATATTCAGAGCCATCCCAGCTTTGAGAGGATCCATCAGGACTTGCATTGTGCTGGCATAGCTCTGGAGAACCCCATGTCACCTCTATGCCAAGATGAGTCATCAGTCAGGTGTGTTCTACATTTGCTTTAATATCCCAATCCATCCCTCTGTTTTTTCCAGCCCCATGTTCTCATCTGTTATCCATATCCACCCAGTCTGGAATGAGGGGTTACAGAAACCAAAAGTTCATCCAAATTCAGCCTCCAGGGACAGCCTCCTCATGTCCTCGTTGTTTTTCTTCCTTTGAAGTTGCTGACGTGCCACAATAGGAGTCACCTCCTTCGTGGTTACATGTCAGATCAGGACAGCAAAGAAACCTTTGGCCATAATTCTGAATTACTTTGAGGCTCAAATGTGTCACAGTCCCAATCATGCATCCATGGCACCTTCAGTAAATGGGCAATTCCATGTATTCAAGAATCAAGGTAGCAGCGGGGTGGCTAAGTGGATTGAGAGTCAGGCCAGAGATAAGAGGTCCTGAGTTCAAATGTGACTTCAGACACTTCCTAGCTGTGAGGCCCTGGGCAAGTCACTTAACCCCCCTTGCCTAGTCCTTAGCACTCTTCTGCCTTAGAACCAATACACAGTATTGATTCCAAGATGGAAGGTGAGGGTTTAAAATTTTTTTAAAAAGACTCCACAAAACCAGTGTTGCCTCTCAAATGATTTTAGAGTGATCTATCATTTGTATTATTTAAACCTCTTAGGGTAGTGAGGAATTCTTTTCAGGGTGCTAGCTTTGGGCAGCTTGAACATAGCTATTCTCTTATCATCTCTACCCAGATGAGGAAACCCGCTTCTGTCATGCCCGGCGGCCATCTCCTAGCTTCCTGGTATTATGAATTATAGGCTGTCTTTTGATAAGAGCCTTTGGCACTGGTCCAGAGATTCAGCTCAAATCCCACCTTCTGTAGGAGACCTTTTCCCATTCTACTCCCAGGACCTTCCCTCTGAGATCACCTTCCATTTACACAGTATATATTCTACGCACGCATTTGTTTGTGTGCTGTCTCCCCCATTAAAAAATAACCACTTTAGAACAGGGATTATAATTTTGCCTTTCTTTGAAACCCAGCACACAGCCAATAGCCCCCGGAGAAGAAGCACTTAACAATGCTTGCTAACTGACCGGCGTGTCTTTCCCCCCTTGTGCACGTATAGAAACAAAATTCCCTCGAGGACTTCTGTGTGCATTCTCTGAAGGTGAGAACAAGATGAAGGCTTGGTCTATGAGTTTCTTGGATGAGAATTGGCTTTCGGGCCAATTTTTCCTTAAGGCTTCTGCATGAGCCACAAGGTTTTCCAACTCTACCTTTATTTATTCAATAAAGGGAGCAAACCAGAGGAGGGACGCCAACAAACACAGCATGTTAAGGTATGCTCTGTATCAGAGCTAGAAGGGCTATCAGAGGCCATCTAAGTGCATCCTGCTCATTTTACAAATGAGAGAACAAGGTCTCAGGAGGTGAATGAAGCCTCTTGCTTCAAAGCCACAGAAGGAATTAAGGGGCAGAGTCAGAATTTGAAACCAGGGGCCTGGATCCCAATCCAGTATACTTTTCATTGTATTGTGTTGCCTCTCTTTGATCTTTATCTGACATCGAATCATAAGACCTTGATGATATAAAGCTTTAATCTCTGCAGGATGACTCTCAATAAATATGCTTCATTTACTAGGTGTGTGTGTGGCTTTATCAGCACATTTCTTGTAATAGTCTGACAGTTTGTGTCCACATTCCCCCCCCCAAAAAAAAAAGCCCAACGAGACAAGATGGCTAGGTGGCTTTTGAAATTATCACTTACATTTATGAAGGTTTTGTTTTTGGTTGTTTGCTTGGGTTTGTTGAGACTGGGTATTGCTATATCAACAAGGCTAGAAATAGAGCAGCCATATAGGGGGCCAGTCCCTCCACTGATCAGCAGGGAAACCTTGGCCTGCTTTGTTTTTCTGATTTGGGTCAGTGTGCCCCTCCTGGGGCCCCCTCCCTTTCCGGGAGCTTATCATCTTAGTGCCAGACTTCATATGGACCCCCCAGTCAACTTTAACCTCACGCTATCTTCCAGCCTCAGCCTCCTAGGCTGAAGGGATTACAAAGATGCTCCATGGAGCCTGATAGTCTCCTACACTGAGAAATAATCACTCTCTACTTTTCTGATATCTTCTCATTACAAAATATAGCCTTAACTTGGCATCTATGAACTTACTTATTCTGCCTCTTCCTTACCTCATTTTCCAACCCCCCCCCCCATTCTTCCTCGAAATTTGTGGTTTTCAAGCTGTGATATTCATACCATATCACAGAGACAAGAAGCTTGTTAATAAAGAGAATATTTGGCAAAAGACCATCTTATTGAAATGAATTAATCTATTTTATTTCTCATAAGCACATGAAGGATTAACTCTAGAATTTATTCCCCTTCATATAGACTAAGGGGCACATAAAGATTTCTAGAAAACGAAGGGGCAAATGGAGTGGGGAAGGCTGGCAGTTTTTTCTCTGGGCTTGGTTTTGGCCAAGTTGGTCTTATTTCTCAAACATATCGTGATTAGTCTCCTCTAACACTCTTACCCTAGCTAGTCCATTTGGCCAAAATGCACTCTTTCCTCTTCTCTTCTCATCTAAACCTCCTGTCTGGAATTCCAAGACCCAGATCAAGGCCCACCTCTTCCAGGAAGCCTCAGCACAATTCCATTCGATTCAATACCTACTCAAGTCCAAGAGCAGGACAACCACTGTTCTAAGGTTCTTATGGGGTTATAAAAATCAACCTGCCCCCTGGAGTTGACAGCTTAGTGGATTAAGGAAGGAATCTGACACCCAGACAAATAGCTGTCGCTAAAATAGAACATGAAGAAAATATAATGGTTCTGTGAGAGGCTCTCCAGCGAGCCCCTGGAGCTGCAGGGACTCAGACAATGGTCTTAGGAGAGGTTGTGTCCGAAGGACCTCACCCTGCCCCACTTCTCTTGATCCAGCAAATTGACCTCTTGCTCTTGGGGGGAAGTACAGGGTGGTGCCACTCGATGAGAATATGGGATAAAGGAAAACACAGATACTTGTATGGAGGCCCCAGCTGCCTCCCTCATGGTCAGGGATTTGGCAGAGAGGAATGAAGATTCACTGATCTTGGGGACACGTTCCAAAAACCCCGATCATGCAGTTTCACCTCTTCCAGATGGTGATCTTGCTTCATAAACCACCCAAGCTGTCTGTAAGCTCTGAAATGTGGCCTTCTTGAATGCCCACAGGCAATCAAAACAGTTTTATTCCTTCTGGAGCATCCCACTGACACTTCTTTACACCATCAGGCTGGTAGTACAGTTGCTTGCAACACTTTTTATTTGTTTCTCAGGTTGGCATGGGACTGCTTGTCTCAGTTTCTTCAGTTGAAGAATGAATAATGGCAGCTATCTGGCAATGAGGATTAAATGAGATAATAATGGTAACGCACTTAGCATAGTGCCTGGCCCATAGTAGGTGCTCTAAAAACATTAGCTATTATTATTATTTTCCTTATCCTCAGTGTGTTTTCAGCTCCCTTTTATATTATCTTCCCCTCCTAGAATATAAACTTTTAGAGAGTAGTGTAAAAGAGGAAAGCAGACTCATCATGAATTGCCTTTCAGTTTGCTTGTATGGATATCCCTTCCGCATCTTTCCCCATCTTTTCCCCATCTTTCAATATATTGTGGGCCGGCATAAGAAATTAACTGGGTATTTGGGGGGGAGTTTTATGGAAGCAGCAAACAACATGGGGAGACCAGCAGATGACACAATACAAGTTCGGACACTTAGAAATACATAAAATATATGTATGGTATCACTATGTGTATCAATATACCAATATCAATAGATTTTATCTTTTAATGCCATAAATATATACAATTTCCTTTTTAAAGTTAAAATAAGTAAAAAGTTAAAATTTGCAAAAAGAACACAAAAGCCAGCAGATGACACACAAAGCCTAGAAATGAAGGGCTATCTTAACATTGATCTACATAGAGCCTATGACCAAGTACTGAACCGAGTTTTACAATAAAATACTTGAAATGCCCCATATAAGAAAAAGATGAAAAATTCAGATTTCTTCTCTGGTATGAAGGGAAGGCCAAAAAAAATTATATATATTGTCCAGATCATGGGAGGGAGGGGTGGAAAGAATACATGAATTTATATTCCCAATGCCTACTGCTAAATAAATAAACTTAATTAATTAAATAATGAATGATTGCTTAAAAATAATTGATTTGACTTAAAGCAGAAATTCTTTTCCTGACTCAATTGGGATCTTTCTTATACCAAGTTGTGAGTCTTATAGATAACATTCCATTTATATTTTTGACTTGGGGGTGGTGGGGGTCTAACTTTTCACCTCAGACGCAATACTCTATTATAATTCCATCACGAATAACATTTAGGGCAATGAAAATTGATTATATATATGTGTGTGTGTGTGTGTGTGTGAATAGAAATACATAATTACTTTAAGAAGAGACAATTTCTTTTTTAAAGTTACATAAAAAGTTAACATTTTTACTTAAGTTAAAATCTTTACTTAAGACTTTATCTTCCAGTAAAATGTAAGCTCCTCGAGGACAGGGATTTTTATCTTTGTAACCCTAGCCCTTAGAATCTAGCCAACTTAAGTGCTTGAGCCCATTATGAATACTTATTCTTGGTTTGAGTACTTGTTATATGGGTTAAATACTTATTATAGGGGTTGAGCTGAAGCATCACTTCACTATGAGTTTCCTCATAGAGGTGGTCTTTACTAGGCATATGGGTTGCGATCCTGTGGATGAAACTGTATTGAGCCCAGTACTGATGGTTATTGTGCCCCAGCAGCTCTTTGTCTCATGGTAGGCTCATCAAAACTTGGCCTGGACTAGGGACTGTGGGGCATACAAGGGGAAACAAAAAAGCCAGTCTCTGCCATCAAGGATCTTATAATAGATATGAATAATACAAGACCCTTCCAATGGAGTACCAAGGACAGTTAGTTTCCCCTCTAGGGCTTCATAGTATATAAGCCTGTAACATTATCGTGTCTAAGACAGACTCCCAGAATTTAAATGGAAGGAGCTTTTAAAATCATCTAGCATCTAGCACAATGCCTAGCACATTCTGGAGGTTTAATAAATGTGTATTCATTGACTGACCTAATCCAATGCCCTAATTTTACAGAGAAGAAAACTGAACATTAGTGAGGTGAAGAGAGTTAAATCTGAGGTGACATGATTAGAAAACCCTAGATTTAGGGTTCAAATCTTGGGCCCCCAACTCCCAACCTAGTGTCCTTCTATTACATCTGCTGACTGGTCCCATTTACCTTGGATATATAATTCCTCATTGAGCAGCTAGGTGGTACAGTAGTTCAAATCTGGTCTTAGATCATCATCTTTGTGACCCTGGGCAAGTCACTTGAGCCTGTTTGCCTCAGTTTCCTCATCTATAAAACAAGCTGGAGAAGGAAAAGGCAAACCACTTCAGTATCTTGATTAAGAAAACTCCACAAGGGATCACAAAGAGTTGGATTCAACTGAACAACAACATAGTTGCTTACTTTGTGCAAGGGTGTTAGTCTCTGCAAAATGGAAGAATTACTGCAAGCTTTATTAGAAATAAATCACATAGAGGCTAAAAAGTTAGGGGAAAATAGACAGCTAGCAAGGAAAGGAATGTAGAGATACTTTCAGGAATATTTTGAAAGACAGACAAATGGAGGAGACTGTCTAAGTTGTCACTGCAATTTCAGGCCACGCTTCCCTTTCCTGTTTTTTCTTAGGCTTTCTTGTTTCAGTCAGTCAACAAGCATTTTGGGGGAACCTGTGGAGTAAAGTAGTATAGGAGAAGGCCTGTTCTAAGCAAAATATAGACCCTGAATTTTGGGAAAGTTTTTGATTCAATGCCACAAAACTCTCTCTCTGTCTCTCTCTGTCTCTGTCTCTTTCTCTGTCTCTCTGTCTCTCTGTCTGTCTGTCTGTCTCTCTCTCTCTCCCCCTCTTTCTCCCTCTCTGTCTGTCTCTCTGTCTTTTTTAACCCTGACTTTCTGTCTTCAAATTAATAAGTATCAGTTCCAAGGCAGAAGAGCAGTAAAGGCTAGGCAATTGGGATTAAGTGACTTGTCCAGGATCATACAGCTAGGACGTGTCTAAGGTCAAATTTGAACCCAGGATCTCTAGTCTCCAGGCTTGATGCTCTTTACATTAAGCCACCTCACTGATCCTGACATTAACTCTTTGTTTGTTTGTTTTTATTTTCCAATTACATGTGATAACAATTTTCAAAATATGCTTTCTGAAATGATAAGATTCTAATTGTCTCCCTCCCGTCTATTCCCCTTCTTAGAGAGCATAAGCAATTTGATTTGGGTTATTCATGTTTTAGCATGCAAAATATACTTCCATATTGGTCATTGTTGTAAAAGAATACTCATGTAAAACCCCAATCCAAAATAAAACTATAAATAACCTAATATAAAAAATAGTATTCTTTGATCTGCATCCAATTCCAGCAATTCTTTCTCTGGAGGTGGAGAGCCTTTTGTGTCATAAGTTCCTCTGAAATGTCCTGGATTACCGTGTTGCTGAGAGTAGCAAAGTCTTTCATAGTTAATCATAATACTGTATTGCTGTTACTGTGTACAATGTTCTCCCAGTTCTGCTTAGTTCTCTCTACATCAGTTTATGTAAGTCTTTCAAGCTTTTTTCTGAAATCATCCTGCTCATTGTTTCTTATAGCTAACATTAATTCTTAACAAAGCAGCTAGGTAGCTCAGTGGATAGAATAATGGGTCTGGAGACAGGAAGGACCTGAATTCAAATGTGACCTCTGATACCTGCTAGCTGTATGACTCTGGGAAAATCATTTAATCTTTGTTTGCCTTAGTTTCCTCAACTGTAAAATGGAGATGATAACCAATCAATCAGTCAATAGCACCTACCTCCCAGGTTGTTGTGAATATCAAATGAAATAAATGTACACAGCAGGCACTCACTTAATAAATGCTTGTTTTCTTCCTTCCTTCAGTAACTGGTGGTATCTATTTCCATGACTGAAATGGAAGCAAAGCTCCTGACTTGCCTTAGATAGATATTGAACCTGTCACCTAGTGGCTCATTCTCCAGATAGGAGGTGATACTCCACTGTCCTAGGATGCTGGAGGAGCAGCATTATGTGGTCAAGAGGGCACAGACCTGAGTTCAAGTAATAGCTTCATCACTTACTGGTTGTGAGACCTTAGGAAAAATCCCTAGAACCAAGCAACTCAATTTCTTCATCACTAAAATGAAGATAACAATGCCTGTTCTTCCTCATTCAGAAGTTGTAAGAAGGATAATTAGGAGAAGAGCTTTGTCAACCTTGGAGTCCTATTCATGACAGCTATTTCTTTCCTCAAAAGATTCCCAAAATTTGCTTTTAAAAGTATTTCTTCCTCCTACTAATATGAATGGAAGGGGAAAAAAGAATTTTGAGGTGGAGAAAATGGGGACCCCAACAGGAAAGTCTTTGACACTTTGTTGGGAAGACATAAATAATGCAGGAATTTACCTGGACTTTCAGATCCTAAGTTAGACAAGAACTCTCAAGAATGTTTTGCCTTTGTTAACCAAGAAATACTGATAAAAAATATATTTAACCCTGAAGGCACTAAAAACACAGTTTTGAGCCTGAAGTTAGCTGGAGGTAGTTTTTTTTTTCTTTATTCCAAATAGCTTGGTTCATGGGATGAGGAATCTCCTGGAGAGGAAAGTATTTTCTGGCCAAGGCTTTGATAAACAGACATCTCTCATTATGGGGAAGAAAAGCAGTCAAAAGGGGTTTATCTCCCTAGTCTAGTGACTAGGGAGCTTGTGACTTAAGGCTTCTGATTTTCCCAAGAGAATGATAGAAAATGACCCAACTCTTCATGACCTTGTTTTGGGGTTTTCTTGGCAGAGATACAAAAGTGGTTTGCCATTTCTTTCTCCAGTTTATTTTACAGATAAGAAACTGAGGCAAACAGAATTAAGTGACTTGACCAGCGTCATATACCTACTAAGTGTGTGAGGCCAGATTTGAACTCAGGAAAATGAATCTTCTTGACTTGGCTGGTGGCTCTATCCATTGGGTCACTTAGCTAATATTAGGCTTCAAGTAATACATTTGCATTTGTTGTGATATCCACAAACTGTCTCCGAAAATGTCCTGTTATGGCTCCAAGGTTTTGAAACTTGAGGGGAAAATTGAGTTATTGTTGATGTAGTTTTAAAAAATATATCAAGTCCATATATTCTAATGATGCTTTAGATCCTTAATAGCTTTCAGGTTCCATGCCAAGAGACTATATTAAACTAGACTATCCACTTTTTAGGGATTGTGATAATTAAAATGTTTGGGAGCAAGGGAAATATATATATCAATTATGACCACTAAAATATGTTTTCTACTGTGTCTTGGGTTTATATAAATATAAGATGGTCGCCAGGGAATATATTCCCAATTTATGAATATGCCCAAGCCAACTGGGTTTTATAGAGAAATTTAATTTATAATACACTGATTAATCAATAGAAAAAGAGAGAAAGTAAGAAAGAAATAAGAATGAATAAATCAGTCAGTTGGTTTTATCACTCACCCAAGATCTCTCTAGGTAAGGCTTCTCATGCCAACCTCAGGCTCCACCTTCAAGAGAGCCTCCTTTCAAGAAATGTTTCCAGAGAATTCTCCTCCTTCAGAGCCAGCCTTCTCTCCTGGTCCTCCCACAGAGCAACCTCCTCAGTCCTCCCTCAGAGCCACCTTGATCAGAGCAAAACCTCCTGAGCCAAAAAACTCTCCTCTGTCCTCAGACCCGGCTATCTTTAAGGAAACCATCTAAGTTCCCTCCCCTCAGTTCTCACATCTACCAATCACTGTCCATGTCTCCCCTGTGCCAATGGTGGTTCTAGTTTAACCCAGGACCTCCCAGAGGTCTGTGGCTTTGCACATGTATGTTGAAGGTCATATTCTCAAATAATTAAATCTTGATCTTGCTGCAGCCCTTCCTAAATCCTGTTATTCTAAGTAGGGTGGAGATTGTATTTTCCAAGACCTGGTTCTGTCATTCCAAGTATCTCTATTGTATCAATTCTAAAATCAATCATGACTCAAAGAACTTCCTGTTCTATGCTTAAGCATAGGTCAAAGCCCTTTCCATAGTTTAGCAAAAGGTTTCTGTCCTAAAGTAGTCTTAAGTAGGGAGGAGAAGGATCCTCCCATGCCAAGGGGTTTCACATTCCAATAGAGTTCTTACTATCAGTAGGAAATTTTTTCCAAGTATGAAATTTCCCAATGGTGAAATTTCCAACATTCATAAGCCTGAGAAATTTTAAGGTTTACAGGATATTTACTATGTTGGGGTATATGGGTATGCAGGGAGATTAATTGGGCTTATTGAGTCCTTTTCAAGGTTGCTTATCCACCTTTTAAGTCTACCTGGCACTCAGTTCTCGTGTGCGGTTCCAAGAAGCTATAGCACAAATAGTGTAAGATTAAAATTACTATCCAATAACTCCAAGTATTATATTTCATAAAGTTTATTAATGCTCACTTGAAGTAGAAATAAAAAGAACAAAAGTAAAAACCTGAGTAAAATTCTCCTGCCTCTCACCCTGCTCCATCTCCACCAGCTGCATTTCCAGGAGAAGAAAGGGAGAGGGAGAAGCTACACAAAAATATATCCTCCTTACATTAGCACATATTGTGAGAAAGAACATGGGAAGCTGGGATTTAGAGTCCTGGGGAGCAAACCCTAATTATGCAGTAGTAGCCATCGTAATATAACTGTAAGATGAGGGCAGGGAAAGAATGGAGTCTTCCTTCCCTGCTGGGTCAGGACCAGATTGAGGTAAAGATGGAGTAGAGTCAAGTAGCAAGAGAGAGCAGGGATGGATTGTCTTCCCTCTCAGCTCTCCCTGAGTGTGTAGCTTCTCCCTCTCCACTCTGGTTGCCTTTCAAGACCTTCACTTCTGTTCCCTCAGAGACTTTGACTAAACAAGCTTGATGCCGTTAGCTTCTTTCTCCCTGGGGAGAGGAATGCCACTTCCCTCCCCCCAACTTCAAGTCTCTCTCTAGAGGTGATGGAGGCAGTCACTTGTTCTATTTAACTTTTATTCTAAGGGAACAAGGCAAAGGATAGGGCAGATGAGTTTAGGAATGAGGCAGAAGGGAAGAGGGAGCAAGGGGTCCCTAGAATCACTTCTCCCAAAAGTCTGGCAGCTCAGGCGTTGTTGATCTGACCTCCTGGGGTCAGTTAGTGAAGAAGCCCTGGCTCTAACTGCCTTGGCAACTGTAACCAGTTCAGGACTTTAGGGGATCTGGAGGAAATCTTTCTTCTGGTGAACAGCTTCCAGTTGAAATCCTATTCCCTTGATTGTGTTCTTGGGGTACTGGGTCAAGCTTTCACAGGAGGAAGTGCATGCTGGTTCAGAGATCTGCCCAGTCCACCTTTCTGGTAGCTTCTCCCAGAGGGGAAGAATCTTTCCAACTGTCCAGTTTAGCTCACTTCCTTTCCTTTTCCCAGAATTCTCTCTCCTTCCTGCCCTTCCCCCATTCCTGCAGAATTATCCAGTTTGCCAGATCTGCTTCTCTCTATTCTGCTGGCAGATTAAGTCCAGTTCCTCTCTTTTACCCCATATTCCAGTAAAACCACCTCAGCAGACAGGAAAATCCAGATTTAGGGTAACTCACTGGCCACAAATCCATCAGAGTTATAGAGGTATCTGCTCCAAGCATATGAAGACTTCCTCCAATAGAAGGGAAAGAAAAAAACAATTTGATCCAATGGTTAAGAAGACACTTAGACATTGAAGATACCAAGTTCATATACTGCACCCCAGGACCACCATCAGTCATCCTGTCATCCTGACTTTTGTCTTGCCATTTGACTTTGATGACTCTGGAAGAGAGACTGAGGCTGATGACTTTGTGCAACTCTACTTTACTGAAATCCATGCACAAGCTAAGACATTACCCCTGTGATGCCATTGGCCTTCTTCTAAAAAGGACAAACAAAACCAAAATCTATTTATGTGTTAAGCATCTCCTTAATTGGCAAAATAGATAGAATGTAGTACCTGGAGTCAGGAAGACCTGAGTTCAAATTTTGTCTCAAACACTTTAGTGTGATTTTAGGGAATCAGTGTTTAAAACTCTTTTTGCTTCAGTTTCTTCAATTGTAAAATAGGGAAGATAATAATATCTATCCCATGGGATTATAGTGAGGATTAAATGAGCTACTTACTAATTGTAAAGTGTCTGCCATATAGAAGGCACTTAAAATATTGTTTCTTTGTTGTTAGTTGTTCAGGGATGTACGGGGTGCTAGGGGAATATGAAGTCTTTGTGCTCAAAGGTCTTCTTTTCTAGTTGAGGATAGCAGACTAATACTTGTGACATTGGGGTAATCAATTCTTTCTAGGCCTTAGTTTCCTTTTCTGCAAAATGTGAGCATTTGACTACATGGTCTTTAATGTTCCTTCTAGTTCTAATAATTTAGATCCAACAGAGGTAGTGTAGTGCAGTGGACAAAGCACTAGTTTCAAGACCAAGAAGACCTGGGTTCAGGTTCTCCTTGTCTGAAAGTCATTTAACCTTTCAGTTTCTTGGTCAATTCATGTGATTTCTCTTGGTTTTGTTATTGATATGATCAATTATGCTGATGGTTTTCCTAAAATTAAACCATCTCTGCATTCCTGTATACCTGATAGTGGTGTATCATTCTTGTAATAAAATTTTATAGTTTTCTTGCTATTATTTAATTTAATTTTTTTGCATCAATTTTCATTAGGAACACTGGTCTATAGTTTTCTTTCTCTGTTTTATCTCTCCCTGTTTTAGGTATCAATATCACATTTGTTTATTTAAGGGTTTGGAAGGATTCCCTCTCCCCCTATTTTTCTAGTTTATGTAGTATTGGAGTTAATTGTTCATTGAAAGTTTGGTAAAATTCAATTGTGAATCCATGTGGCCCTGTGACCTTTTTCTTAGGAAGTTCTTTGATGGCTTGTTCAGTTTCTTTTTCTGTGACATAGTTGTTTAAATATTCTATTTCCTCATTTGTTGATCTAGGTAATTTTATATTTCTGTATGAGTTAATCTACTTCACTTATATTTACTGGCATATAGTTGGGCAAAATAACTTCCAATAACTGCTTTAATTTCTTCTTTATTGGTTGTGTTATAATATTTTTCATTTTTGATACTGAAATTTGGTTTTCTTCTTTATTTTATAAAATCAATTTTACCAATAGTTTATCTTCCTTATTCATTTTTTCATAAAACCAACTCCTTGTATTATTTATTATTTCAGTGGTTTTCTTGCTTTCAATTTTATTCATATCCCTTAATTTTCAGGATTTCTAATTTGGTGTTTAATTGGGGATTTTTAACTTGCCCTTTTGCTCGTTTTTCTTTTAGTTGCATGCCCAATTCACTTATCTGTTCTTTCTCTAATTTATTGATTTAAGGATTAAGAGATTGAATTTCCCAAGTACCTCTTTTGCTACATCCTATAAATTTTGATATGCTGTCTTCTTATTGTCATTTTCTTTAATGAAATTGTTGATTTTTTTCTATAATTTGTTCTTTGATTCATTTGTTCTTTAGGATAAAATTGTTTAGTTTCCACTTAGTTTTTGTTCTTTCTGCTCCTTTGTTGAGTGTTATTTTTTATTATATTATGATCAGAAAAGTAGACACTTAATATTTCAGCTTTTCTTTATTTGGGTGTGATTTTTTTATGCCCAAGTATGTGATTGATTTTTGTGAAGGTACCATTTACTGCTGAGAAAAAGGTATCCTCCTTTTCTATTTCCATTCAATTTTCTCCAGAGGTCTATCATATACAGCTTTTCTAACCTTCAGTTTACCTTCTTAACTTCTTTCTGGTTTATTTTTTGATTGGATTTATCTACTTCTGAGAGGAGAAGGTTGAGGTTTCCTCACTAGGAACATTTTACTATCTATTTCCTCCTATAACTCATCTGACTTTTCCTTTAGGCATCTGAATACTATGCATTTGGTGCATATGTGTTTAATATTGATATTGTTTCATTGTCTGTATTACCTTTTATCATGATGTAATTTCCTTCTTTATCTTTTTTATTAGATCAATTTTTACTTTTGCTTTCTCTGGGATTATGATTGCTTCACTTGCCTTTTTTACTTTAGCTGAGACATAATAAATTCTGCTTCAGCCTCTTACTTTTGCTCTGTGTGTCTCCTGGTTTTAAATGTTTTCCTTTTAGAAAGCATGTTATGGAGGTCTGGTCTTTAATTCACTCTGCTATCCTTTTCTGTTTTATGGGTGAGTTCATCCCATTCACATTTACAGTTATGATTACTAATTGTGTGTTTCCTTCCATCTTATTTTCCCCATTTATTCTTTCCTCTCCCTCCTTTTAGGCTTTACCTGCTCACAGATGTTTTGTTTTGACAACTGCCTCCCCCAGTTCACCCTCTTTTTTGTCCATTTCCTCCCCACCCCCCACCCCCTTTATTCTCTCTATCTTCCTACTTCACTGTTGGGTAAAGTAGGTTTTTATAGCTGAGTATGGGTGTTATTCCCACTTTGAGCTAAATTCTGATGAGACTTAAATTCAATCATAGCCACCTTCCCAGCTCCACTGTATTTGCTACTTATGTGCCTCTTAATGAGGGGTAATTTATCCCCTTCTACCTCTCCTTTTTCCTTCTACCCATATGTTCCTCTTTCCCATTCTCTTTTTTTATATCACTATCTAATTTAGCATCCTTCCTTCCTTCTCTGTATATTCCTTTTCATTGCTCTAACAATGGATAAAATTCTTAGGTACTTTAAATATCTCGCATATTTCAGTTTGGCTATTCTTACCTTTCTCGAGTATCAGAGATATCTTAATTATTTCAGCTATCACTTTATGAAATGAATATACTCAGTTCAGCCTTATCAAAAACCCTTTTTACCTATATATGCTTCTCTTGAGTGTTGGGTTTTCTCATCAGATCTTCTTTTCAGCTGTGGTTCTTTTTGTTTGTTTGTTTGTTTTGTTTTGTTTTGTTTTGTTTTTTTGTCAGGAAAATCTAAAATTCCTCTATTTTTGTTAAATATCCATTTTTCTCTTTTGATGATTATACTCAGTTTTGCTGGATGTGTAATTAATTCTATGTTGTAATCCTAGATCTATTGCCTTTCAGAATATTATATCCCACACTTTCCAGTTCTTTAATGTAGAAGCTGCTGGGTCCTAAGTTATCCTGACTGTGGTTCCTCAATATTTGGATTGTTTCTTTCTGGCAGCTTATAGTACTTTTTTCCTTGGCCTAGGAGTTCTGAAATTTGACTAAAATAGTCCTGCTGTATTTTATTTTGGGTTCTCTTGCATGGGATGATATATTAATTCTTTCTATTTCTGTTTTCCCCTCTTGTTTGAGGATATCAGGGTAGTTTTCCCTGATGATTTCTTGTAATATGTTATCTAGGCACTTTTTTTTGATCATGGCTTTCAGGAATTCTAATGATTTTTAGATGATCTCTTCTGGATCTATTTTCCAGGTCAATCATATTTCCAGTGAGGTATTTTAGATTTTTCTCTATTTTTCCATTTTTAAAAATGTTCTTTTATTATTTCCTCGTGCTTTATGGCTTTGTTAGCTTCTATTTGTCCAATTCTAATTTTTAGGGAATTATTTTCCTCCTTTGTGTTTCTTTTTTTAATTTGGCTAATGCTTTTCTTTAAAGAGTTGTTTTCTACAGTGTTTGTTTGTTTGTCTGTTTTTCCTCCTTTCCATTTGCTTGATTCTATTGCTTAGGGAGTTGTTTTCTTTAGGAAGTCTTTCCCCAACTGTTGAGTTTTTTTTTCTGTCAATTCTCTTATTATTTGGTTTTTAAACTTCTTTTCAAGTTCTTCCAGGGACTCTTTTGAGACCTGACATCCTTTCATACTTTCCTTTGAGGCATCACATGTTTCCTTTTAGGCACTGATAGTCCTCTTCTGAGTTCACATTTTGGTCTTCCCTGGCACTAAAGTAACTTTCTAAGGTCAGGGTTTTATATTATTTTGCTTTGTCTTTTGCTATTTTTTCTAGTCCCCCCCCCCCATTTCCTTATTTATCTATTGAGGTTCTTCTCTGTTGCTGGGATAGAGGGCTAACTGCTCCAAGTTTACAGAGTACTCTTCCCTGGTACATGCGGTATGGCTGGCTGCCCTTGTTCCTCATGCTGTGACATTGTGTGGCCCTACTGGCTTACTCCAGGGAGGTTTATTGTTATTTTGTACAGCTATATTCAATACCCCATGCTATCAGTTCCCCTAGTGTTTCATGGGCTGATCTGGTCCTCATTCTGCTGCTTCTCTATCCTTGACACATGACTTCGGCTGTACAGGTTCCCTGCTTTGGGCCCAGATGCCTCAGGTACTCTTCAGTCACATGGGAATGAACAGGTGACTTCACTGTAGTTCCAATCTCTCCATTCTGTTCCCTCATAACCCCAGGGTTTTGCTGCCACAAGGAAGTGGATAGTTTGCTGTATTTCTAGTTCCCCCTCTTTGCTCCCTTGTAGCCCCAGGGCTCCAATGCCACGTGAGAATTTATAGCTTTCCTGCCATCTCTACCTGTGTGGAGTGGCTCTGGTTAGATTCTATGAATTCTGGGGTGAGGGGTAGAGCCAAGATGGTGGCTTAGGAGCATCTAAATTCCAAAGCTCTTCCAAACCAATATTTATATTGCACTTCAAAGAAAACAGAAATCCAAACCCAACAAGAAGTCACGATATTCTCCTACTAAAAACAACTTGAAAGGTAGGCACAATATGTCTATTTTCATGGGATAAGGGAGTGACAGGCTGGCTGAACACTCTCCCTGACCTAGCTCTGAAATATGCAATAAGATCAGGCTGACTGTGTGAGTCCCAGGCCAAGACTGAAGTTGAAAGGGTAAAGCCTCAAGGATTCACCTCTGACCCACTATACATGGTCCAGAGCTCTGATAACAGCTGGCAGGGAGGAACATGATGGAGGGGGGCATCAGGAGGGATACCCTCCCCCACCCACCACACTGAGGCCTACAAAAAGACCAGTATGCTGTGTGAGCCCTAAGCAGAGGCTCCAGCTGCAAGGGTTCACCTCTGACCCACCACATCTGGTCCAGGACTCTGATAATGACTGGCAGAAAGGAACTGGGGCTACCACCTGGCTGGACACTCTTGGCCTGCTGGGTACAGTGAAAAATGTGCCCCAGGGCAGGCCAGCTCAACAGGTTAGCTCAACCAGCATACCAGCAGAGGATTGAGAAAAGAGAAGATTTGACCTCAGGGCATAATAGCTCAAAGACTGATTTGGTAAATCAACAGAGGGGCAAGTTTATAGTTCATAAGGCAAATAAATAAATGAATAAAATGTGTAAACAGGGGGGAGGGAGCTACATTTGAAAGCTTCTATGGGGTAAGGACCAAAGAACAGAACCAATGGACAAGGATGAGATCCAGGAAACATCAAAGTCTTAAAAAAACAGGGAATTGGATGAAGGCTATGGAAGTGTTCAAAAAGGAATTTAAAAATCAAATAAGACAAATTGAAGAAAAATGGCAAAAGGAAATTAGTAGCCTAAAAAGCAAAATAGGTTATCTGGAAACAGAGGCATAGGCATTGAAAGCCAGAATTGACCTGCTGGAAAATGACACAAAAAATTGTAAGAGAAGAATGATTTGAAAGGAAGAATGGAACAAAAGGAAACAGAGAACCAAAAGGTTGTGGAAGAAATTCAGTCTTTAAAAATTAGAATTGGGCAATTAGAATCTAATAACTTCATGAGATACCAAGACATATTAGAACAAAATCGAAAGAAAAAACTGAAGATAATATGAGACACCTCAAAGAGAAAACTGCCCTGGAAAATAGATTCAGGAGAGACAATTTAAGAATTATTGGACTACCTGAAAATCATGACCAAAACAAAACAAAACAAAACAAAAAAACCCTAGACATAATGCTACAGAAATTATCCAAGAAAACTACCCTGAAATTCTTGAACATGAGGGTAAAATAGAGATTAAAATAATCCACAGATCACCTCTGGCATTAAATCCCCAATTGACAACTCCCAGGAATGTTATAGCCAAACTCAAGAACTCCCACACTAAGGAGAAGATACTACAAACTACTAGAAAGAAACAGATTGGAGCCCCAATTATAATTACACAAAATCTGGCAGCATTCACACTGAAGTACCAAAAGTCATGGAATATAATATTCTGGAAGGCAAGGGAACTGGGTCTAGAACCAAAAAAAATTTTTTTACCTAGCAAAGTTGACTATATTCTTTCAGGGGAAAGTATGGTCATTTAATAAAATAGAATACTTCCAAGCATTCCTGAAAAAAAAAAAAAGACCAGACTTAAAACAGAAAATTTGAGGCCCAAATACAGAATTCAAGAGAAATATAAAAAAGGAAAATAAGAAAGAAAAAATTTAGGGACTTCAGTAAGGTCAAATGACATGTTTTCCTCTATGGAAAGATGATATCTTAACTCTTAAAAATGTGATCATTATCATAGTAGCTTGAAGAAGTATACATAGAGGGTACAGTGGTAAGCCATTTATGATGATATGTCAAAAAACATAAAAAAACAAGGAGTAAAATAAAAAAGGACAAAATGTAAAAAAGCATGGGATGGGGGAGTAGAGAAGACCAATACCATGGAAGGAGGGAAGAGGTTGGAAACATGTAATACTTAAACCTCACTCTCACTGGAATTGGCTCAGAGAGGGAAGAACAGTCAGATCCATTGGAGTATAGAATTGTCTCTTGCCCTATAGAGAAATAGAAAGGTAATAAGAAACGGAGTGGCTCCCCTTCCTGTCAAGATGGCAGCTTAGAGAAAGCTAAAGTTCAGAGCTCCAGAAACCCTTCCTTACCTATCTCAAACTGAATGCTCCTAGGGCACCGGAATTCAAAACAAACAACAGAATAGACCCCGGGAACACTCCTCCTGGACCTAGATCAAAAGGTATGGCCCCCCAAAAGTCAGAACCCGAGATCACTCAGATCTAAGGGGTAGGCAAAAGGAAGGTCCCAGGACCCATCCCCCCCAACCCAGAGCGCTGAATCCGAGGCAGCAGCAGTAACCTCAGGGCAGGCAAAAGGGCCTCGGGAGCCGGCTATTCTGAAGGCCGCACCCTGAAAACAACCTGAGCCAGTCGCAGGGGCACCCAGACAGCAGGGAAACAGAGAGAGACAGGGGGAGGGGGGAGGAGCCTGTAGCCCCCTGAACAGATCCTTCCATTTGAGTCTCACCAAAAGTCCCTGCCTCAGGGCATACTCAGTCTGAGATTAATCCTATCACCAGCCCTCAGAGCCCCTGGAAGCCACGGGCCCTCCCCCTCAGAGTGCAGGCTCCTCTGGCCAGCAAAGGCATTGAAATACATCTGAGACTGTCAATCCAGGCGAAGAGCATAGAAGTAAGGCAACAGAGAAGCATCGGGAGGGAACTGAGGAGGGTAGTAACACCAAAACACCGAAACACCAGCAATTCCAGGCTTCCTGGAGAAGACAGACAATTTGCCTGGGGCTAAAGCCACTGAACACCAGACAGATAACAGAAGAGCCAGCCCCCCTCACTCAGATAGAGATGGCAAATAGCACAGAAGCAAAAAAGCCTCAAAACAACAGGAAAAACAAGAAGGGGGCAACTTTGGACACATTTTATGGAGCAAAAATACAAAATACAGAGGAGATAGAATAGGAAACACAAGCAAATGAGCTAAAACCTTCCAAAGGAAATGGAAACTCTCCACAAACTTTTGAAGAATTTGAATTGAAAATTATCAAAAAGATGGAAGCCTTCTGGCAGGAAAAGTAGGAATTAATGCAAAAGAATTTCATGCAACTACAAAACCGGTTTGACCAAACTGAGAAGGAAAACCAGGCTTTAAAGGTCAGAATTAGGCAACTGGAAGACAACGAACAGGTAAAAGAGCAAGAATCAATACAGCAAAGCCAAAAGATCAAGAAATTAGAAGAGAACATAAAATATCTCACTGACAAGGTGACAGATCTGGAAAATAGAGGGAGAAGAGACAATTTAAGAATAATTGGACTACCAGAAAATCCAGAAATAAACAGCAAACTCGACATCGTAATACAAGATATAATCAAAGAAAATTGCCCAGAGATTCTAGAACAAGGGTGCAATACAGCCACTGAAAGAGCTCACAGAACTCCCTCTACACTAAATCCCCAAAAGACAACTCCCAAGAATGTAATTGCCAAATTCGAAAGCTTTCAAGAAAAAGAAAAAATCCTATAAGAAGCCAGAAAAAGACAATTTAGATATAAAGGAATGCCAATCAGGGTCACACAAGACCTTGCAAGTTCCACTCTGAATGATCATAAGGCATGGAACATGATTTTCAGAAAGGCAAGAGAGCTGGGTTTTCAACCAAGAATCAGCTATCCAGCAAAACTGACTATATACTTCCAAGGGAAAGTATGGGCATTCAACAAAATGGAAAATTTCCAACTTTTTGCAAAGAAAACACCAAAGCTCTGTGGAAAGTTCGATATAGAAAAACAAAGAGCATGGAATACCTGAAAAGGTAAATATGATGGAAAGGGAAAAGGAGAAAATTGTTATCTTTTCAATTGTTCAAACTCTCTTCTATAAGGACTACATTTATATCAATCTATATATATTAATATATGGAAAATGTAATGTGTAAATAGGGGGAAAAGAAAAATCAAATAGAATAATCTTTCTCACACAAAGATTCACACGGGAAGGGGAGGGGAAGAAAACTCCTATAAGAAGGAGAGGAAGAGAGTTCTTACTAAAACCTTACTCTCAGGGAAATCAACTCTGAGAGGGAAAAACATCCAGATCCATTGGGATCTTGAACTCTATCTTACCCAACAAGGGTAGGGAGAAGGGAAAACCAAGGGGGGGAGGGGGAGAGGGAAAACAAAAAGTGAGGGAAAGAGAGGGGGAGGGGGAGGGAACAAATAGGGAGGGGCTAGAAAGGGAAACATATCAAGGGAGGGGACAAGGGGAACTGATTTAAAGTAAATCACTGGATTAAAAGGTTAGAGCTAAAGAAGAAAGATTAGAATTAGGGAAGGATATCAAAATGCCAGAGAATTCATAAGTCACAATCATAACTTTGAACGTGAATGGGATGAGCTCACCCATAAAACATAGACAAATAGCAGAATGGATTAGAATCCAAAACCCTACCATATGTTGTCTTCAAGAAACACAAATGAGGTGGGTAGATACCCACAAGGTCAGAATTAAAGGATGGAGTAAGACCATCTGGGCCTCAATGGACAGAAAGAAGGCAGGAGTGGCAATCATGATATCTGATAAAGCCAAAGCAAAAATAGACCTGATTAAAAGGGATAGGGAAGGTAATTATATTTTGTTAAAAGGGACTTTAGATAAAAAGGAAATATCACTAATCAACATGTATGCACCAAATAATATAGCAACCAAATTTCTAATGGAGAAACTAGGAGAATTGAAGGAAGAAATAGACAGTAAAACAATATTAGTGGGAGATTTGAACTAACCATTATCAAATTTAGATAAATCAAATCAAAAAATAAATAAGAAAGAGGTAAAAGAAGTGAATGAAATCTTAGAAAAATTAGAGTTAATAGACATATGGAGAAAAATAAATAGGGACAAAAAGGAATACACCTTCTTATCAGCACCACATGGCACATTCACAAAGATTGACCATACACTAGGTCACAGAAACATGGCATACAAGTGCAGAAAAGCAGAAATAATAAATGCAGCCTTTTCAGATCACAAGGCAATAAAAATAATGATCAGTAATGGTATGTGGCAAACCAAATCAAAAATTAATTGGAAATTAAACAATATGATATTCCAAAATCATTTAGTTAGAGAAGAAATTAGAGAAACAATTAATAATTTCATCAAGGAAAATTACAATGGCAAGACATCCTTTCAAACCTTTTGGGATGCAGCCAAAGCAGTAATCAGAGGTAAATTCATATCCCTGAGTGCATATATTAACAAACTAGGGAGAGCAGAGATCAATCAATTGGAAGTGCAAATAAAAAAACTCAAAAGCATTCAAATTAAAAAACCCCAGCAGGAAACCAAACTAGAAATCCTAAAAATTAAGGGAGAAATTAATAAAATCAAAAGTGATAGAACTATTGATTTAATAAATAAGACAAGAAGCTGGTACTTTGAAAAAACAAACAAAATAGACAAAGTACTGGTCAATCTAATTAAAAAAAGGAAGGAAGAAAAGCAAATTAACAGCATCAAAGATGAAAAGGGGGACATCACCTCCAATGAAGAGGAAATTAAGGCAATCATTAAAAATTACTTTGCCCAATTATATGGCAATAAATGCAGCAATCTAGGTGATATGGATGAATATATTCAAAAATACAAACTGCCTAGACTAACAGAAGAAGAAATAGAATTCTTAAATAATCCCATATCAGAAAATGAAATCCAACAGGCCATCAAAGAACTCCCTAAGAAAAAATCCCCAGGGCCCGACGGATTCACAAGTAAATTCTATCAAACATTCTCAAAGAACAGTTAATCCCAATACTATACAAACTATTTGACATAATAAGCAAAGAGGGAGTTCTACTAAACTCCTTTTATGACACAAACATGGTACTGATTCCAAAACCAGCCAGGTCAAAAACAGAGAAAGAAAACTATAGACCAATCTCCCTAATGAATATAGATGCAAAAATCTTAAATAGGATACTAGCAAAAAGACTCCAGCAAGTGATCAGAAGGGTCATCCACCATGATCAAGTAAGATTTATACCAGGGATGCAGGGCTGGTTCAATATTAGGAAAACTATCCACATAATCGACCATATCAACAAGCAAACCAACAAAAATCACATGATTATTTCAATAGACGCAGAAAAAGCCTTTGATAAAATACAACAACCATTCCTATTGAAAACACTAGAAAGCATAGGAATAGAAGGGTCGTTCCTAAAAATAATAAACTGTATCTATCTAAAACCATCAGCCAATATCATCTGCAATGGGGATGAACTAAGTGCATTCCCAATAAGATCAGGAGTGAAACAAGGATGCCCATTATTACCTTTACTATTTGACATTGTACTAGAAACACTAGCAGTAGCAATTAGAGAAGAAAAAGAAATTGAAGGCATCAAAATAGGCAAGGAGGAGACCAGGTTATCGCTCTTTGTGGATGATATGATGGTCTACTTAAGGAATCCTAGAGATTCAACCAAAAAGCTAATTGAAATAATCAACAACTTTAGCAAAGTTGCAGGATACAAAATAAAGCCACATAAGTCATCAGCATTTCTACACATCTCCAACATAGTTCAGCAGCAAAAACTAGAAAGAGAAATCCCATTCAAAATCACCTTAGACAAAATAAAATACCTAGGAATCTATCTCCCGAGACAAACACAGGAACTATTGAACACAACTACAAAACACTCTCCTCACAACTAAAACTAGACTTGAACAATTGGAAAAACATTAACTGCTCATGGGTAGGATGAGCCAATATAGTAAAAATGACCATCCTACCCAAACTTATCTATCTATTTAGTGCCATACCCATAGAACTTCCAAAAAAATTTCTTTACTGATTTAGAAAAAAACATAACAAAGTTCATTTGGAATAACAAAGGATCAAGGATATTCAGGGAAATAATGAAAAAAAAATACAAAGGAAGGGGGCCTTGCAGTCCCAGATCTCAAACTATATTACAAAGCAGCAGTCATCAAAACAATTTGGTACTGGCTAAGAGACAGAAAGGAGGATCAGTGGAATAGACTTGGGGCTAGTGACCTCAGCAAGACAATATATGATAAACCCAAAGATCCCAGCTTTTGGATCAAAAATCCACTATTCGATAAAAACTGCTGGGAAAACTGGAAGACAGTGTGGGAGATATTAGGATTAGATCAACACCTCACACCCTACACCAAGATAAATTCAAAATGGATGAATGACTTGAACATAAAGAAGGAAACTATAAGTAAATTAGGTAAACATAGAATAGTATACATGTCAGACCTTTGGGAAGGGAAAGACTTTAAAACCAAGCAAGACATAGAAAGAGTCACAAAATGTAAAATAAATAATTTCGACTACATCAAATTAAAAAGCTTTTGTACAAACAAAACCAATATAACTAAAATCAGAAGGGTAGCAACAAATTGGGAAGCAATCTTCATAAAAACCTCTGACAAAGGTTTAATTACTCAAATTTACAAAGAGCTAAATCAATTGTACAAAAAATCAAGCCATTCTCCAATTGATAAATGGGCCAGGGACATGAACAGGCAGTTCTCAGCCAAAGAAATCAAAACTATTAATAAGCACATGAAAAAGTGTTCTACACTCTTATAATCAGAGAGATGCAAATCAAAACAACTCTGAGGTATCACCTCTCACCTAGCAGATTGGCTAACATGACAGCTATGGAAAGTAATGAATGCTAGAGGGGATGAGGCAAAGTAGGGACATTAATTCATTGCTGGTGGAGTTGTGAACTGATCCAACCATTCTGGAGGGCAATTTGGAACTATGCCCAAAGGATGATAAAAGACTGTCTGCCCTTTGATCCTGCCATAGCACTGCTGGGTTTTTATCCCAAAGAGATAATAAGGAAAAAGACTTGTACAAGAATATTCATAGCTGAGCTCTTTGTGGTGGCCAAAAATTGGAAAATGAGGGGATGCCCTTCAATTGGGGAATGGCTGAACAAATTGCAGTATATGTTGGGGATGGAATACTATTGTGCTAAAAGGAATAATAAAGTGGAGGAATTCCATGGAGACTGGAACAACCTCCAGGAAATGATGCAGAGTGAGAGGAGCAGAATCAGGAAAACATTGTACACAGAGACTAATACCTTGTGGTATAATCGAACATAATGGACTTCTCCATTAGTGGCGGTGTAATGTCCCTGAACAATTTGCAGAGATCTAGGAGAAAGAAACACTATTCATAAGCAAAGGATAAACTATGGGAGTAGAAACACCGAGGAAAAGCAACTGCCTGAATACAGTGATTGAGGGGACATGACAGAGGAGAGACTCTAAATGAACACTCTAATGCAAATATTATCAACATAGCAATGGGTTCAAATCAAGAAAACATGTAATGCCCAGTGGATTTACACATCGGCTATGGGGGGTGGGGGGGAAGAAAAGAAAATGATCTATGTCTTTAATGAATAATGCTTGGAAATTATCAAATAAAATATAAAAAAAATAAGCTAGAGAAGGAAAAAAAAAGACTGTCTGCCCTTTGATCCAGCCATAGCACTGCTGGGTTTGTACACCAAAGAGATAATAAGGAAAAAGACTTGTACAAGAATATTCATAGCTGCGCTCTTTGTGGTGGCCAAAAATTGGAAAATGAGGGGATGCCCTTCAATTGGGGAATGGCTGAACAAATTGTGGTATATGTTGGTGATGGAATACTATTGTGCTAAAAGGAATAATAAAGTGGAGGAATTCCATGGAGACTGGAACAACCTCCAGGAAGTGATGCAGAGCGAAAGGAGCAGAACCAGGAAAACATTGTACACAGAGACTGATACACTGTGGTATAATCGAACGTAATGGACTTCTCTACTAGGGATAATGCAATGTCTCTGAACAATCTGCAGGGATCTAAAAAACACTATCCACAAGCAGAGGATAAACTGTGGGAGTAAAAACACCGATGAAAAGCAACTGCTTGACTACAGTAGTTGAGGGGAAATGACTGAGGAGAGACTCTAAATGAACACTCTAGTGCAAATACCAACAACATGGAAATGGGTTTGAACCAAGAACACATGTGAAACCTAGTGGAATCGTGCCCCGGCTATGGGAGAAGTGGTTGGAGGGGGTGGAGGGAGGAAAAGATAATGATCATTGTTTCCAATGAATAATATTTGTAAATAACCAAATAAAATGTTAAAAAAAAAGAAAGGGAATGGTGGGGAGGGGAATAATCCATGAGAGGAAGAAGTTGGGGGGTGTTCAAAAGGCCTTATAGTAAAGGGGGAATAAGAAGAGAGGTGGTGGGAAGGGGGAGAAATATAAAAGAGGGGAAAGGAGGGAGATTGATTAAAAGCAAAATACTAGAGTGGAGGGTAAGAGGGGAAGGAGAAAGGTTAGGATTAAAGGAACAAGTCAAAATGGAGGGGAATACACAGATGATAATTACAACTATGAATGTGAATGGGATGAACTTACCTTAAAATGGAAGTCAACAGTAGCAGAATTAAAAACCTACCATGTGTTGTCTATAAGAAACACACTTGAGGCAGATAGACACACATAGAGTAAGGGTAAAAGGCTGGAACAGTCTGTTGGGCTGCAACTGAGACAAAGAAGGCAAGAGTAGCAATCATGATCTCAAACAAAGTTAAAGTAAAAATAGATTTGATTAAAAGAGATAAGGAGGGGGCAGCTGGGTAGCTCAGTGGATTGAGAGTCAGGCCTAAAGATAGAAAGTCCTAGGTTCAAATCTGGCCTCAGACACTTCCCAGCTGTGTGACCCTGGGCAAGTCATTTAACCCCCATTGCCTAACCCTTACTACTCTTATGCCTTGGAACCAATACACAGTATTGATTCCAAGACAGAAGGTAAAGGTTTTTTTAAAAAAAGAGAGAGATAAAGAAGGTAATTACATCTTGATAAAAGGTAGTACAAATAATGAAGAAATATCACTACTTAACAGGTATAAACCAAAAATAGCATCTAGATTTTTAAAGGAAAACTAAAGGAGCTTAAGGAAGAAATAGATAGTAAAACCATATTAGTGGGGGACCTCAACCTTCCCCTATCAGAACTAGATAAATTGAACCAAAAAATAAATAAGAAAGAAGTAAGGGAAATTAATGAAATATTAGAAAAATTAGAGCTAATAGGTTCTACCCATTCTGCAGTTTCATTGCTTCTGACAGATTCATGAGCTACTTCAAAATCTGCTGGTTCTTGCAGATGCTATGCTGCCTGGGCTGCTGTCTCCTCATACCTCAGTGAGACATGTTCCTCCAGCTTTCCTTTGTTTTGAGGTGACATCTTTTCTCTTATGTCTGTGTGGGGGTGGGGTGGAGGTGGGGGTATGGACAGAACAGAGTGTCTTTTACTTCACCATTTTAGCTCCAACATCCCACTCAGAATTTCTTTAAAAATATAGTTTGTGGATGTGGATAAAGTTGTTGGTATCAGAACAAACCGATACCAGAACCAGAAAGTTTGGAACTAAGGAGTGTTTATTGATTTTGCCAGAACTGGAGCCCTACCAGTGTGGGCAGACACTATCAGAAGGAACAAAAGGTTTCCATTAGGCAGTGGGTAGATTGGACCTCTTAATTGAATAAGGTTTATAGGTGGGGGGTTAGGGATGGGATTGAGGATGTGTAGCCCTAAAGCCTTTAGTTTGGGTGAGCTATTTCTTATTATTCCATACTAATAGGTGGGACTGTCCCTGTTTACTCCTGTTTAAATAGAAAGAGATAGGTATTACAAACAGGGCAGGGGCTGAAATACAAATGGGGCAGAGATACATAAAAGGATTCTACCTCCATGGAGAAAGTGGCAACCTTCATTAATTGAGGGAGTTTATGCACTTGGGATTTCCCTGTACTATCACAGGTGAGTCCCCTATTCCTCTTCATATATTCTGAGGTCTCTTCCAATTCCAATGTTCTATGATCTAAGGTCCAGTCCTAGCACAAATCTGGCCATGCCTTATCCCTGATCAAGAAACTTCAATGGTTCCCTATTGCCACTTGATTAACATATAAACTCCTTGGATCAGCCTTCCAAAATATGGCTCCTAATTGCTTTCTGGGTTTCTTTGATATCACTTACCTTCATGTGCTTTACATGCCAGCCAAATTGGCCTAGTTACCATTCTTAAAACTTGACACTCCATTTCCTACCTCAGTGGTTTTGCACAGGCTGTCCTCCATGCCTGAAATATATTCTCTCCCCCCCCCACCCCCTTTTAGAATCCCTAGCTTCTTTCAAGGATCAGCTGGTATGATACCTCCCAAGGGAAATCTTTCCTATTCCCCCAGCTAATATGCTTCCGTCCTTCTCCAATTATCATGCATTTTCTTATCTATTCCTATGTTGTATACTCCTCTCTTCCCCAGAGAAAGTAAACTACTTTACAGGTGGAATTATTTTTCATTTTGTCTATATTTCCCCAGAGCCTACCACAATGTCCTTCAAATAGGTGGATTGGACTCAAATAGATGTCTACTCCAACAACCTATATGAAACAACCTGAAATAGTATATATCTAAATGGCAATTTAAGTAGTAGAGATCACAGGTACCCAAACCATTAGCAGAAAAGAATTTTGAGTTTTGGCTATGATAATAATCACTAAAGTTGATGTAATGCTTAAACCATAAGCCTTTGCAACTGGATTTAGCAGAGATATATGTTCCTAATAGTCACATTCTACATTATAATATTTAAAAGGTACATACCATTATATCTATATAACATTTTAAATATCCATCATTATCATTACAAATATTATCTTATTTTATCTTGAGGTATATTATTCTCATTTTATAGATTAGGAAACTGTAACACATAAACAGTTAAGCGACTTGCTAGTGAATATCTGAAGCTGGATTTGAACATTGGACTTCCTTTTTCCAGGGTCAACACTCCATTTATTGTACCAGGTATGTTACTTCCTTGATAGTTAAGGAATAAAGATTTCTCCTTAGGTGGGGTCTAGGACAGATCCAGCTTGCATGGAGAAGCAGCATGACATTATAGAAAGATCACTAAATTTGTAGTCAGGGGACCATGGTTTGATTTCTAGCTCTACCACCTATATGACCTTAAATAAATGGCTTCTTTTCTCTAAACTTCAGCTTCCATCAAAGAGTTGATGTCTAAGGTTCCCTTCCAGATCTAGATCAGAAGGTCATAAATTTAGAGCTAGAACAGAACTTAGGGGACAAGTCCCTCTCCTTCATTTTATGGGTGATTCTATGGAATTCTCCCCTCTAACAAATGTAAAGCCCTTCATAAACAAACCTATTTTTTTCCCACCAATAGACTGAATACAATGAGGGCAGAAATGGTTTCATTTGGGTCTTTTTAGCTCCCTTTCTAGAAGAGAGCCTGCCATATGGTAAGCACTTAATAAATGGTCATATTTCTAGAGGGAGGCATGGCAAAATGAAAAAAACAGAGCCCTGAAGAATGGTGACCAGAACCTAACACATTGTACCAGGCAGCCCAGGAACAAGAAAGTGCTTAGGAAAGCATGCTGATTGGATCATCTTCATTCTCTTTCATGGTCCTCCTTTTAGTACAAGACATAACATCTTTGCTGGTTTGGGGACGGAACAAAGTGCTTTGCTTCTGCAGGGATCATTCTGTTAACTTTGGTCTCATTAGGACATTATTCAATCCGCCTGGGCTTGTAGCACTTTAAAGTTGGACAAAATTCTGCCTTAATTTTGCTGTTAAGAAGAGGTAGTTGATTCCCCTACAGACAGGAGGCATCCAGGCAGCAAGAGATACAGTAAGAATCATGTTTGTTCCTGTTTCTCACCATTGTTTAATCTCTTTTTTCTGGAAAAGTCATAGCTTGAGTCTTACTACCTGGAACTGGAGGTGGTAACCTGGTTTGCTCTAATCTCACCAGATCATTGGGAGAAACACTTAACCCTGGGAGACCTTTGGTCTGTGTGGTGGGGTGGAAAGCCTAGGAGGTAGGTATTCTGGGTTTTAGTCCTGAATTTTCTTCTACTGAGTGACTTTGGGCAAGTACTTCCCCAATCTGGGCCTAGTTTCTCTTCTGCAAAGTGAAGGAACTGCAAAGTATCTTCCAGCTGTAATACTCTATGATTCTGGGGTTTAGGGAACTGGATCAGTCTCCTCAATGTTGGGTGCCATATTTTTGGGTGGCTACCTTTCACCTCCAAGAGATGCTGCTGGCTATGGGTCAGTTCCCATCAAGGCTATATGAAGAAAGAGTGATAGGGAATGTAAACATGTTAAAAACAGCATCGAAGACTTGGGAAAAGGTCTGAACTGAGAGTTGGAAGGGACTTTAGATGTTATCTAGTCCAACCTTCTCATTTTTAAAATGAGGAAACAAGCCAAGAGAGATTAAGTAATTTGCCCAGGGTCATTCAGGGAGAAAAGTGGAAGAGCTAGGATTTTTATCTGTGTTTCTAACTCCCAATCCTTCCCAGGTGGGTGCAAGTTCTTCCCAAACTGGAGGGCCAGTGAAGACTCTAGTTCCATCTAAGTGGGGGGGAGTTTGGATGTTTTATTTCAATTTCCTTGCCCTATCAGGTTGGGTCCCCATCTAACAACACCTCTGACAGAATACTACTTCTTTTTTTCTTTTTGAAAAATGTATTTAGTCAATTTATAACATTATTCCTTGGTTAGAAAAATCATATTCTATTCCTCCCTACCCTACCCCCACCCTTCCCATAGCCCACAGGCAATTCCACTGTGTATTACATGTGTCCTTGATCAGAACCTATTTCCATGTTGTTGATGTTTGCATTAGGATGTTCATTTAGAGTCTACATCCCCAACCATATGCCCTCGACCCATGTAATCAAGCAGTTGTTTTTCTTCTGTATTTCTACTCCCACAGTTTTCCCTCTGAATGTGGATAATGTTCTTTCTCATAAATCCTTCAGAAATGTCCTGAATCATTGCATTGCCACTAATGGAGAAGTCCATTACCTTCGATTGTACCACAGTGTATTAGTCTCTGTGTACAATGTTTTCCTGGTTCTGCTCCTCTCGCTCTGCATCACTTCCTGGAGGTTGTTCCAGTCTCCATGGAATTCCTCCACTTTATTATTCCTTTTAGCACAATCGTATTCCATCACCAACAGATACCACAAGTTGTTCAGCCATTCCCCAATTGAAGGGCATCCCCTCATTTTCCAATTTTTGGCCACCACAAAGAGCACAGCTATGGATATTCTTGTACAAGTCTTTTTCCTTATTATCTCTTTGGTGTACAAACCCAGCAGTACTATGGCTGGATCAAAAGGCAGACAGTCTTTTTTCATCCTTTGGGCATAGTTCCAAATTGCCCTCCAGAATGGCTGGATTTATTCACAACTCCACCAGCAATACATTAATATCCCAACTTTGCCACATCCCCTCCAGCACAGAATAATACCTCTAAAGAAAGCAGACCTGTGGTTTGGGCTGGTTGGGTTTGCTGGGGACAAGGATTACCTCTTCTCTCCCTCTTGCCCCTCAGCTAACTTCCTTTCACTGAGTTCCAAACTTCAGCAGAACCACTTGGGCCTCTTGAAGGTTAAAGGCTATTAGGAGCCAAACTTAGTTCTTCCCAGAATAGGAGCTGATCCTGTCCATCTACCTAGCAGTCTGGGCAAATTGGAAATCAGGCAGCAGGCATGCCCTGTGACAGGTTCCTAAAAAGATGACTACCTGGCCCAGGACATAACTCTTTGTTGGCAAAATTTCTAAGCTGCCACTTAGCCCTTCTTCTAATCTCCTCTTGGTCTTGGCACACAAGAGACCAGGACATTATTCTTTCATTCAATCTGGAGCTTTCTTGTGGTCAAGGTATTGCTGGGTCTACTAAACCTAGGCTCCCAGTAATCTTGGGGCCCCCTAATCCAGCAGGAAGAACCTGCCTTGAAAGCTTGTCTCTTCCCTCCTCTCTTGGAAAGCAGGACTTAGAGCTAGGGCACCAGGGTTGTAATCACAATACAGAGATGAGGTAACTTGAGTTCCCCAGGCAGAATCTTGCAGCCATCATAGCAGATGTCTCTCTGTTCCTCTCTCAGTACTAAAGACAGATCAGATTGCTCTTATCTGCAAGGGCACAGAGACTTGACTAGGGGAAACCCAGATGAGGGAGAGATCCAAGGTGGAGTAAAATAAGCTAGGAAGCCTCCAGAGAGAGACCTTTCTACTTTTGCTCTCATCCCCAACTTCTCCTGATAGAAAAACATGGTGTAGTACCATAGTTCCTAGGCTTTTGGAGTATTTTGATGAAGTCAAATAATAAAACCAACACAGTCTGTTGACTGAGAAAATACATGATGATACAAAACTTGGGTACAGAGGTGGAATTAATCTGCTGCCCCCAGGGGCTTTGTCCAGATACCCACAGAGAGGGAGCCTTTTCTTCTTATTTTTTCTATCTCCTCCTTGCCCTTCTACCCACAGACTGGTTCCATGGCTGGCTGCCATGCCTCTTTTCTGAGACTCCCTTTCCCATCAGAGTAAACTGCTCCTAATAAGCCACCTGGAACTTCACCTGGGATCAACCTAGAATCATCGGTGAAAGTGTTCCTGGTGCTCTCTTTAGCTCTGCACAGGAGGGATACAAAATGGAACAGTTTTCTGGGTTACTAGGCTGCTGGATCAGAGCCCAAGATAAACTGGGAGCCTGGACCCAGTAACTCAGTGTTCTCAAGACCACAAGCAAGCATCAGATTGAATGGAATGGTTAAAGTTCCAATCTCTGATGCCTCAACACCAAGTACAACCCTAAGGAGAATTGGGTGGGAACTGGGAAAATTCACCAATCCTAGATCTGCTCATAGTAAACTCTAAAACTATCTTCCTTTGCCCACCCTTTCCATCATGCCCTTGGTAACTCTTCTCTATTCATATTGATTATCTTCTTCCTGGAGCTCTTCCTCTTATTTTCTTCCCATCTTCTGGGCCTCATTAAACCTAGTTTTCCACTGATGACACCAATTACAACTCTTGGCACTTTTTTTCAAGACTGGATATTTCTTCTCTCAGACTCCACTGAAAACTCAAACCTAGGAGGAAGCATTGGTATAATTCTCCCCTCTCAGTGCCACCTTTAGACCCACTCACTCAGCAACCATCTTTCCTCTTTTAAAGTTCTCTATATTATGGCTTCCAAGGAGAATTTTCTTTCCATAAAACATATTGCCTCTCAAAAACAAAACAAAACAAAAAAATTGCTTCTTCCGTATGGCTCTAAATCCTGTGAAATCTAGGACTACAATCAGCTTGTCCTAAAAATTCCTTCTTTCCAATCCTGGTGGTAGGAAGATGAATTTTGTGAGCCTCAGCTAGGAGACAAGTAAAATGGGCCTAGGGCAGCTGGATGGTGCAATGGATGGAGCACAAGGCCTGAAGTCAGGAAGATTCATCTTCTTGGGTTCAAATCTGGCCTCAGATTATATGTGTGACCCCAGGCAAGTCACTTAACCCCGTTTGCCTCTGTTTCTTCATCTGTAAAACGAGCAGAAGGAAATGACAAACCACTTAAGTATCTTTGCCAAGAAAACTCCAAATGGGGTCACAAAGTGTTGGAAATGACTGAAAATGACTGAACAACAATAACAATAAAACTGAAAGACATCAGTTTTAAATGGAAATAAATACCACTCAGGTAGACCACAGACTTTATAATTCAGGTATTTCTGCCTTCTGGAAGAAGCATCCCATAATTATAGGAAAAGCACCTAGGAGGAAAAGAATTATCCTCATTTTTACAGTACTCTGGGATGTGTAAAATCCTTTCCCCCCAATAATCCTTTATGTATTATGATTCTCATATTTACAGATGAAAAAAAGGAGGTTTGGACAGCTTAAGTGCCCTACCTAGAATCATACTGAATGGTATGAGAGCCAGGATTCAAACTCACATTTTCTGATTCCATGTATATTCATTCAGTTTAAATTCTCTTTTTTTCTCTCTACATTTTTAGGGATTTCAGTAGCATCTCAGCCTATCCTTCAGGCATGTCAGTTGATCCTGTAAGTTTTCTAATTCTTGGGATAATTAAGTGATTTCCTGTGCCTATATTTCCTTTAGTTGATCTGTATGGATTACTGCCTTTTCTATTACACTCAGTGATTTCTTAAGTAACAAGGTCTCAAACCTAAACCTGGAAATTTTAGTGTAACAAACAAATTATTTTTTTAAAGCCTATATCATTTTATACCTTGTGGCCTCTCAGCAAAAGTCAAACCATATTTACTGTACATGAAAATAACCCATGTTTTGATATGGATGGCTTAATTTTCCTTACTGCAGATGGTGCCACAGTCCTCATCAGTACATTTTCTGGGAGGGAGAAATATGAAAAATGCATATAAACCTTTGCCAAAAATTGAGGTAATTCTATGGGTTGAGTCTATTAGCTAGCCCTTATCTATTAGCCTGGATTTGGCCTCCTCTCTCAGTATGCCTCTTCTTGTTTTTCTTGCTCCAGCTGATCCAATTTGACTGCTGACCCCTGCTAATATTTCAGATACTAGGTTGATATGCTAATAACAAGGTAATACCATTAACTGGGACATTGCCATTCATCTATTCATTAGGCATGAGAAACAATTTGTGATGCCCAAAGAAAAAGGAATACTGATTCCATTCATTTCCCTATCAGAATCCTCCAAGGAGGCAAATGGGAAAATAGTTCTCTGGATTGTTGCGTGCTTGGCACAGTTTAACAAAGCTGCAAAATCTCCCTTTGTAGAGGGAGGCAGTAAAGGCTTGACCAAATGAGTACTAGCCTAGAAGACAGGGGACTAAGGTTCCAAGCCTAGTTCTGCCAGTTTCTTAAGTTTAATTCCAAATGGATAAGTCATTATTCTTATGACCTCACAGAGTTGTTGGAATAAAGTCAAGCAATATGGTGAAGAGAACTTTGTGTCTGAAAAGCACTATCTAAATTAAAGAAATTGGTATAATGTACCATTATCATTCCTTTTTTATTTTCAAGTTTTTATTACAAATTGAAAAACCAGTAAAAAAGGTGAACAATCAAAAAAATACAAAAAAGTAATAAAATCTTACTTAAAACAGCTAGTATTTAATAGAACAAAACTAATCTATTGGATAGCAAACCAATAATAGATTGTTTCTTTGCACAGACAATAAAAAACAAGGACTGCTTTTACTTTGCCGTCCCTTTCAAAGTCTGCCTGAGGTTCTCTTATCCTTTGAATTTGTTTTCCCTTTACATATACATCTATGTATACATATACACATACATCTATATATATGCATATACACATATCACATGTATATATTTTAGTTAATGTGCATTCAGTTTATATTCTTTTGGAGCTTTTCCCATATTTTTAGAAATCTCAGATACATGTTGACCTATTTTCCAGGGCTATCAGTTGATTCTATATGTTTTTCAATTCTTGGGATAATTAAATTATTTCCTATGGCAGTATTTCCTTTGGTTGATCTGCAATGGCTATAATTCCATTTTCTAATTTCATTAAGTCCTGTATTTTCTTTCAGATTTGCGCTATTCCTCACATTGTTTGTTTTCTTCTTAATTCCTGCCAATCTATTTTAACATCTTCTAATTCCAAGTTGAAGTGTTCATGTTTCTTGTTGGAAGTTTTTTATTGTCTTCACATACTTTTATTTGGTCTTTTGACTTTCTTAATAGTGAGAATTCTTATCTAATTTCTTTAAATGCATCATCGATCCATTGAGGATGTCTCTTGAGATGACTTGCATTTGTCTCGGTCCATTAGCTTCAGTTCTAGTATCTTAGCTTATTCATTCCTGTGTAGTATTTTTTAATTGTGTCAGCACTTTTCTTTAAATTTCATGTTTTCTCTTTTGGTTGCTCTTTATTTGTGTGTCCATGCATGTGTGTTCAGCTGTTTTTGCTCACTTTGCTATCATTCTTTGGGGGGTACATAAGGAGCCTGGTACAGTATATTGATGTTAAAATCATAATAAGTCATTATTTAATCCATTTCAACAATAGCAGGTATGATCAAAGCCCTGAGAGAACCCCTGAGAATACAAAGACCTAAACAAAACAGTCCCTACCCATGAAGGAGTTTATATTCTATGGGGGGAGAGGGAGAAATCCAGCATGTACACAATTAAGAACAATGTAAGGGGAGTTGAAAAAGGAAATAAAACTAACAACTGTGGGATCAGAGATGGTTTCATCCTTAAGGGAAACAAAAATTCTGAGACATGAGGATAAGGAAAGAACACATTCCAAACCCTGGGAACTGCCTGTGTGATTATAGAGATAGGAAGTTGGAGTGTTGAGTTCAAAGAGCAGCTAACTGGTCCATTTTGACTGGGATGTAGATTTTGTGGAAAGGAGTAATATTAAGTCAGACTACAAAACAGAGGTAGGAGTCATATTGTGGAGAGCATTAAATGACAGACTGAAGAACTTTTATCTTTGAGGCAATGGGGATCCACTAAAAAATTCTGAGTGAGGGAGTAACCCCAAAAGACTTGTGTCTTGCTTTATTATTGCAGATATGTGGAGGGTGGATTAGAGTGAAACAGGGAGACTATGATAATAATCCAAGAGAAAAATGAGAGATGCCTAAATAGGGTGATGGTTGCATAATTAAAGAGTAGAGGAATTCAAGAAATTCTGCAAAAGTAGAATTGGCAAAATCTGTCCCCCCCCCAAAAAAAAAATTGGATACAACCAGCAAGAGAGAAAGAAGAATCAAGGAAGGTTCTAAGGTTATGGACCTCTGAGGACAGTGGCATCCTCCCCAAAGACAGGGCCAAGTTTTTGAAGGCTTCCTTTTGAGACTCTTTTCAATCTAGTCCTCACTTAAAGACTTTACTCTACTGTTACTTTTCCTGTAGTACTATCATCCCAAAAGGAACAATGATTTCCTTAATTTTCTCTTTGATCATTTGTGAATGAAAGGTCTTGTGCATAAACCAATGGAGGCTTTTTAGCCTTTAGCTGTAAAAGGGCATCCCATGGTTCTCATCTTTCCACAACTGGACAGTCATACTCCTTCATCTCCGTCCTGGTCCCAGCAGCCATCCAAGAAGTCTGACTTATGAGGATATCCCAGAAGGGAATTCATCCCTTGAAATAATAGCTGTACTGAAAAGAGTTGTAGAGCAGGAAACAGAAGACTTTACATAGATACACACATATATATTTAGTAGTTCCTTTTCAAAGGCTAAGATGTAACAACTGTAACCCTTATTCTTTTGTGTTTTGGGGAAAAGATGCCCTCAGCACCAAGGGAGAGTGTGAGGCTTCTTAAAGAGGAGGAGGTGGAATTGTCAATTGTACAACTAATCTGTAACATTCTAGCAAATGTTTTGCTATGAGGATTCATATTTTATAATTCTTGTTTACTACAATAATATCTGGTGGCAGAGTGGATAGAATGCTCAGCTTAGAGGAAGAAAAAACCTGAGTTCAAATCTTGCCTTAGGCATTTTGTGACCCTGGGTGAAGCACAACCTCTCTAAACCCAAATTTCTTAATCTGTAAAATGAGGATAATTATAGCACCTACCTCACAAAGATGATGTGAGGATCAAATGAGATAACATATGTAGAGCATTTTGCAAACTCTAAAGAACTATATCAATGCTAGCTATCATTATCTGGCACATATTTGTTGTTGTTGATGATGATAATATGCATTCGATAAAAACTGTTCAGGCATTCCTTGACTTAGAAACCTCTAACATGTCTTCCTCAGATTCCAGGCAGCAACCAAGCTATTTAGAGCCAATGCTCACACTTGGTGATTATCTTTGGGAGATATCTGAATGAATGTCTCCTCTCTACCAACCTTCTTCCCCCCACCCCCTCCATTTACTCAAGACGAACCTAAATTTACCTTTGGGAAATTTCTTTTTCATAAATGTGTAGTATGTCTCCATTAACTCCCCTCTTCTTTTCCATTTTCTGCAAATTTCTGTTAGTCACTTCCACTAGGTAAGTTGCAACTGATCAGCAGTGTGACCAAGACCCTCACCACCACTGAGGCAGAAGTAGCCTGGGTTATGAAATCAAGGCTATGCGTGGAACTACACGTGGGAGGAGAGGAGAGAAAGAATATGAATCATATAACCATGGGAAATTTTTCCTAATTAATCAATAAAATTAAATTTTTTTAAATGAAATCAAGGCTACGTAATGATTCCAACCGATATCATTGAAGAAATAGCAACTGAACCAGAGCACAAACTTGTGTCTACACGTTACCAAGCAAAGGCAAAGTATAACATTCTCCTCCCCCTTATCACATTTATTTATTTTTTTAAGGAACATTTATTGAGTTTTAAGGTTTGTAAAACATTTGTACTGTTATCACATTTGATTCTCACCACAATATTCTGAGGTAGGTGTTATTATTATCCCCGTTTTATGGATGAAGAAACTGAGGGTGAGAAGTGAATTCCTTTACCTGGGATCCCATAGCTCCTTAGTGTTTGAGACATGTTGCATTTTAACTTGGGTCTTGCTGACTCCAAGACCAGTGCTCTATCTATTATTACCTCTAGAGGCTACTCTAGTTAACTTTGTGGTCACATCCCCTCCCTTTAGACAACTTCCCTTTTTCTCTTAATAATGGCTGTAATTCTTCACTGGCATCCCTTTTCTGAGATTCCTTTCTTATCCATCAAAGCCTTCTTTTCTTTTCAAGTCATTTTACTCTACTTGCAGGTCCCTGAAATATAGTTATATTCTCTAGTAAAGAAGAATTTAGGGAGGCTATTATCAGGTTCGGTGGCCTTAGACCCGAGGAATTTCTTGCAAAGCCTACCTCAGATTTCTGGCCAATTTAGCTTTGATCACAGTAACCCCTGAATGTGTTACTCCAATGCCACACCTTATCATAGGGGAACCTCAGGTTCTTGAAGATTATGCCATAGTAGGTATGATCTAGCCATTCCTACCAAGATATAATAGCTTCATGAATGAACACAGTGATGGCTAGTGTGTCTGTTGTCTGGGAAACAGACTAGTGCAGACCATAAGAGTGTATGGTCTAGCAGGTCCTACCAAGCTGTAAAAGCTCCACAAATGGACACAGTGATGGCTAGTGTGTGCGTTGTCTGGGAAACAGACTAGTGTACTTAAGAGATGCTTATCCCTTGAAGGCTGACTAGTGGATGATGAATTTTTTTTAACTCATACAACCACCTACTAAGATGGAGAAGAGTATGCATGGGTATATCGCTTACCCACACCGGTGAAATTATGGAACTATTTAAATATTTATAAAGATGATCTTAATGTATGCATTGCAGATACTTGTTGGAGAAGAGCCTCTCTCCTCGTTCTCCTGCTCTCTGTCTGTCTGTTTCTAATTAGGGTCCTTTTTCTTTTGCTTTATTCATATTCAGTCCTCTAACATTAGGTATTCTCCAGTGCTCTGTCTTAGACCCTCTTCTCTTTTCCCACCATAGTCTTTCCTTTGAAAATCTCCACAACTCCAAAGGGTTTGATTATTATCTCTATGCAGATGAAGATCAGATCTATATCCGGTCCTAACCTGTCTCGTGAACCCCAATATCACATCACCCACTGAGAAGAGGGAGGGAATAATAATAATAATAATAATACTTACTATGGGCCAGGCACTGTACTAAGTGCTTTACAGGTAATATCTCATTTACCTGCCTCTTGGACATGTTGAACTGGATGTTCATATCCTCAACACATCCAAAACAAAACTCCAGTCCCTCTTCTTTCTTCCAAACTGACAACTTCAGTGTCATTCTCAATTCCTCACTGGAGAACTCTTCCCCCCACATCTAGTTGGTTGACATACTTTCTCCATTTCTTCTCATGATATCTTTCCATTTCTATTTTTTCTCTCCTCACACAGGCCCAGTCCAGACACGTTCATTCCCTCTCATCTAGATGGTTGAGATAGCATTCTCTCTAACTCCACTTACTGATCATTCCAATCCATTCTCCACTCAGCTGCCAATGTGATTTTTCAAAAGAACAGGCCTGACTATGTCACCCTTCAATGAGTTTCAAGGACTCCCTATGACCTCCACACAATCAAATATAAAGTCCTCTTTGGGGTAGTCGAAACTCTTCATAACCTGGTCCTTTCTGTATTTCTGGTCTTCTAACATTTAACTCCCCTCAATATACTCTACAATTTGGCTACTTGAAATTCTTCAAGCACTATATTCCATCTCTCATCTTTATGCATTGGTTTGCACTAGTCCTTCATGTTTGGAATGCTCTACTTTCTCATTTTTTGCCTCTTTTTAAACTCTATGTGTGTGTGTGTGTGTGTGTGTGTGTGTGTGTGTGTGTGTGTGTGTGTGTGTGTGTGTGTTATGGCCATCTTTGGCAGTCTATTGAAGCCCGTGGACCCCAGAAAAATGTTTTTAATGCATAAAATAAAATAGGTAGTATTAAAAAAAAAACAATTATGTTGAAATAAAAATGTAATCTGTTTCCCATCCAAGTTCACAAATCTTCCTCAAATCTATTCCCTGTATTCTCCCAGGTCTTGGATACCAGGTTAAACCCTGATCTTCAATTATTTTATTATTACCTGCACTATTCGTATTACATTATAAACTCCTTGAAGACAGGGATTATTCTTGGCTTTCTTTATTCTTTTATTTCTTATCCTCAGAGGTTAGCACAGTGTCTTGCATATACTAAGCACTTAATAAATATTCCTTGATTGACTTTCTCTATTGATTCTTTCCAAACACTTAATTTTTTACTTTATTAAATCAAAAGCTCTTTTATAATCAATAACCAAAAAAAGCACAGTGGGATCGGGATCTTAAGTTCTTTGTATCTTTGGGTCAATTCTTTGACTATGAAAAAATGGTGTAATGTAGAATACTGCTTATAAAAAAACCTTGTAGTTTCTTTCTCATATTTTTATCAAGCAGACCTCAATGGGTAGATCTTTCTCATACAGATTTTATAGTAATGAATGGCTAGGGTTAATAACTATTGATATCCTTTCAGTCTTTTTGGTGGGGGTTACTAATGATATTTTAAAGCATTTATTATTTCCTCTTCCAAATATCTTGACAAACTCATGAAAAATATCTTAGAAAAATTTTTCTCTTTGTTCCATTTGTTATTTCTAAGTTACCCCAATTTAGTTCAATTAGGCAAACAATGACAAACATTTCTTAAGAACCTGTTGGTTGGGGATAGCTAGGTGTCTTATTAGATAGAGAACCAGATCTATAGATGGGAAGTCTTGGATTCAAATATGGGCTCAGACATTTCCTAGCTGTGTGACCCTGGACAAATCACTTAACCTCTATTGCTTACTCCTTACTGCTCTTATGCCCTGGAACCAATAAATCAAAAATAAATAAATAAATAAAGAATTATTAGTCAAAACAATTATGAAAGACTTAAAATGAAAAATACTATCTACCTCCAGAGAAAGAATTGGTAGTGTTTGAATGCAGATTGAAGCATACTTTTAGTGTTTTCCTTATTATTCTTAGAGGGTTTTTTTTTTGAGGGGGGTCCAGTGTTTTCTTTTACAATATGGCTAACGTGGAAATGTTTTACATGACTGCACATGTATAACCTATATCAAATTGCTTGTCTTCTCAAGGGGGGGAAGGGAGAAATTTTGGAACTCAAAATTTTTTGAAACTATAAAAAATGCTAATTTTTTTGTTTACATGAAAGGGTTTTTTTTCCTTTTTTTTAAAAAAAGAACCTATTGGGTGCCTGGCTAAGTGCCAGATCCTGAGACTAGAAGACTAAGATGAAACAGTTTCTGTTTTGATTGCTGGTTAACTTGATTCATTTTAACAAAGAGTTTGTTTCCTGTTGTTTTAATGTGACTATAAATATCAGTAGTATGCTAAAATGGGGGACAACTCTAAGAGAGTTCTGTATTTCACAGACTATATAAGTTACAGCCTCACTACTGATTTTTTGGTCAAGGAGACTCCTGGGGTGGTAGGAGCATTTTTTAAAATAAATTTTGCCCCATAGCTTTCATAGCAAATCCCAAGGGAAGAATTAGAACAGAACCTGGGGCATTCTTTCTATCTTCCCCCCAGTCTAAGGTTGGCTGTAGCCACCTGAGAAGGCTCTCTGATTGGCTGCCAGGCTTCCTCTAGGGCTAAGTGGTTCCCTTCAAAGTCTCCTCTAAAGAGAAGGGAGGGAGAGGGAGAGGGAGAGGAGCAGACTAAATGAGAAAATTCTGGCCCAACTGAACCTGGAGATGGAGAGGGTGCAGTCTGAGGAGTTTGGGCTTTATTTTTTTAGCCTCTCTCTTTCTGGATGGGAGAGACCAGAATGAGGAGGGCTCCTATAGCCGTCTGAGACAGTGATATACATAGGTTACCTAGGGAAAATCCAGCCTAGCCTGCTTGGGAGTAGTCACTGCTTCTACCACACACACCATGTGTGATTGATTTTTCTTTTTATTCTACAGAGGATCTAGCTCCTTGCACACAATAAGCATTCATTTGCAGAATGAAGTTGTCCTGGTATTGTTAGTGTTTATTGATAGATTAGATCTGAGGTTGCTTTGTTGCTTCTTCTGTCCTGTGGTCAATGGGAGCTTTAATAAGCCAGATACTTCAATATGCACAGGAAACCAGGAGGGGGAAAAAACCCCTGGCAGGCATTTCTTGAAATAAACAAATCCTTCCTGGGATATGGATCAGAAAAAAGATGCCTTTTGTGACCTGAAAATTGATTCTAAGATGAAACAGGCTGCAGAGGTTAGTATTATTACCTAAATATCCTTTTTAATTCACAGAAATTTGTTTCTACATACATATAGCAAGTCATAATAGTTCACCCAAATCCTGTTACTATCTTCTCAGAGTGTTAAAAATGGTAAACAGAGGAATTCCTTGTCAGCTCAGGGAGGAAGAAGGGCAGAGGGGAGGGAAAGAACATGAATCATGTAGCCATGGGAAAATATTCTAAATTAATTAATTTATCAATAAAAATAAAAATAGAAAAATGATAAACAGAAGCCCCAGATATTGGAGTTAGTCTTGCTATTTGACAAAAACTGTTGGAAAAACTAGAAAGCAATCTGGCAGAAACTAGGAATAAATCAACATTTCACACTGCTGTGGAGAGCTTGAGGTGAACCCCCAGAGTTCGGGAAGGGTACCTTTTGCAATGATGTAAGACTCCAAGCAAAACTTAGCTTAAAAATAAAAAAATAGAAATTTATTAATTTAGAAGGTAATATTGAATCTGGCCAGGAGGACAGTATAGGTGGAAGACTACCTCTTAGGTTGAACAGCATAAATGGAACGCTGTTCCCAAATGACATCAACTCTGAGGTCTTTATACTCTTTACAACAGTGAAGATGTGACTTTGTGCCATGGTGAAGTTGTGACTCTAGAGTGATATACACTGAGGCATGGGGGTGGGAGGGAGGTTTGCCTGAAGGCATAGGGGGTGGCCCTCATAGTTTGGAGGACAAATGGATGTCTGAGATACAACTTGATGATATCAAGGAGGTGTATCTCTGTCCATCTCAAATCTAAAGGATGATCTAAGGAGGATGACTCTCTCAGGGTCTTATAGGAGTTATCAGATGTTTTGAGTTAGGAGTCACAAGAATAGAAGGGAGCAAAGGAATTTCCCAACTTATAGTTTGCCTGAAACACTTCTATAGTTTTGGGGGTACAATGCCCATGCCAACACCATATACTAAGATAAGCTCTACCTGAATTAGACATAATGGGTGATGTTATAAGCAAATTAGAGGACCAAGAAAGAAATCACCTATCATCTATGGATCTGGGAAGAGTTCAAGATTAAACAAGACATAGAGAATATCACAGAAGGTAAAATGCACAATATTTATAAAATCATTTAAAAAGTTTTTGAACAAACAAAATCAGTGCAGCCAAAATTAAAAAAGAATCAGATACATGAGAAGAAAAAATATTTGCAGCGAGTTTATTCCATAAAGATTCTATTTTTTTAATTCATAGGGAACTAGTCTAAATCTATAAGAATAAGAACTTTTCCCCCCTGATAAATGGTAAAAGAACATGAACAGGTGTTTTTCAGAAGAAGAAACCCAACCAATCAATGGCCACATAAAAAGTGTTCTAAATCAGTAATAATTAGAAAAATTCAAATTAAAACAACCTTGAATTCACCTTCCCTGTATTGTCTAGCAAAGCTAACAAAAAAAGAGAAATGATAAATTCTGGAGGGGCTATAAGAAAACAGATATATTAACTCACTGTTGGAACTGTAGACTAGCCTAGCCATTTTGGAAAGTAATTTGAAACTGTTCTCTAGAAGTTATTAAACTGTGCATATCCTTTGATTCAGCAATGCCACTCCTAAATTCATACCTCCAATGAGATCAGAGAAAGAGGAAAAGGACCCAAAAATGCACAAATATTTCTAGCAGCTCTTTTTGAGGATGCATGTTTGTAACAGAGGCCTTGTTTTACTTTCTTCCTCAAGTGTGGAAAAGGGTTAGTAAGGGAGGTAAAAAGAAAAAAAGATGGCTTTTCATTAGTTGGAAAAATAATATTTAATTTTTAAAAGGGAGGGAGGATATAAATACAAAGGACATAATGGACAACAGAGATATTGTCATCTTTGTATGAAATGGGAAGATGAAAAGAAAAAAGGGCAGTCGGTAAAGGATTTTGATCATCCTTCTTGGTTATAGTTAGAGGCACAATTGAAAAAAAAAATTGGATTAAGAGTCAGGAGACATTGGTTCTATTCTATTCCCTGGGAAAGTGCCTTCACCTTTTGGGTCCTCAGTTTTTTCATCTGTATAATGGGAGACTTGGTCTATACTATCTTTCTGATCCTTCCTTTCTAAAGTACTATTAATTACTAGAACAAAAAGGTAATTTTAGAAATTAAAACAAGCTTCAAGGGAACCACAAAATAGATAATTTTTTGTCCTAGTTTAGAAGTAGACTTCCTTGGAAGCTCAGGGTAGTAGGCAGGACTGGAGATATTCTTAGGCCTTCTTCTGGCCACAGAAGCCTATCATTATGTAACTGTGCATCTTTAGCTAAAACTATTTATGATTACATTCTATTAAATCTTATAATTTGAGAAAAGAAGACAATAGGTGAGGGCATCATCTCTGTCTTCAAGGGTTTGAAGGGTCATTGCATGTGAGAAGGAACAGACTTGCTTTGCTTGGTCCCAAAGAATACAGAACAAGGACCAAATTTGGGTTTGATTTTAGGAAAAACTTCCTAATGAATAATTTATCCAAAAGAGGACTGCTTTGGGGTGATGATAAATCTCTCCTCCCTTGAGATCTTTAAACAGAGCTTCAATGAACATTTCTTGGGTATGCTTTTAAAAATATTTGTTTTCAGGGAAAAGTTGGTCTAGGTCAGCCACTCAAACACCTATTTAAAAGCTTCCTACATTCTAGGCACTCTGCTAAGCACCAAGAAGGTCTAAGATTTCTTCTGACAACTTAGATTCAGTGATTCTCTCTCTGTAGATTTGTAGAAATTTGGTCTCCCAAATCAAGAAGGTGCTAAAAACACATAAAATATTTATTCCAATGATAATAACACTTTGCCTATCTAGAGAGTCTTTCATCCAGTGATCTCAAAGTACTTTATAAGCATTCATCAGGTAAGCCATCTTTCTGAAAATTACAGTGTTTAGCAGGTGATTCAAAAAAAGGCTCATAAATGGCAGCAAGCATTTTAGTTTTCTTTCCGTGTTATGGACTATGGTTTTTCTAGTTTATTTGACATGAAAGAGCTTGTTTAAAAAACACAATAGATTTCAGAAGGCTTTAAAAGCAATGTTCTCTTCCAATAAAACAAGCATCATCAGCAAAGGTACATTGGTTCCAATGAAAGGATGCTTTTAATCGAATTGGTAGGGTATATCTTAATACATTTAGGAAGAGGTCATTTATTAAACATCCACTTTATTCATAGATGGTGCTGGGCACTTTAGGGAATAAAGAAGGAAACAAAGGAAGACCATAAAGCAGAAGATTGGGCCTCTATCAAGCAGGAACTCAGAGACAAGAAAAACTACAAGGTATAATCCGAGAGAACATACGCCAACAGCAAACAGTAAAGTATAAACTATGCACAAGTCCTGTGAAATACCAAATAAAGATACAGGTTCAGCCAAGGAAGGCTTCATGAAGAAAATGAGTCTTGAATCTGATCTTGAAGAGAGTGATGGTTGGATTGGAGAAGAGGAGGCAGGCACACAAGCTACGTGTATATATACATATATATATATATATATATATATATATATAAGTTTACAAGACATGGAAAGCAATGGGTAGGGGTGGAGATGATGAGACATCTGTCAAGGGCAGAAGAGATACTAAAGCCAAGACCCAGAAGACCATGTGGACCATTTTTTCTACTTGCTCCTACTGATTGAAGCCCCCAAGTCAATGCTTGATGCTGCTTGAATGAGAAGCAAGAAGATGATGATATCTGATTTTTACTAAGTACCATAAATCCATACAAGCCAAAAATAAAAGTGTAGAAATTGTCACATTATAGATATTAATGTTGCATTTAGAAGACCAGTCCACAGACCACCTGGAGGACTCTTGTGTACCCCACTGTGAGAATCATCACTCTAGTCATATATCAGAAGGGGAAAAGCCTGCATTAAATTTCATACTTCCCAGGGGTAGCTGTAAACTATTTGAAAATGGGAAAAAAATTACTGTTAAGAAGTGAAGAGAAAGGCATGAATAATTTAGACTACTTTCCTGAATCTGTGTGTGTGTGGGGGGGTAATTTTCAATTCGGTAAAAACACATTTTTCTTTGGAAATAAAATTCCTTTGGAATTTGTTTCTCCATAGGTCTAACACACCAAGTTTCTTCAACAATGGACACAAGACACAGCTGAGTATTATTGTCTTTTAAGACTTTGCTTTAAAAAAAGAGTTACTAGATTATTTCTATTTAATACTCTCTCACTGTATCCATCCCAATGTTTTATTTCCATCACTTCACAATTGCAATTGACTTTGTTAAGTATCACTCTTTCTTCCTGCTCAGAAAGTGTTTTGAGCAAATTCAAAAGAAGCAACTGAAAATATAGAGGAGCCAGTATGATGTAATGGAAAACACACTGGTTCTAGAATCAGAGGCCTTTCAATCAAACCTTGTTTCAGCCACTCAGCACCCGTGTAACCTTGGATAAGCCACTTAAGTGACTCTCTAAGCCTTAGTTTCCTTATCTGTAAAATTAAGGAATCAGGTTAGGCCAAAGGTGTCAAACTTGAAGCCACAAGCTGTCCCACAAATTTCTCAAGTGCCAACTAAACCAAATTAAAATGTAACTAGGAAAGAGTTAATAAAATAAATAAAAATGCAATATCACAGAGTTAATACTAATTTATGTTTTTCTAAGTTAGTATGCTGTGGCAAAGATCCCTTTTCTTTTGAGTTTATACCACCAGGCTGGGTGGCTTCCAAGGTCTCCTCAATCAGTCAGTCAGTCCAATAAACACTTACTAAATGGTTACTATATGCTAAAAATTGTGCTCTTCCTATTCTAAATCCATGATCCTGCAAGGCATAGAGATGGTGTGCCTGACCAAAGCATTCATTTTGTGAACACAGAGAAAAAAGAAATGAAGATTGCACAAAGTTCTCCTATTACATAGTCTCACAAGAATCTTTTCACTGGCATCACGAAGATCAGACCTGGGACAAATTTTTTCCCTTTAGTTATTTCCATATTATTCATTTTTGTAATTAAATAATCTTACAAAACCAAAACCCCAAAACATATACCCAAATAAACAAGTGATAAATCATATGCTTTCATCTGCATTTATATTCCTCCACAATTCTTTCTGTGGAAGTAGATAGCATTCTTTGTCATAAGTCCCTCAGAATTGTCCTGAATCATTGTACTGCTGTTAATAGCAAAGTCTATCACATTTGATCATTCCACAATATTGCAGTTACTGTGTATAGTATTCTCCTGCTTACTTCACTCTGCATCAGTTCATGTAGGTCTTTCCAGCTCTTTCTGAAATCATCCTGTTGGTCATTTCTTATAGCACAACTACATTCCATCACCATTATATACCACAGTTTGTTCAGCCATTCCCCAGTTGAGGGACATCCCTTTAGTTTCCAATTCTTTGCCACAGTAAAAAAGAACAACTATAGAAATTTTTGTACAAACAGAACCTTTTCCTTTACTTAAAATCTCCTTGGGATATAGAACTGGTAGTAGTATTACTGGATCAAAGCATAAGCATTATTTTATGACTTTGGGCATAATTCCAAATTGCCCTCCATAATGGATGGATCAATTCACAACTCCACTAGCAACACATTAGTGCCTGAGACAAAATTGTGATGGTTATCTTTGATGCCATGTACCTCCTTTGGCCTCCTCTCACTTTTCTCATATCCCTGACATGATCTCATGCATCTGCATATGCACCTCCAGTGGCAAGCCTTTCCTATAAGGCAACCTCTTCCTTTATTGTTCTTCTAAGGGTTAGAATGTTTTGTCTTATAGTGAGGTCATTTGTGTGTCCTTGAAATTTCTAACCTCTACCCTCTAGAATTATATAAAATAAGTATAATCTTTCTTTTGCCTGACAGATCTTCAGTTTTAAGCCATGCTAGAGTAGAAGCTCTTTGAAAGTAAGGGCTATGTGCTATGTATCTTTGAGTCTAAATCACCTAATATATGGCAGGTATTGCATGTACTTCAATGATTTGATGATTTGGAAAGCTCAGAGATATGGGTTCTCTTTCTATCGATGGAGACCACAACCCTTCAAAATTTTTGCAATTCTTGTGTATGTTCCCCAATACAATCCCCACAGGCATTTACCCAGCACCCTGGAAGCCTTATTCTAGGTCTTTTAACATTACTCAAGCATGAATGGAGCACTTGGCCTGCCCATCCTTATATGTAAAAGGTACTTATTTAATAGTTTTGGGACCTCTTTTTCTTCTTCCTCCTCCCATACTCATCCTTATCTAGTTCAGTCCTACTCTTCCCATTCTCTTTCCTTCTCTGCTCTTTGGACTCCTTCCTCTATCATTAAAAACTCCTTAACCTATATTTCTTCTTTTTATAGTTTCCATCTTCTTAAACTCATGGAAACCTGGCTGTTCCTAGAAAACTGCATTTCTGGCCACTCTCTCCAATACTGACTGTTCCATTTTTCATGCACATTGGGGTAATTAATGCACTTTCTGCTTCTCACTGCTACATCTATATCCTCTCTCTGCCAACATCATTTAATAACCTCTTTTCCCTTGAAATTCATGTCAACTGTCAATATCAGCTTATCCAGATCTATTGGCATTCTCCAAGGTTCTCTTGGTCCCTTTTCTGTTTGCTTTTTGAACTCTCTCTCTCTCTCTCTCTCTCTTTCTCTCTCTCTCTCTCTCTCACTCTCACTCTCTCTCTCTCTCTCTCTCACTCTCTCTCTCTTTCTCTCACTCTTTTCTTTGTCTTTCTCTGTCTTGGTTTCTCTTTGTCTCTCTGTCTCTCTCCATCTCTTTCCCTCTTTCCCATCTCTCTCTGTCTCTGTCTTTCACTTCATCATATTTAATTACCAACTGTTGTCAAAAGACTCACAGATACATTTCTACCTTTAGTCTTTCCCTTGACCTTTATTTCCAAATCACCAAATGCCTAATGATTGGTTGTTCAAACTGGATATCCTAGGAACATCTGAAAATCAACATAACCAAAATAGAATTCCTATTCTCCCCCAAATCATCCTTCTTAAGAGGGCAGCTTAGTATCAGGGAAAGCTAAAACTGTTCTGACAATCCTTTCAAACCAATCTTTAAAAAAGTGCTTCTAAATGACAGAAGTAAAAAACCAACAGCAAGGGGGAGTGAGGGAACTATCTTGTGCAAAACAATGTGGAAGGCAGCCAGGGAAAGTCTATTTTGACAGGATAAGGGGGAACTGGAAGTAAAACTGCAGACAGAGAAGTGCTGGCCGAACCACCTCCCAGCTGTTGCACCAAGTTCTGAGCCTGGGCATAGGCCAAATTCAGGATCCTGGGATCCTGCCTACACCAACAACCAAGCACCCCACACCTACCCCCTTGAAGTCCCAGACCCTGGCATTAGCCCACAGTGAAGCCTGGGAATCTATAGCACTTTGCCCTTTCAATTCTGTGCTGTAGTAAAGCTCTAACACAAGGACTCAGAGTGCTGAGTCCTGCAAGCATCAGCAGAGGAGACAGAATCAGCAGCTTTCAGAATTGCCAGTTCAGAGGCACAAAAAGCTGGGAAAATAAACATACAGCAAAAGAAACACTTAACCACAAAAAATTTCTATGAAGACAAAGAGCAAAGCACCAAGTCAATAATGAATGATGAGATCAAGCAACCATATGCAAAATGTCAAAGAAAAATGGGAATTGGTCTCAGGTGCTGGAAGAACTCAAAAAAAGAATTCAAAATACAAACAAGACAGGTCAAAAATGGGGAGAATAAAGGGGGAAAGAAATTAAAGTAATGCAAAAAGAAAATAATAGCTTAAAAAGCAAAATTGGGCAAATGGAAAAAGAGGTTCAAAAATCCAATGAAGAAAAGAGTCTCTCAAAAAACAGAATTCACCCACTAGAAAAGAAGGATCTAAAAGTCATAGAATAAATTCATTCTTTAAAAATTAGACTTAGGCAAATAGAAAGTAATGACTACATGAAACATGAAAAAAAATTTTTTTAAATCAAAAGAATGAAAAAATAGAAGAAAATATGAAATATCTCATTGATCTGTAAAATAGATCCAGGAGAAACAATTTAATAATTATTGGATGACCTGAAAGTAATGATAAAAAAAACCTAGACATCATATTATAAGAAATTAACAAGGAAAATTGCCCTGGTATTCTTGAACAAAAGGATAAAATAGAAACTCAAAGAATATACAGACCATGTCCTACAATAAATCCTCAAAAGATAACTCCCAGGAATGTTATAACCAAGTTCAAGAGTTCCTAGGCCAAGGAGAAAATACTGTCAACAGCCAGAAAGAAACAATTCAAATATTATGAAGCTCAGTCAGGATTACATAGCATCTGGCAGCTTCCATACTGAAGGATCACAAACTTTGGAATATAATATTCTGGAAGTCAAGGAACTGGGTTTGCAACTAAATATCACCTACCTATCAAAACTAACTATATTCTTTTAGGAAAAAATATAGCCATTTAATAAAATAGAATATTTTCAAGCATTCCTGAAGAAAAGATCAGACTTAAACAGAAAATCTAATGTCCAAATACAAAATTCAAGAGAAGCATAAAAAGGAAAATAAAAAAGAGAAACAATTTAGGGACCTCAATAAAGTCAAATTGTTTATATTCCTATTTGGAAAGGTGATATTTGTAACTCTTAAAAGTTTTTGTCTTTATCATAGTAGTTAGAAGAACTATACATAGACTAAGCACGTGGTAGGTAGTAAGCTGTTTAGGATGACATACAAAAAAATCAAGGGGTGAAAAAGAGGTTTTCACTAAGAGAAATGGGAAGAAAGAAGTAAATTACATCACTTAAAGAGGTGCAAGGGGAAAAACTAAATCATCTTTCTTTCAAACTTTTATAGTTCTGTCAAAGGGACGACCATTTTCCAGTTTCCCAGGATCATAATCTCGGTATCCTTGAATCCTCAGTCTTCCTCATTACACACACACACACACACACACACACACACACACACACACACACACACACACATAAAATATAAAATCAGTTGAAAAATCTTGTCATTTATACCACTATACCATCTCTTGTATCTAACCTCTTTTCTCTATTCACATAGCCACCACCTCAACTCAGACTCACATTACATTTTGCCTATACTATTGTGACATCCTCCTAATTTTAATCCATCCTCCATATAGCTGTCAAAGTGATTTTCTTTCATCTAATTATGTTACTTCCCTACTCAATAAGTTATACTTATTGCCTCTAAAATAAAGTAGAAATTCCTCTTTCACAATCTAGCCCCAACCTATCTTTTCATATGCAAAATAGACTACTTTCATCTCCAAAATTTTTATTCTAACCAAACTGTCCTTACTATTCCTCATAAATGGCTCTTCAATTTTTGTCTCTATGCTTTTGAATTGGCCATCCTTCATGCCTGGGAGACACTCCCTCTTCACCTCCTGTTTCACAGAATTTCTCATTTCTATCAAGATGCCACTCAAGCACCAATGAAGCTTTTCATTATTTCCACCCCGCTCCCCACCAACTGCCAGTGTCTTTTCTCTCTATCTTGTATTAATTGATATTCTATTAAGACTTGCATGTGTACATACTGCCTCCCATCATAGACTGTAATCTCTTTGAGAGTAAGAATTATCTCATTATTGGGAGTTATGCACCCATGGTGTCTGGCACATTATAGGTGCTTAATTCATTCATGTTGATTGGTTGACTCAAATTCTTGTTCTTTAACCTAGCAGCCTTAAGGTCACTCTCTCTCCTTTCCCAAGGAGTTCAGCACTTGGATCATAATCTTCCTCTCCACTCAATACCTGCCTTTGTATTTAGGTATTTCAGGTACATGCTGATCAGCTTTGGAACACTGTCTTCCTAGCTCATCAGCCTCCTCAGTTTTTATTATCTACATTTTCATTTCATCTTAGTCACTCACAAGGATTACATAATACTTTAGATCTTGCCATCATTCATAATGTGTCACCTCTGTGATTTTGAATTCTGCAGTTCTGTTTACTTCCTAGGCTTTCATCTCTTCCTTTGCCTTACTTCCTCTAAATTTAGTCTTCATCCTTATTATCATCCAATTCTTCTAGTTCTTTCAGTTACTGTGGTCCAAGATCCTTTCTTTGCTCTCACTCTTCTCTTTGCCTTATAGTTAACCATTTCAATTATACATTGTCCTCTATCTTTTTTTAATCTCTCTTTTCCTCTTATCTTTCTACTCCCTACAATCTGCCAATTGCCCAATTCTGGATAACCCCTACCATTGACCTCTTCCACTTATACTTCTGAATTGCCAAATACTGACAAAGGAAAACGTGCAATCATGATGTCTGGGTCAACTATAAATTGATATCTGACCTCAATTCGATCTTTATTGCTTCATGGTAATCTTTTCATTTCCATGCCCCTTAGTGGTTATTCTAAACCTCCCCATTTTGCCTCATAACCCCAATGTAATTCCTATTCTAACTCTCTCATCAAATGTCTCTCCTTTGTATTTTACTGAGAAAATGGAAAATATCTTTTGTGGATTCTCCTATCTTTCGTCTTTCTTCCTCAAGTTGGCTCTACATCTTGATTTTCCTTGAATTTTCTCCTCTCTAAGAAATAGGTATTCCTTTTCATTGGAAAGTAACACCCCTCTGTTTGTACCCTAAAATACTCTCACTTCAGCCTGGCATCAGAGGCCCTCCATAATCTGATTATTGTTACTTTTCCAAACTAATTTCATATTACCTTCCCTTACACACTCTACATACTATTCCAGCTGGCTTGCAAAATTGTTCTATTTCCCACTTCTATACATTCACACATGCTGTCCCCCATGCATGAAATGTTCTTTCTTCTAATTTCCATCTGTCAGAATTCTTGTCATCCTTTGGGACTCAGTTCAGGGGTCATCTCCTCCAAGAAACCTTCCTTTATCTTTTCTACCAGCACTGGTAGTTAATATTAGTTAGCTATTTAGTTAAAAGTAAGTCACTTCCTTCCCTAATCATATTATATTACACTTAGTGTGTATATGTTTGTACCCTGATTCTCTGCTCTGTCCCAGTAGAATATAAACTCCTGAAGAGCAAAGACTATTTTGTTTTTGTCTATACTTTCCTAACACTTGGCCCTCACATATATTGGGAATTTAATAATTATTCATTTATTGAATTGAAATAGAGGAATATTAGAAATCAAGGAATGGAATCTTCTTCAAAATTTCTAATGAATAGTTATCTTGAATTGAAATATAATGTAAAGAGGAAAACTAGAGGAAACTAGTTGCTACAAGAGATAAATTCCTGGACCTTGAATCAGGAAGACTTGAGTTCATAGATGGAAGAGGGTAAAAATAGTAATAGAATATTACTATCTGATAGTAATAATATATAAATGAATTTGTATGGTGATATTATTATACACAGAGAGTTGATATAATTGTAAGATACTTTATATTAGGTAAAATTTGCTTCTTAATAACGTCTGTTAATCTTAATTCTTTTCATGCCAAGGGAAAGAAGTATAATTCCTCTTCTACAAAACAATCCTCTGAATATTTTAGGACAGTGATTTTATTGTTCCTAAGTCTTTTCTTCTTCAGAGTAAACACTTCCAGTTCCTGGAACTCCTCCATGTACCATTAAGTGTCCTTACCATTCTCATTGTAGTCTGAATCCTATGAAGATACTCCAGTTTGGTAATGGAGCACCCCAACCAAACATCTGATTCTTAGAGTATGAGCTTACCATAATGGCACCAGTCTCAACTAGTTGGACTCCGCTGTCTCTTTATGGTATAGAGGGGACTCTGTTCTCTTAAAAGTCATGTCAGGGAGGCATAAATTCAGGTAGATGCTATCTTGGGCTCTGTCTGTCCTGTCTATGTTTCTGTTTCTCATGTGTGTGTTTATACATAGACACAAATTTGTACAGATATTCTTTAATATTTTATGGTTCTATAATGTTCAGCCCATAACTAGGGAAAAGTGACCAGAGTTTGGCACTCCTAGGAAGGCTTTGACTTTGGACAAGGACTATAAATCTATCTTACATGGACTAAGTTAGTTAAGTTTAGAGATACCCAACATTTCCTATATCAGTTCAAGAAAACTCTCAACCAAAACATCAAGAGGTTGATATCTACATAGATGATAGTGCTACTATCATCATTGAAATCACTAATCTTAAATAGCTGAATCTTCTGGAGCCATAAAAGACTAGAGCCATACTCCTTAGGAGGCAGCTGAATGGCCCAGAGGAGAAAGTACCAGACCAAGAGTCAGGAAGACTCATCTTCATTAGTTCAAATCTGGCCTCAGAGACTTACTAGCTTTGTGACCCTGGGCAAGTCACTTAACTCTGTTTGCCTCAATTTCCTCATCTGTATAAGGAGCTGGAGAAGGAAACAGCAAACCACTCCAGTATCTCTGCCAAGAAAACTCTAAATAGAGTCATGAAGAGTTGGACACAACTGAAAAATGTCTGAACAACAAAAGACTCCTTTAATATAATCTAGTCTTTCCCTGCCCCCATGTTGTAAATGAGGAACCGACTCTCCCAAGAAGTTGACTGTCTCTGAATTCTATATAGTTCTTATCTTACTTTCATTTCTTTTAAAATTAAAAACTCAGCAAAACTTTATGGAAATAGCTTATTTCCCTGAGCCTTTATGCTGACATTGACTAGTATGGCTTTTCTTCCTGTGGATATTCTTCTGGAGTTTTACCTAGGTGAGACTCCTTCTGTGCTAAACCATATGCCCTCATCTAGTATCAACATTTAGTTTCTGTGTCACTAGTGTCTTCTGATGAATTTCTCTGACACTTTCTCTGTAGCATGATGATGTAGTTAAAAAATCAACAGAAGTTAGAAGGCCTGAATTTTATTTAGTCTCAGCTGGGTGACCTTGGGCTCTGTTTTCCTGTCTGTATGTCCACCTATTTCTTATATATTTATACAGACACAAATGTATACATATGTGCTTTAATATTGTATGCTGCTGTAATGTTCAGTCCATAACTGGGGCAAAATGATTGGTTTTGCACCAAGGCACCAAAATTTAGAAAGTATAAACATTTCATCCATGCATTCTTTAATAGGTAGAATTATAGGACTTAAATCAATTTAGCACCTAGGTAGCAAGAATAAACAGTTGAAATTGGAAACTATCAATGCAAATATTGTTCATAACATCTATCTGTAAGCCACTGAAATTCTCTACTCCTGCTCAACTGAATTTATCTTAGTTATTTCTTACATTATTTTTGCAATATGAATTATAATATTACTTTGAGGGGTTCTTTCACTCAAGTATGCTAATTTACTTGGGTGCCAATATTAGAAGTCTACAGTTGTAGGTACTTCCTCCCTTGACACAGATCATGATCCCTCTGTAACCTGGTGATCAGCCTCCCTGAACATAGCAAGACTGTTCCTTGGACAATAGAAATACCAGCCATCGATGCACCCACATTCAAAACATTCCCAGTTTTCCAAACCACACTAAGAGCAGATAAAGACTGTAATAGAGTGCTGTTATTTAGGTCTCCATCACCAAAGAGGTCAGAGGTACTGTACATACATCATCTAGTTCTTTTGTGTGTTTTTTAAATCCTTATATTCCACCTTGGAATCAATACTGTGTTGGTTCTAAGGCAGAAGAGTGGTAAGGGCTTAGGCAATGGGGGTCAAGTGACTTGCTCAGGGTCACACAGCTAGGAAGTATCTGAGGCTAGATTTGAAACTTGGACCTCCCATCTCGAGGCCTGGCTCTCAATCCACTGAGCCACCCAGCTGCACTCACATTATCTAGTTCTTGAGTCTACCATGTTTGAAGCCTGACCAATGGCCTTTCCATTTTGAAGAAATGTACCTGGGGACACTTCAGCAAGCCTCTAAGCTAAGAAGACCTAAATTCTTTTAATGTCAGAGAATCTACTGGGTTCAGAGTTATTAAGTATACAATGATAATGATGATGATGATGATAGCTAACATTTCTATAACATTTTTTTAAACCCTTGCCTTCCATCTTGGAGTCAATACTGTGTATTGGCTCCAAGGCAGAAGAGTGGTAAGGGCTAGGCAATGGGGGTCAAGTGACTTGCCCAGGTTCACACAGCTCTATAACATTTTAAGGTTAACAAAGTGCATTACATTTGTTATTTCATTTGAGCCTCAGTATAATCATAAAAGGTAGGGGTTATTATTCCCATTTTACATATAGGTAAACTGAGGTAGATAGAAGTTAAACGGCTTGTTCAGGGACACCATGCTACTCAGTGTCAGAGGCTAGATTTGAATCCAGGTCTTCCTGACCCCACAATCATTACTCTATGCATTATGCTATCTGGCTCTCTATATATCATAGTATCACTTTAATTTATATTATTATATAAGTGAAAGTTATAGTTATTATTTTTACTCTCTTCTGGTTTCCCTTTCTTCTTTTTTCACCTACCTCTTCTTGTTAGGGCAAGTCAGTTAATGTCCTCAGTCCTCAGATTCCTTATCTCTAAAATGAAGGGCTTAGATCATTGATCTTTAACATACCTACCAGTTAAACAATCTAAAAATCTGCCTAAACAGAACAACGGTCTAAAATAGCTGATGGAATAACATTAGATATCAGAGGAAAACATCCAGTGGCCATTGGACAATAAAGCCAGCTTATTTTATAGAACATATAAAGCACTTTATAACTCTAAATCACTGTACAAATGAAAGTTATGATTACTGTTATTAAGGGTGTTATGATCACACTCTTGCAGGATCCCTGCTTCTTTCACAGCTTCCTCTCTGCTCTCAGTTTCACGGCTGCCCTCACAGTAAAGCAATAAGAAATAAACACAATAAAAAATTGTTTTTACTGACTGACTGACAGCAAGCAATTCCATTGCAACCTTGTTTGCCTGGCTCATGCAGTGATTAGCTCTTTGCACCTCAGGAAGGAAGATGATAAGCCTTAGAACACTCTTTGATTATTCTACTACTGGGTCCATCAACAAACTTGGCACAAGACAATGAACCCCTGTTACTCTGAATCTGAGAGTGGTGGTAGAATTTTAAGAAGACAGGGCTAAAAGAAACAAGATAAGGTTGGACTCTGGTGAGGGAATAGGCTGGATACAGCTAAGATAGACAATCATCAAAGGCCTACAAGGAAGGTCATCAGCAGTCAAGAGGACCAGATATCTACAGTTGTAGGTGTTTTTTTCCATTGGTACAGATCATGATTCCTCCATAACTTGGTGATCAGACTCCCTAAACATAGCAAAACTGTTCCTTGGACAATAAATATCCAAGCCATCATTGGGTCCCATTCAAAACCTTCCCAATTCTTCCAGAGATGGAACTCTATAGGCATGGCTTTTGGAACCCAAGGTCACTCCATACTACAATAAGATCAGAGGAAGACTGTAGTAGAGTGAAGTTCTCTTTATCTATATTACCAAGGTGGACAGAGGTACATACATCATCTGGTTCCTGAGTCTACCATCTGCTAAGCCTGACCAATAGTCTTTCCATTTTGAAGAAATGTACCTGAGAACTCTTCAACAAGCCTCTAAGCTAAGATAATGTAAATTCATTTATCATGTCAGAGAATCTACTGAATTCAGAGCTATTTAAAGTTTCTTTGTTGGTGTCTCACCTTAGCTTGCTTAGCTCCTGATCTACCATCTTGTTCGATGATAGAGCTCACCACCCAGAAACAAGAAAATAACCAGATATTCGAGGTCAAGATGAGATGACCATCAAACAAGATGGTAGATTAGGTGCCAGGCAAGCTGAGGTGAGACACCAACAAAAGAATCTTTAAATCAAGGTAATTTCTGCCTCAACTAGAAAGAAGCCTCTTATAGATTCTTTTATGGGTCAGGAGCTAATCCTAGGGTTTGGACCACCATAGGCCTTCAGATGAGTTACATTTTGGTGACTAAATAAGAAGGGAATCTATTTAAAGTGGGGAGTCTAGAGATAGAACTAAGGGTAAATATCAACAACCCCAAACTTTGGCCATGGCATAGAATGGTAGATCTTCTATCAACGTCATAACAACCATGATAGGAAACCATTCTCAAGGCAAGATTGTTAAAAGTAGGGGAAGTTAAAGGATCTCTCCTTTTCTATCTTCCTACATATTGAAAGCCTTGCAGTGTTTATATAAAGGAAAGAAAATAACACTTTAGCAAAACACAACACAAATTATACAATTTATCATGATGTCTCACAAGACCTTCAACCAGTCTGAAATCTTTTAGGGCAATCTAATGTTAAGGAAATGATATTCTCTAGGTTTCAGAGAAAAACCCAACATAAGATTGCATATTCCATTCATTCGTCATTCATTCATACAACAAATAACCATTAAGTTCCTACTATAAGATCATAAAATTTAAAATCAGAATGGGCATTCTAAAGTTTAGAATCTAAACCTACCAATCTAACCATAATTATAGCTCATATTTATGGATTATCTTAAGATATAATTTAATCACAAAACTATTAGAGGTTAAATTGACTTGAGTTGACTTGTGTGGGGGTATAAATATTATTACTCTCATTTTATAGACAAGGGGACTAAGGTACGGATAAGCAAAGTGAGCTACCAATTATCATACAGCTAGGAAGAATTCAGAGCTGATTTAAGTTCAGGTCTCCTTCCATTTGCCATTGTTTTCCCACTACATCACACTGTCTAATGGGCAAGACTTGACGTTGCTGGAGCTATAAAAATTAATAAGTGGCTTTTACATAGCACTCTAAGATTTGTGAAGAGCTTTATAAATAATATTTCATTTGATCCTCATAACAACCTTTAAAGGTGGATGCCTTTAATATTCCCATTTTATAGAGGCTAAGAGAGACTAAATAACTTTCCTAGGGCCACTTAGCTAGTGAGAGACCAGGCTGGATAAAACAAAGTCTGCTTTTAAATCATGAAAGTGTATACACCAATAACTACAATACCAGACAATATATGATAATGGAGACTTTCTGCCATCACCAGTGTCCCACTAAACAAAGTCCCTCTTTGGCCCTCTAACTAAAAAAACCTAGTAGCTAATCTCTATGTATCACTTTAAGGTTTGCAACTTGCTTTATGAATTTTCTCTCATTTGACTCTTACCTTGGGAGTTAGGTGCTGTTACTATCCCCAATTTACAAATGAAGAAACCAAAGCTAAGAGAAGTTGATTGACTTGTCTAGGCCCATAGAGCTAGTACGGCATCTGATGATGAATTTGAATTTGAGTCTTGACTCCAAATCTAGTGTACATTCACTGTGCTACCCACCTGCTCCTGAGGGAAATACTGAAAAGGAAGAATCTTGAAAACCTAGGCCTGGCCATGGTTCTTTTACTGCCCCCTCCCCCCAAAGTAAAATCAGGAAAGCAACTGAATAGAAACAACCCTAAGATCTCAAAGGATGTAGTAACCATCCTGAAATTTGGCATCCTGTCCCTCAACTTCCTTTCACCCATTCATTCAGAATTAAACTCAAGGAATTCTTGGACTGACGAAGAGGAAACTATTATTTCAATGAGTCACTGAAATGGACAAACCACCTCAGTATGAGCCTTTCCAGAAATCTCTGAGCTGCTTCATTTTTAAATAGAAAGTATTTTATATTTCTGGGAGAGATCCTGGTGGTTTCCTCTGACCTTGATTTCCATTCTCCCTGACTACCCCCATACCTTGTCTGATTCTAGCTGGACTTGCTGACCATAAATGCATCCATTTACTCCATCTTCTATCTAGTTTTGGATATCCCTGAGACTCCCTACCCACCATTTTTCTTCTAGATTTCATGTTTTATACAGGAGTCTTAGACACTTTTGTCCCTCTGTGTCCTACCCCATCTTTGTCCCTGACCCATCCTTGGCTTAGATCTTTGGTATTCATCATACCTTGTTTGCGCATTTTTTTCTTAGTTCATTCTAGCTTATGTGTCTGGACCTAATCATCCTATTCTGCTACTTGTACACCCATTACTAACTACTTCTAGGCTGACTTCATTTACCTTATCTCAAGAGAGTTGTGAGGATATTATACAAGTTAATCCCAGGCATTGCCTAAACAAGTAAATTGCTCTAGAAAATTTGAATAGGAGTCAACAAAAGATTAATAAAAGGGCCAAGCCATGGGATCGAATAGCAAAATCTGTAGAGGATCCAGACAGCCTGAATTCTTGGCATTTTCTGTGTTGGAAAAGAAAGATTTAGAGTCAGAACCCTCAGGTTTTAATTTCTGATTGGGAGAGTGGATTTGTTAAAGGACGTACCTTAGGTCTCATAGTAAAAAGTCTAAGGGGGGGGGGCAGCTGGGTAGCTCAGTGGATTGAGAGTCAGGCCTAGAGATAGGAGGTCCTGGGTTCAAATCTGGCCTCAGCCACTTCCCAGCTGTGTAACCCTGGGCAAGTCACTTAACCCCCATTGCCTAGCCCTTACCACTCTTCAGTATTGATTCCAAGGCATAAGGTAAGGGTTTAAAAAAAATCTAAAACTTTGACTGTAAATCCAGCATGATTTCCACTATACCAAAACAGCCTCCAGAGTCTTTCTCAATGAATTAAACATTCATCCATTATATTTTGGGGCTAGTAGAAATTCCTACCTTATTATGAGTCTAGCATAATGTATAAGAGACTCCTCTGCAAAGGAGATCAGAAAAAGAAGTCAGCAGTTGTTGGCTGAGGGACAAGTGCCATACTACTGAACTTTGGCTCTAATTTTGATAAATGTTGTATGGGTTTGAATGAGCACTCAGATAAAAGCCCACTTGCTGGTTTAGGTTTTTGCTGCAAACCTGCCAGCCAGCTGAGATTTGCAATTATAGCCTCATGCAGCTCAGCTCCTACATTTCCAGCCTCCCAGAGATTTTTTTTTAAAAAGAGACAGTGAAAGATTCGTTTCCTTTTCATTCACCTGCTGTCAAAATAGGGCTTATAAATATATGAAGATGCCAACAAAGTCCTTCATCGTGGTTTCTGGAAAATCAAATTGAAATATCATTACAGATTCTCCCCTGGGGTCCTTAGTTTCCTTACCAAAGCACAAGACTTTCTGACAGCTACCTCCTGTGGTCCCCATGAAGGTACATCCAAATAAATGGGAGGAGGAAAAAGGTTCAGTACTACAATCTGCCCTATGGTTTTACAAGGAAGCAAAATGCCTTGATTCTAACCACCCAGGAAAGCATTAGCTGTTGTTAAATATAGCTAAATCAGAGAGGCAAAAAGTACATCTATTACTATAGGAGAGCACTTAATTACCAAGGGTGAATCAAGGATTTTTTAGGAAAGGTATTTTCCCTAATGAAAATATTTAAGAGTTAAATGGATAGCCAAAAGAAAGTGCATGTCTATTTTTCCATTCAAATGGCTTAGCCCAAAATCCAAAGACTCGGTGGCAAGGCAAAGCAATGTTTGATACAGCCTGGGCTAAGCTGCTGGTCTGGAAGCTAAAGTAGGCCATAGGACCATAAGACAGAAGAGCAGTGAGAATCCCATGATTTTATAGTAATCTTGATTCAAGCAAACTGAGAGTCCTGATCCTATGATGGGAGGGGGTCAAGGATGCAATGAATAAGGGATACCATTTTTGTTTAATATCTAGCATTCAAGTTGGGGTAAGGAAAATTGACAAGGATCTTTGTGGTAATCAATGTCACCTTTAACTTCCTTCTTTCCTTCTCACTATCTTTATGATCTAAGAATCAGAAGACTTGAGTGTAAGTCCTGTTTTTTTCTGCTTACTACCTATATGCTTGTTGGCGAGCCTATGGCACAAGTGCCAGAGGAGGTTGTTCCCTTTCCCCACTCCACATGTGCCTGAGGACATTTCTCACATCACCCCCCCCCCCTGCCCAGCAACCCAATGGGAGCACTTCCTCCCTCCACTGCCTGGGGTAAGGCATGGGGCTCACATGCAGCATGAGAGTTGTAGTTTGGGTACCTAGCCTCTAAAAGGTTTGCCATCACTGACTTATATGATATCAATTGAGTTGTCTCTAAATCTTTCTGAGTCTCAGTTTCTCTACATATAAAGCTGGGTAAATGACATTTACATAATTATATGTTGCAGGGTTGATATGAGATAATGATAAATCGCAGGAATGACCTTGGAGTCCTTATATGAGCAGGAGGCTTCTAAAGGAAAAAAAATCTAAGCTATCAGCAGTTATATGAAAATGTGCTCCAATATACAAATAATTCAAAGAATGCAAATTAAAGCAATTCTGAGGTTCCACTTCTCACCCATCCATCAGACTGACAGAACTGACAAAAAAAAATAGCAAAACCCCTCTATGATTATCAATTGCTATTATTTCTTCATTAAATCCCCAGTTTGATGTATAATAATAATAATAATGGCTCAGATCCCTATTGGGCTGTATTATATGTTTAGTGATCTATGCATTTTATTTTATTGCCCCTGGGTTCTTCGAGGGTATGGCAGTTGAACTAAAGCCCTGGCTGGACCTAAAAAGATACAAAGGCTTCTTGGAGGGGCTTGGTGTTGTGCTCATCACTTAGCTTTGCTAAGTGCAAAAAAACCCCAAAACTCATTAGCAAAATTCTGGCAACTCAAAGGATAACTGTTTCTCCACACTTCACAAATGGTATTTTAAAACATTTGCATTTTTTTCAATTAGTAAGCTATTTATGTTCTGTCTCTTTCCCCTACCCACTCCTCCTGGAAAAAAAAAAGAATAAGAAAAGAAAAACAGAAACAAAAGCCTTAGAACAAATGTTCTCAGTCAAGCTAACCAAGTACCCTCATTAGACCTATCCAAGAAACATAAGTCTCATTTTGCCCTCTCAGTTCATCGCCATTCTGACAGGAGGTGCAATTCCTGTTTCATCATGAGTCTTCTGGAAATCAGAGTTGGACATTGAATTCATCCAAGTACTTTGTCTTTCAAAGTTGTTGTCTTTAAATGCTGTTGTCATTAAATAAATTCTTAACCAGTTTCTGCTTATTTCACTCATGTCTTCCCAAGTTTCTCTGTAAATTTCCCTTTCATCATTTCTTATGGCACACTAGTCATCTGTTACATCCATTTCTATAATTTATTCAGCCATTCTCTTAATTTGATGTTAAGTCTCCAGTTTCTTAAGTTTCCAGTTCTTTGCTATCAGAAATAGAGTTGTTGTGAATATTTTTGTACATATGGGTCTTTTTTCCCCTTTCTTTGATTTCTTTGTGGTATAAGCCTGGTATTCTACTACTGGATCAAAGGATATGCACAGCTGAGTAGCTTTGGGGAATTAGTTCTAAATTGCTTACAGAATGGCTAGACCAGTGTATAGCCTCAACAGTGCATATGCTTGTTTTCCTGTGATGTTTCCAACTTCCTCTTTACTTTTTTTGGTCAGCTTTGTTCATCTGATGGGCAGAAGACAAACCCTTATTATTGCATTGGTGTTTCTTAATTATTTTTATTTTGGAGCATTTTTTCATATATCATGATAGCTTGGATGTCTTCTTTTGGAAACTGTCCATTCATATCTTTTGACCATTTATCAATTGGGAATAAAAAATGATTTTCTACATCATGGAGGGGCTGCGATCTTTGCTAGTAAGAGAGTGTTCTGTTTTTCAGCTGGGGAATGGGCAAGGGGACTTTGTTGATGACATTAGCAATGACCTAAGTTTGGTGAAGAAGAGGAAAGCTTAAGCATGGTACGTTGTGGGAATACATTAACACCCAGATTACCATTCCTGGCTCTGCCTGTGAAGGCTGGTTTGAAAGGGTTATGAACTTGCATTTACAAAAAGACAAGTCTGACTGCTAGTTACTTTCCATAGCCCTTTCACAAATGGGAATGAACTTTGACAATAGAGTGAGATGAGGAAAACACTGGACTTGGAATGCTTGTGACCTTGGGTTAGTCACTTCCATCTCTCTGGGCCTTGCTTTCTTCTCTTGTAAAAGGAAGAGTTTGGACTTATTGACCTGTGAGGTCTCTTCTAGTTGCCTGCGAGCCTTTAAAATGAATGATAATACTATTACATATACTACCTAGCTTTGGGGAAGAAATTAAGTAGTTCTACTTAATGAGTATTTATTAAATGCTTACTATATGCCAGGCCTGGTGCTAGTCACTGAGGCTATCAAGAGAAAAATAGAAACAGTCTTTCAGGGTCTCATAAATCTAGAGCTTGAAGGAGACTCCAAGACCTCCTGGTCCAAACTCCTTATCATTGGGGGGTTGGAGTGCAGAGCCAAGAGGGAAGCTTAATAGTGGCAAAAGCTTGAATTACTCTGAGAATCCTCCCAAACCAACTTTAAAATAGTGCTTCAAAAAAGAGGAGTCACAAAACCAACAACAAGATGGAGTGAGGGGACGCTCCTGCAGAAAACAACTTAAAAGGCGGTCAGAGAGAGTTGATTTTCAGAGGATAAGGGAGAACTGGAAGTAAAACTGCACACAGAGTGTGGTCTGCCTACTCCCCACCCACTTTGCCAGGTTCTGAGCCCAGGCATAAGCCAATTGCAGAATCCCAGGACCCTGCCTAAGCCAACAGCAGAGCACCCCACACCCACCCCTTGAAGTCCGAGTCCTGGGATGGATCCATCAAAACTGACTATATTTTTTTCAAGGGAAAATGTGGTCATTTAATAGAATAAAAGATTTCCAAGAATTCCTGAAGTCCGGACTCAAACAGAAAGCATGATGTCCAAATACAAAATTCAAGAGAAGCATAAAAAGGTATATAAGAAAGAGAAAAAATTTAAGGGCCTCAATAAGGTCAAATTGTTTATATTCCAAATGGAAAGATATTTGTAGCTCTTAAAATGTGTATCATTATCATAGTAGTTAGAAGAAGTATATTTATAGACAGAGGATGTGATAGTAAGCTATTTAGGATGATCTTCAAAAAAAATCAAGGGGTGAAAAAGAGGATTGCACTGAGAGAAATGGGAAGAGAGAAGTAAAATGGGGTAAATTTTATCACATAAAGAGGTATGGGTGGGCAATTATTATAATGGAGGGGAGGATGAGGGTAGTGACAGGCAGTACTTGTACCTTATACCTTACTCTCATCAGAATTGATTCAGAGAGGGAATAACTGCCAGGTTCATCAGTGTATGTACAGAATCCTATCTTACCCTATAGAGAAGTAGAAGGAAAATAAGACAGGTAGTGGTGGGGAAGGGAATAATATAAAGAGGGGAAGTTGAGGGGGATGATTAAGAGACCCTATAGAGAAGTAGGAGGGGAATAAGAAGGAAAGTGGTGGGGAGGGGAGTAATATAAGGGAGAGGGAATGGGGGGAGTGATTAAAAGCAAAACATTTGTGTGGGGGGACAGAATGAAAGGAGAAAAGGCAAAATTAAAAGGGAAAAACAAGATGGAGGAGAATACATAGATGGTCATCATAACTGTGAATGTAAATGGAATGAACTCGCCCTTAAAAATGAAGCAGATAGCAGAGTGGATTAAAAACCAGAATCCTAGAATATGTTATTATTTACAAGAAACACAAATTCAATGCAGGCAGACACAAATAAAATAAAGGTTAGGGAATGGAGCAGAATCTGTTGGGCTTCAACTGAGATTTCAAAAAAGCAGGAGTATCAATCATGATCTCAGACAAAGCTAAAGCAAAAATAGATCTGATAAAAAGATAAGGAAACTAAGTACATCTTAATAAAAGGCAGTATATCAGTACTTAACATGTACCAAATGGTATCACTTCCAGATTTTTAAAGAAGAAACTAAAGGAGCCTAAGGAGGAAATAGACAAACTCCTTATCATACAGACAAATATACTGAGGCCAGAAAGATCTCACACATCACAAGTGGTAGAACTAAGATTTTTATTCTCTCTCTCAAGGAGCTTATATTTTCCTGAGGAAAGGGTAATATAAATTGTGAATGTCATAAGCAATTCTTTTTATCTTTGTTTATGCTATCCACACTGCAAGATTAATGTCTGCTAGGAACTAAGGACTGTCTAACAGACCAGCTTTCTAGATTCAGTCCCATTCCAATGACAAGCACTAACTACTAAGTATTTTTAAAAACAATTTTTATTGATACTTTTTGGTTTTACATCACATTTGTTTCCAGATATAACTTCTAGTCAAATTAACCCTCCCTCCAAAAAAGAAAGGAAAGAAAAACAATAAAGCAAAAACAACAAATGACTAAGTCTGAAAATATGTGAAATTCTGGTTCCTCCACTATTTTACCACAAAAAAGTGCTTTCTTATTTCATCTTCAAGACTGTCTTGCCATTACAATTATTCAATGATTGACTTTGTTTTAATATTTTTATTTGCATATTTATCATCATTGTATAGATTATCCTCCCCAGTTCTGTTTACTTCACTTTGTATTAGTTCATACAAACTCTTCCTATGTTTCTCTGAATTTGTCTTATTTATTATTTTTTATGGCGCTATGACAGGATCATAGATTTAGGGCAGAAGAGTCCTCAAAGCCATCTAGTTCAACTCTCTTATTTTAAAGATAAACTAACTGTTTATCTTTAAGTTAAGATAAACTAACTGTCCTACAGTTCCACTATGTTATCTCTCAGAGTTTGTTCAGCTATTCTCTAATGACTAAAACCTTGAATTATCAGCTATCTCACCAGCTTTTATCACTCTAAACCTGATTCTTTTTTTTTTAAACCCTTACCTTCTGTCTTGGAGCCAATACTGTGTATTGGTTCCAAGGCAGAAGAGTGGTAAGGGCTAGGCAATGGGGGTCAAGTGATTTGGCCAGAGTCACAAAGCTAGGAAGTGTCTGAGGCCAGATTTGAACCAAGGACCTCCCATCTCTAGGCCTGGTTTTCAATCTACTGAGCTACCCAGCTGCCCCCTCTAAACCTATTTCTTAAAAAAATAATTGACTTTTAAAATTCTAGACATGCTAAAAACAGAAGACTCAGGAATAATTCTTAAACAGGGAGAAACAATGACTTGCTGAGAGTGATTTATTAGTAATGATATGCTATAGCTTCCTAGTGTCCTCTATCTTCCTAAATCACTGCCTCCAATGTTTAAATCCTCTCAAAGGGATTTACAGGGAACTACAGTGGTTTCCTATTGCTTAGCAGGTCAGGTTCAAGCACATTAGCTTGGCACTTAGAGACACTCCACATTCCCTCTCCTCTTATGTATTCATCTTGATCTCCCATGAATCACCAACAGAGACATCATACTTCTGCAAGGCATATTTTCATAATTTGCCCTGAATATATTCTTGATCCCAACTTGTTTTGCAATGCAATGTGGGATTTTCTTGGCAAAGATACTGGAGTGATTTGCTATTTCCTTCTCCAGATGATTTTACAGATGAAGAAACTGAGGCAGATAGGGTTAAGTGACTTTCCCAGGATCACATAGCTAGAAAGTACCTGAGGCCATATTTGAGTAGGAAGCTGAGTCTTCTTGACTCCAGGTCAGGTATTTTATCCATTGTGCCACCTAGCTGTCCAATATAGTGTAGTAAAAAAGGGAACTGGTGTAGGAGTTAGGAAAACAAGGATATAATCTTATATTTGTTCTCTTTACTAGAGATGTTATCTTGGACAAATCTCTTAATCTCTCTGAACCTCATCTCTAAAATGAAGATAATGATCAAGTAGGTCAAGTAATGTGAAAGTGCTTTTATATAAATGGTGGAGGGCTTCGTAAGGCTTTGTAATTATTTCCTCCCTTTTTGCTTTTGTTTGCCTGGAATATGTTTCCCTTCCTCCCTGCCTATTCAAATCATTTCCTTTATGAGGCCTTTGTTGAGAACTCCCAAGAACCTAGATCTTGCCCTTTCTTGACTACCCAGGGAACTTATTTCTATATATTACACAATGTAGCACATAATTAATATAATCAATATTGCATCTTATCAAATGATTTTCTGCATCATTTTCTAGCTATTTCCTGTGTTTGAATCTTGTCTCAACAACTAAACAGTGAACTCCCTGAGGTCAGGATCCTTTATGAGACTTTTTGGGTTACCCCCTCCCCTTCCCAGCCCCAGTTCCTAGCATGGGGGTAATCAATAATACTTCATGAATTTTATTTCTTTAAATTGCTTAATTTATGAGTTTCTCAGCTAAAATAAGGAGCTTTCTCTCCATCTAAAATTTCCTTTCCTAACCACTCCAATTCAACAAGCATAGAACAACGATGGGGAACCTATCTCATGGATGCCAAATTGTAGTAACATGTCTCTGCCCCACTCAGGTAGATTCTTTTGGTACTATTCTCAAAGTGCGCATTCTTGATACATGAACTCAAGCTTTCCTGGTCCTCATGGAAGAATAAATTTAAACAACAATCTTAGAAATAGCCAGACAGCCTCAAAATTCTTTGATGAGTCACATTAAAATAGCATTGATTCCAAGATGGAATGTAACAAATAAAATAAAAATAATGCTGAGTGAAAGAAGCAGAACCAGCAACAGAATTTATATGGTAACAACATCATAAAGATAAACCACTTTAAAAGACTGAGAACTCTGATCAACCAGGGACCAACTATGATTCCAGAGGACCCATGATGAATCATTGCCACCCACCTCTCAACAGAGGTGGTGAATTTGGGGGTACAGAATGATATATACATTTTGAGCATGGATGATATGGGAATTTTTTTGGTTTCATTATGAATATTTGTTACATATTGCTTTTCTTTTTAGTAGTGGATGGAGTGGTAGAGAGAAAATAAATGCTTGTCAATTTTTTTAATGAGAAAAATTCTTCAGTGACAACTATTTAGACATCAGATTCAGTCTTGGCTTTGGGGGCTTACACTCAGTGATCACTAAATGGCATCTTCATTGGTGCTTTCTTGATAATTCATAGGCATTCAGAAAATCAACTTCCCTTAGTAAGGGTTCATAGCCATTGTTGTCCAACTGCCCACCCTTCTCTCCTCCTATCCTCTTCCTCCTCTTGCCATCTTACAACAGAGTTCCCAGAGCTCACAACAAACCATGAGTGAGGTCCCAGAAGAGTGGAAGATTAAGTTGGCTGAACCACCACTTTCTCCAACTGGTACCCATTCTTCTCTGGCCGGCATCTTTACTACTCCCTTAGAGGCTGCCTCTTACTCTGCTGGCTCCCTCTATGCCCATCCATAGCTCAGTGTCATTTCTGTCTTGCCTATATGTGGTTCCACATTGTTTTCTCTTGTTTTCTGTTGTCTCCCTTAAGACCTGTGCAGATTAACTTTTTTCCTTTCTGACTTGATTATCACTTGTCTTTACTCTCCCTTTTTCTCTTAGTCTCCCTTAGCTGGCCTGCTCATCTCTCTCCTGCCACTTTGGTCTAATTTTCAGTGAAGCTACTTCAGTAATCTCTCTTCTCTCTTTGCTTGGTCCATTCCACCCAGAAGCCAACAGATGAAGTCTGGAGGAGGAGGGGGTACAAATTCACTGCAGAAATAATGAGAGTATCCTTGAGTCTCACTTGCACAGACATTATCTCATTTGATCTTTATGACAGCCCCAGGAGGTAGGCAGTGCATTTTATTATTCCTATTTCATAGGTAAGGAGACTGGTTCTCAGAATAATGAGGTGACACTTATGTTTACCTAGTTAGTAAATTCAGAAAATCAACTTCCCTTGGTAAGGGTAAGGACCAAGGACTCAAGCCCATTTCTAGAGGCTTTTTGTCCAATGATCCTTCACTTTTTTGTTTGTTTGCTTAAAACTCTTACCTTCTGACTTAGAATAGGTACTAAGTATCAGTTCTAAGGCAGAAGAGCGGTAAGGGATGGGCAATTGAGGTGAAGAGACTTGCCCAGGATCACACAGCTAGGAAGTTTCTACGGTCAAATTTTTGAACTCAGGACCTCCCCTCTCCAGACCTAGATTTCTATCCACTGAGCTGCCAAACTGTGTGTCTCCTATTCCCTTGCTGTTTTTGTCTCACAGCGAGAATGCTGTCTAGCAGGAGATTTGAAGAGAGGACTGACTAATGTTTAGACAACTCAGAGAAGCCCTGGGTGTGGAATCTCTAGAAGAACAATAATAGTGTATCTTTCTGGGACAACAATATTAGCAAAACCAGCTTGCTTGTTTGAAGAAGACAAGGTAAAGGAGAAATCTATACACACTCCATCAATGTTCCCCCAAGGTCAGAGTTTGATGGGAGGACTATGCCTCCAATCCCTTCCTCTTCATCCCCTAAATTTGCATCATAGTTTATTCTGTATCATAAGTGCCTAATAACCAGTGAAGCTGAATTAAATTCCCAGGCACTGAGTAGATCTTGTCAGCATGACTCCTAATGGAGTTTGAATTAAAACATCTACATGGCAACTTTTTCAAATAATATTTCCTCACTTAAGGAGAATAGGCTATCTTGTTAGAGCCAAGTAAAATGACAAATGCATAGTAACATTTTTCAGGGATATGGAAACTCTCTTTCATGACAGGTAGGTCTTGATCAGTGTGAAAAAGGAATCCCATGAATTGGTGGCCTGTTTTTTAATTCCCACTGTGCAAAGTTAGAATTACTTCATATTGTAAAATTGAGATTTGAATTCTGGACTCCATTCCCCAGGAGTCCTTGCTAGCTCCCAGAATGCCCTCTAATCTCACTGAATTCTCAAATGGGCTGAGAGCAAAATGATTATTTAGAAGGTCTCAACCCATGGTGGGCTCTATTTTCTACCTGGCTCCACTGGCAAACAGATGCATCTCATGATGTGAGTGAAATTTGGGTGGGCCTCATGGCCCACCTAGCATGTGCTTCTCTTGCTTGTATTTTCTTTAACCCATGACCTTTAATAAACCTCATAAAAATAATACTCCTTGCAGAGAGAAACTAATTTCTACCTGCCTCAGTTTCCCTAGATTTTAATCTTTACAGTTTGGCGTACCACTTCAGGAAAATGAAATATCTCAATCTTCTGATTCTTTTCTCTATCTTCAGTTCAGCCTTCAATAGCTACTGCCTAGATTTTTTTTAAGCCACGTTTCTCCAAGATGGCTTTTTAGAAAACCATTTTGATCAGCTCCTGCCGGCAGCCATCCACTTTGAACCTTCTTGTGATTCAATATCGATCACCTGGTCACAGCCCTCCTGGCTCCCGGCCCTGCCTGCCTGTGATCTCTGGCCTGCAGACATCCACTCCAGACCTGTTTGCCGCCCACCTAGTCCTGGTCCTGGTCCCGGCCCTGCCCACCCCAGCTGCCCGCTCCTGCTCCTGACCTCTCCTGCCTGTGTTCCTGCCTGCACCCAACCACTGGCCCCACTGCCTGCCTATTTCTGTGCCCCAGACCCAGGCACAGGACCCCAGCTGGCTCATCACCCAGGCTGCTGGTAGCAGACCCAGTTTCTTCTGGATCAAAAACCGGCTGGTAACAGAACGGGCAATTTTCCCTTAGGCTAAGCCTCCACGTGGGTGGATGGGGGTATTGACCACATGGGCAGATCATAGCAGGGAAGAGAGAAAAGGGAGAAGAGAAGAAACAGACTTTTCCAGACAGAAACTTAAAAGCAATGGGCTATTTAAAAGGATACCCTTTGACTGTTCTAGTAATTTTATTGACTTCACCTGCCTGTCAGGGAGAAGATTCAGCTAACTTTGGGGAGGCAAATAGGTGCCTCAGCGAACTGAGAGCCAGGCCTGAGGACATGTGGTCCTGGGTTAAAATCTGGCCTCAGATACTCCCCAGCTGTGGGGCCCTGGATGGGTCCCTCAACCCCCATTGCCTAGCCCTTACCACTCTGCCTTCTGACAATAGACATTTAAATGGATAAGAACCCAAGGAACTTTAAAGACTGGAGGTTATATATATTTTAAGGCATTTCAGACTCCAATGGTTTATAAGAAAAATTTCTTTATTTCTATTGCATTTTGCTGTTTGCTTGGTTTAAGGTTTAACTTTGTGATTTTAAATTCATAAATTACTGGATTCAATATTATTCTGTTACACTGTTTATTTTGAATGTACTGAGGGTTACCTACTGTTAAATTCTGTTGTTTTTCCCTATAACTGTGCTGAACAAATATTATTGAATAAACCCATATATGAAAAAACAACAGCCTTTCTATTTTTGCCCTTGTAAATTGTCACATAGAGGATAGATGGACTTCATCAGAACTGGTTACAATTGCTATAACAACCTTTGGAAAATTTACTGTGCTAAATATCTCAAATGATTTTAAGGGTTTTTTAAATATGATTTTTGGAATTTTTTTTAACAATCTCTGGTCATTTTTGCCTTCCCCTACCACAAGATAAGGCCCATAGCTGAAGTGAAATACATTTTATAACCCCCAACCTTCCCGCATTTCTAAATATGTGAATGGAAGTTGGGGCAGTTAATCCTAAAAAGCCTACTCTTCAGCTCACTATTTTACTTCCACCAGAATGATATATAGATTTCTTGATTATGTTCTTAACTCAACATGAGTTTTACTTTGTTTAAAAATATGTTTATATACCAAGGTTGAAAGATTTGCTATATTTGTTAAAAAAAAAAAACTTGTGACAAATATCCATCAATTCATAGGTTTTTTTAAAAAATGTCATACAGCAACTTATGTGAAATATGAAAGTGTATTTGTTTGCTATTGTAATTAATTGGGCTATTGAGAATTTTGGGGATATTGATACCACATATTTGTACTACTATTCTTTAAAAGTGAAAAATGTTACCTTGCTCAATTCATTTGCCTTCTACTCACAGTGATCATGGCCAGATACAAAGAGGAAATGGATCTCATTTTTGGTTAGAAAGCCTTGTATTCTATATTTTCTTAGCTGACACAGTGTGTCAATGATTATAAGCTACATTTTTTTAAATTTTTTAAAGTTCTTTTATTATTATATTTTCTTGCATGTGCAATATACTTTTTCAAGTTTTTTTTCCTTTTTATATTTCAAGCACATGCCACCAGTATTAAGATTTTCTTTAACCTTTTGATTTTTCCGTAATATAAGTTTAAGATACATTTGCCAATGCATACCCCAAAAGCTTGTGACTATAAAAATGATGCCACTAATTATTTAAAAAAATTATGGGACTTTGCTTAATGATTCTGTGTGATTCTAGGACAAGATATACACAACAGAGCCTTTGCACAGAGCCCAAGAAAAGCCAATCCAGGATGGATTGACGCACTTCTAAGCCAATGCAAAGGTTTTGAACCTAGTGTGAGACTTGGGGTTGCAACACTTGACTTATGTTAAGATGTAGGCCTTCCTTGTGTCCACACTCACTCTGAAAATACAGACAAGTATTCCCGAAACCTTGGCTCATATAATCTGGTCCCCTTTTCTGCCTCTCATAGTGTGGTACCTTTCTGTAGTCCTGGCTACTGACTGGGTAAATGCATCATTGCTTAGATCATTTTGATTGGGCCCTGATTCAAGGACCTGTTATAGATTTATTTTTCTTTTACTTAGAATTTTTTCACATAAGACTTTGATAGTCTATATTTTCATCCAGAGTTTTTTCTTTTTTTATTTGGATTTTTCTGATATCTTTTTCATTTCTCTTACCAATTGATTCATATACCTCATAACTCAGCCATGCATCCCTAAGTGTTTTTTTAATCACCCTCTTAATGGGGGGAATGTAAAAAATATCATCATTTAAATTGCAAAGTTTAAATTCCTTTTGAGAAGAATTTTAGGTAAAGAGAGATGCAACCTCTCTGAATCCAGAACTGAACTGTTGGAGAAGACACCATGAAGAAGCCTCCAGAGCACAAGCTGCACAAAAATGAACTTTGGGTGTAGTTGATTGAACATTTATTTGTATCTATACTTTCATGCCAAAGGGGACTGACCCCTAATTGGCTTTTTGTCAATGCGTCCAGCAGTTATTGGTTTTGTTCTTTTTTTTTCTCTTATCTTCAAATTATTGTAATCTTTAAATTGATTATATTTTTATGATCCTTTGGGGAAGCCCTTCTTACATCCCCCTTTGGGGAATGTAAAATTGAGATTTGAACTCTGGACTCCATTCCCCAAGAGTCCTTGCTAGCTCCCAGAATGCCCTCTAATCTCACTGAATTCTCAAATGGGCCAAGAGCAAAATGATTATTTAGAGGGTCCCCGCCCACGGCAGGTTCTCTTTTCTACCTGGCTCCGCTGGCAAACAGATGCGTCTCATGATGTGAGTGAAATTTGGTTGGGCCTCATGGCCCACCTAGCATGTGCTTCTCTTGCTTGTATTTTCTTTAACCCTTGACCTTTAATAAACCTCATAAAAATAATACTCCTTGCAGAGAGAAACTAATTTCTACCTGCCTCAGTTTCCCTAGATTTTAATCTTTAATATATGTATGTATATAGTCAGCATTTCCCAATTCAAATTCAAGTAATGAGATCACTTTGGGGAACTCAACATCCACAGCAATCAAGATTTGCTTGTAATCCCAAACCCATTTACTTAGTGCATTCTATCCTCTGGGAGAGTGCAAACTCTTGCTGAGGGCAGATAGGGCCTTACTTTTGCCTTTGTCTGTCCAGTGCTGAAACAGTGATTTTCTGGTACATAGTAATCATTGAATAAAATTGAGAGCTAAATATTGAGAGAGTTTTGACTTGGAGTTAGAAGGGACCTTGGAAGTCATTGAGTCTAACTGGAAAACTGAAGCAAACAGGGGTTAAGTGTCCCCAGGGTCAAACAAGCTAGTAAGTGTCCGAGGAAAGACTGAAACCCATTTCTTGCTGATTTCAAGTTTAGGCCTCTATCCACTCTACACCGCATTCGTGGGTTTAATATTTAGTAAGAACTAAGGGGTTAAATTTGCTGGCGCACCAGGGGGAAGGATGTAGCCCTGGACAAGCACTGGCCATGGATGGGAACACTGATAACATGAATAGGGCTTAAAGGGAGATCTGAGAACAGTTCTTTCCACCTCCACCTCTGCCCAGCCTTTTTTTGTTAGGTAACATGGCAACATTCCAGGGATTACTGATTTTTTGAGGCAGTGACAAACTGGTCTGGTGAAAAGAGGGTAACCAAGCAACAGAAAAAAGGGAGGATGCCAGCTAAGAAGACTTTGCTACCGTGAAGAAATAAGGGAAGTTGGACTCCAGAGGGAAGAGGGCTGACCACAGAATGTACTAGAATAGTCTTAAGACTCGAGTGCACATGGCGTAAAGGGAGTTGTCCCTGGATTGTGGTAGAGGTCTGTGGCCAGGGGGCTTGGGAGCTGAGGGAGAGGAAGAGGAGGAGAAAAGGTTAGGTGGGATAATGGCTCCATGCAACACATGGCAGGCATGGGGGGGGGGGGGGTTGAGAGGAACTAGAGCATCCTTGCTTTTGCAGAGGGTTATCGGTTTTCTGAGAGCTGCTTTGGAGGGTTAGCTAAAATGAGATATCTACTTAGGAATGTGCCTGGCATGTGATTGTTCAGGAGACAGAGAGCGGTGACCAGAAAAGCCTTGAATTCACTATAGGAGTCTGGTCATGGTTCGTCTATTGTCTCATTCAGGGACCGTCCTCTGTTCGCCTTCACCAACACCAAATGCCAAACTACTGTCACCCCAGAGGAAGACAAGCAAACCTGGCTGAAGTAGCAAAGCCTCCTGAGGGAGAAAGAGGAATGACATGTACCGGGAAAGTCTAACTAGAGCCACAACCTCCGCCACGATCTCCCCTCTGATTCTTGTGAAGACAGCCTAGAACCTGATCCCAAGAGCCCCTAGAGTAACAGGGAACTGCAGAGCAACCACTATGCCCTGATCTAATCCCAATAGCCATCTGGTAGAGGAACAATCATTGTGGAGATGTGCCTTGGCAACTAACTGCATTTGCAAGGACTGTAGCCTCTGAGTAGCCACAGATACAAAAACTCCCAAAAGAAAGTTTTCAACCCCCAAATCCTTGGCGCCATGAAATGTTTTAACATCAATGGAAATGACACTAAAGAGCATTTCTGCCATCCTATTTGCCACTGAATCCTAAGGAACACAAGGTCTTTTCAAGTGTCTTGAAGCTGAAACCTCCCATCTATGTCTTGTATTTCCCATCTAGAGCATAAGCACCTTTAGAGGAGGGGCTGTCTGGCTTTTCTATTTGTGTCTCTAGCACTTTGCACGTAGGGGATAGGGATGGCATTAGTATTGGGAATTCCCTCTATCCATGTATTCTAGCCTCTTCTCTGAAATGCATAGTCACAGACAGTTGTCTAGAGTGCCCAGGGGTAAAATGACTTGCCTAAAGTTACACAGCCAGTAGGTGTCAGAGGTAGGACTTGACCCCTTGTCTTTCTGGCTAGCTTTCTCTCCCATAACCCCACAGCTTCTCTTTATTAAGTGCGACTAAATAGTACTTAACAAATCCTTTTTCATTCGTTCATTCATTCAACCACACTGCTGGTCAGTTGTTATAGAGAGCCGGCCTGGAGTCCCTATATGATTTTTATCTGTGGGTAACAACCTGAGGAGGAGAAGGGAGACTAAGGAAATGGGTGAATAATAAAGACTCAGAGACAACAAGTTAGAAGATATGGGGAGTGGCGCGAACTCTGATATTATTTACCACTGAGACCTAATGGGAAATATGAGGAATAAGAAACTATGTGGGGAGTCACAACTCCTTAATGCTTCCTATGGACAAGAATGCTAGAGGATTAATAGGAAGCATGGGGGCAACAGCGTCGCGAGGAAAGAACAGAGGTGGGGAGTCACAACTCCTTAATTCCTCCTATGGACAAGAGAGTCTGAGCATTAATAGGAAGTATTTGGGCAACAGTGTTGTGAGGAACAATAGAAAAAGATAGGTCAGAGCACTTTGAAGATACAGGGAGTAAGAGTTAAGAGGAGAGGAGGGAAGAGAGAAGTTTGTGCTTGTTCCGCAGTATTTATTGGAGGTTTTTTGGACTGTGGACTAGGAGGATGCATACGTAACATGGCATAGGTCTTAACATTGGTTGAATTGACAATGACAAGATCAAAGAGGTGGAGATTAATCCAACCCACACTTTTCAAATGAATGTACTCCGAGCCATGGCATGGCTGTCAAGGCCCAGCCCATGAATTTGCCCATCCTTTGCTGGTCCTTTGGACTGTCCCTTTCCATACAATGTGTCTGGTAAATGAATCTGCAGGATACAATATCAATACATCAACCATACTTTCCAGATGCTAACATACCTGGTATGCTACCGTTGTTCCTTATAATAAAGGAATATGATACTTGTTATCACATAGATTCACCATAAGGGACTGAGAGACATTGGGGCTGTGGTCATCTTTTCTGTCTAGAATCCCAAAGCTTTGATGGTCAATCAGCTCCTTTCCAGCCCCAGTGGGCAATGGGCTCTCCTATTCTGGCTAACACAGACAAATCAGTGAAGCAGCAAGAAATCTCATTAATTCCTTTCCAACCCCTCCTTTTCAAGGAGAACGCCATTCTCTTCTACTGGAATACAGGCCCCCACCTCCACCCCTTACTCCACATGCCCAGTCAGCCTGAAGGTTCTTTTTCAGATTTCTTCACTTTCTTTCTCGGCACGCTCTGGCTTCATTCCCTGTTACTCATCCTTGGCTTGACAAAGATCACCAATTAGTGGAAACTTTGTCCGCTCTGAAGCCACCTGGCCTGCCATCAGATTTGATGTCCTTAGACTGGAGCTGGTCCTCCTTGTCCAAACAATGAAGGCCCCCTGGTAGCTTACTATATAGCAATTACAGAAATAACTATGATGCAAGAGAAAACATGATAAATATGCAAAAGAGGTAACTTACAAATCACCATGTTGGGTTCCAGAGGGGAAAAACTCACTATCACCTAAGAACATCAAAAAAAAAAGGCTCATGGAAGGGGAAGCATTTAAGCTGGTCTTTAAAGGGTGGATAGGATTTCTGCATAGGGGGAGGTATGTGTGTGACTGTGTCTGTGTCTGTGGGTGCAATGGATGACAGGAGACCCCATAGGCACAGAGCATGGAGTAGGAAAAGACAGGGAGATGCCAAGTCAGTGGACATAGTCAGAGAACATCAAATAGTTCAATTTTGGTTCTTATGTAAGAAAAATAGAAGAAAGTAATGAGATGTATGTCTGGGGAAGTAAACTGGTATTAAATTATAGAAGGCCTCAAATGCCAAGATGAGGAAAAATTTATAAGATGATGACAAAATCACTGAAGGAGGAGGGGTGAGGGTGGTAGTGCAACCAGTGGTCTAATCATACCTCTTAATCAGGAGGATTAATCTGGCAGTGTGAAGTATAGATTGGAGGGGAGAGATAGCCTAAGATAATAGATCTAGAGCTGGAAAAGATCTTAGTCCAATTCCCACTGTTTACAGATAAAACTGAGATACAATTTCTTGCCCAAGGTCCCCTAGGTCGTTATCATAGGTAGTTAAAACACAGGTGTTTGGATTTTAGAGTGAGTACTCTTTCCATGGGGCTATATTGCTGAGTCAGGAAGACCTACTGGGAACCTATTGTGACTGTTAGGATAGGAGAGTGAAAAAATAAGGCAGAGATAATTATTAGAGATAGTATGAATGGCAAGATTTGGTGGCTAATTTGATGTGAGGGGAGAGAGAAGACTCAAATGGAATTTCAAGGTTACAAGCATGGAAGACTGGTTATTCCACTGACAAAATGTCAGAAGTAGAAGTAGTTTTTGAGGAGTAAATGAAGAATTTAGATATCCTATGGACAGTAGGATATGTAGTTTCAACATTCAAAAGAGAGATAAAGAGAAAAATTATTTGAAGTCATGGGATGTGAATGAGATTATTAAGGAAAATACGATAGATAGCAAAGAAAAGGCCAAAGACAGAGCCTTGGAAAAATATTAACTACCATTTAAGGAGTGTAAAAGTCAATGAACCAGAAAACCAGGAAGATATGGCACCTTGAAAGTCAAGGATAGAGAATATGCAAAGGAAGGGATTGTGCAATATAGAGCAGTGTCAAATGTCTTAGAGGACTTAGTTCAAATGCTAGCTTTTGTGATACTGGGCAAGTTTTTTAGCCTTAGTTTCCTTGACTGTAAAATTGGGACAGTGATAGGACTTACATCACAGAATTTTTGTGAAGATCACTTCTGATACATGTAAAATGTAAATTATTGGATTATTAATGAGTTTTCTGTTGAGGAGGCCAATGGTGATATTTTAAAGTATTGTCAGAGAGGGAGGGAATGGAAATCAGAAAGGAAAATATTAAGTAGAAAGTTAGAAGTAAAAAAGTGAAAACAGAGGGAATATACTGTTTTTTCCCAAAGGTTTAGCTGAAAAAAAAAAAGAGAGGATAAGAAAAGAGGCCGTGATTGTTTGGGGTTGGGAGTGTTGAAAGACAACTTTGTTTAGAAGAACTAAATCTAATTTTAAGATTGTTTGTGTCCCCATAAACCATTTGAAGTAGAAAGTAATACAATAATTTGGTGAATATGGATGATATAGGCAAAAGATCCAAATAGTTTTTAGTTAAACTTTTAGCCATTTTTTTTCTCTTGAGTAATATTTCATGCTTGAAGTATAAAGATAATTCCTTTAACTTTGTTACCTTTATTTGTTGTCATTCAGTCATGTTTGACATAGGGTTAACTTAGCAAAGATCCTGGAGTGTTTTGCTATTTCCTCCTTGGCTAGATTAAGGCATACACAAGTGATTTGTCCTGGGTTACATAGCTAGTGAATGTCTAAGGTCAGATTTGAACTCAGATCTTCCTGATTTCAGGCTTAGAAAACTATAAGCTCTTCACTTTTTGATTACTAGCTCAAATGCTATCTTTTCGTGAAGCTTTTCTCCTTTCAGAAGTAATTTCTGTTCCCCATCCTCCAACAACTAGAGCACTTTGTTCTTTTCTTATTGCATTTTGAAATTCTGCCTTGTAGGACTTTGACATATTTGTCTTATCTCTCCTACTATGAGTTTTTCAAGGGTAGGGGCCCTCAAGGCACTATCTTACTTATTTTCATGGTTTCCTTAGTTCTAAACACACTGGGGGAGGTGGAGTCAAGATGGCGGTGTAGAGGCAGTGAAAGTTCCAACCTCTGAAACCCTTCCTTACTAATTACAAACTAAATGCTCCTAGGGGACTAAAAATAAAATCTAACAACAGGACAGAGCTAAGGAACCCTCCTGCTGGACTCAACTTAAAAGGTATGCCCCCCAAAATCCTGAATTTGAGAATACTCAGGTTTAAGGAGAAGGAAGAAGGAAGGTCCCAGGACCCCTCCCCCACCTACAGTACTGAGCTTCAGCAGTGGCTGGAATCTCTGGGCAGGCAAGGGTGCTAGTCTGGAGGGAGTATCTTATGGGCAAAGCTATGCCAGGCTCAGGGCTTTGATCACAGGTGACAGGGAGGCAGCTGGAGGAGAACCTCAAAGAAGGCAGCCCAATTGCAGCTGAGACACTCCATATTGCTCCCCCTTCCCAAGGTTTTGGCCTCAGGGCACATCCAGCTCTGCAAATTCAACTCCTCTGGGCTTAATCTTACCAATATCAAGCCTTCAGAGAGTAGGGAAGCTCAAGCTACAATACCCCTCCCCCACAGTCTGCTCTGAGAGCCTTGCTAAGCTCCAAGGGTGAAGATTGACAGAAAAGTCCAAACCCACAGATCCAGCACATAATGAGAGGAGCAAGACTACAGGCAACTACAGGGGGGAAAGACGGGCCAAGTATGAGCAAACAACAGAAGAAGAAAAAAGAAATTACAATCTACAGCTTCTATCTATGCAATGAACAAAATTAATCAGGTTGAAAAAGAGGCAAAGGAGATGAAAGATGAGGCAAAGAAGATAAAAGATGACCTCCAAAGAAAATCAGACCAGAAGGAGAAGGATGACCAAAGAGTCAAGGATGAAATTCAGTCTTTACAAACCAGAATACAACAATTAAAAGCAAGTGACTTCACAAGGCAGCAGGAAACTATAAAACAAAATCAAAAGAATGAAAAAACTGAGGAAAATATGAAACATCTCATTCACAAAACAGAAGATCTAGAAAATCGTTCCAGGAGAGACAACTTAAGGATCCTTGGTCTACTGGAAGACCATGACAAAAGAAAAAGCCTGGATGTCATACTACAGGAAATTATCCAAGAAAACTTCCCCAATATTCTAGAACAAGAGGGAAAAGTGGAGCTTGAAAGAATCCACCGATCACCTCCTGTACTTAATCCCCAACTGACAACACCCAGAAATGTTACTGCCAAATTCAAGAACTACCAGACCAAGGAAAAAATATTAAAAGCTGCTAAGAAAAAGCCATTCAGATACCATGGAACTACAGTGAGGATAACACAGGATATGGCTGCATCGACACTGAAGGACCAAAAGGCATAGAATATGATATTCTGGAAAGCAAGGGAACTAGGTCTACAACCATGAATCAACTACCCAGCAAAAATGACTATATGCTTACAGAGGAAAATATGGTCACTTAATAAAACAGAAGAATTCCAAGTATTTGTCAGAAAAAGACCTGAACAGAAAATTTGATGCCCAAGCATAGAACTCAAGAGAATCATCAAAAGGTAATTAAGAAAGGGGGGGACCCTTTTTAAGGGACCCAATAAGTTAAAGTGATATGTATCCCTACAAGAAAAGAGGATATTGTTATTATCACCTGGGTAGCTAGAAGAATTATACTTAGAGGGAACAGTGACAAACTGTATAGGATGAAATGCCAAGGCATATATATGTGTGTGTGTGTGTGTGTGTGTGTGTGTGTGTGTATGTGTGTGTGTGTGTACACAACTAGAGTTAAAAAAAGGTTAATACTAAGAAAAATGGGAAAAGAAACAAAACAGGATAAATTTATATGTCACAAAGAAGCACATGGCAGAGGGGCAGAGAACATCAATACACTGGAAGGGTAAAGAGGTTGAAGATAGGAAAGACTGTTAGGGGTAAAGTTAGGAGTTATTCAGTGAATATATGATACTAGTAGTCACCAGGGATTAATTCAATCCCAATAAAATACTCAAGTCAGTTTGGGAATTTTATGGTGGTTTAATTACAATAGAGGGAAGAAACTAAGAAGAAGAGAGAGAGAAAAGAGAATTTAAACTGTTCCAGCCCGAACTGAGCCAGGCAGGAGTTCAGAGGCCTTGGCCAAGGGTCTTTCTCAATTGAGCTGGGCTACCAGCCATGAGGCCTCCTCCGAGATAAGGGGTCTCCTAGGAGGTTAGCGTTTTAGGAGATAAAGGAAAAAGGAATCAGCCTAAACCACTCACCAATCACACTAAGAATTTCTCCCAGTCACCTCACCAGCAAGCCACAATCCCCAAACTGCCAAGATACCCAGCACACTGCCACAAACCACATGAGCCTGAGAGAGAGCCATGTCTCCAAGAGAGAGGCCAGAGAGAGGAAGTGATGCAAAATATATAGATTGTTCTTTACATCACTTCCTGCATTTCACATGTACCAATGGTAGCTTAAGCTTGGATTAGGACAGCCCAGGGGGTTTGTCAGTTGTTTCTGATTTGTCACTTGCTAGCACATATCCGTCATAGGCCATCCTCTTCAACACTTAATCCTTAAGTAGGGATGTATACATTCCTGGTTGCTAGGGTTTTAAAGACTAATCAGAGTGGAGAAAATCTAAAATTCACAGTACTCAATTCTTACCTGCATTGAAATTGACTTGAAGAGGGAAGAACAATCAAATACATTGGGGCAGAGAATTTATTTGCACACTTTAGGGAAGTAGAAGGGTAACAACGAGACTGGTGGGTAGGAAAGCAATACAAGGGAGGGAGAGAGGGGGGTAGTATAAAAAGACTATAAAGAAAATAAGAGGGGAATAAGAAGGGAGGGAGGTAGAAGAAGTAAAATAAGGGTGGGAATTAGGAGGACTGATTAAACATAAAACACAGGTGTAGAATGAAAGAGTGAAAGAAGAAAGGGCAGGGCTAGGAGTAGAAATCAAAATGTTGGAAAATACACAGCTGGTAATCATAACTCTGAATGTGAATAGAATGAACTCACCCATAAAATGCAAGCTAATAGCAGAGTAGATTAGAAACCAAAATCCTACCACATGCTGTCTACAAGAAATACACATGAGGAAGGTAGACACATATAGGGTGAAAGTAAGAGGATGGAGCCAAATCTATTGGGCATCAACTGAGAAAAAGAAGGCAGATTCAATCATGATATCTGACAAAGCCAAAGCAAAAATAGATCTAGTCAAAAGAGATAGAGAAGGTAATTACATCCTGATAAAAGGCAATATAGACAATGAGGAAATATCAGTACTCAACATGTATACACCAAACAGCATAACATCCAGATTTCTAAAGGAGAAACTAGGGGAGCTCAAGGCTGCAATAGATATTAAAACTATTCTAGTGGGAGATCTGAACCTTCCTCTATCAGATCTAGATAAATCAAACCAAAAATAAATAATAAAGAGCTAAGAGAAGTGAATGAAATCTTAGAAAAATTAGAGTTAGTAGATATGTGTAGAAAAATAAATAGGGACAAAAGGGAATATACCTTCTTTTCAGCAGCACGTGGTACATTCATAATGATTTACCATGTACAAGGGCATAAAAACATTGCAAACAAGTGCAAAAGAGCAGAAATAATAAATGCAACCTTCTCAGATCACAATGCAATGAAAAATAATAATTAGTAAGGGCAAATGAAGAGGCAAATAAAAAATTAATTAATATGATTCTCCAAAATTGGTTAAAGAACAAATAATAGAAACAATTAATAATTCAATTGAAGAAAATAACAATGATGAGACATCCTTTCAAAATCAATGGGATGCAGTAAAAGCAGTACTCAGGGGGAAATTTATATCCTTGAATTTATATATTAACAAATTAGGGAGGGGAGAGGTCAATGAATTGGGAATAGAAATTAAAAAACTAGAAAGTGAACAAATTAAAAATCCCCAAATGAAAACTTAGAGATCATAAGAATCAAAGGAGAAATTAATAAAATTGAAAGTCAAAGAACTATTATTGATTTAATAACTAAGAATAGAAGCTGATACTTTGAAAAAAACAAATAAAATAGACATTGAACAACCAAAAAACTTTTTTACTGAAATAGAAAAAAAATGATAACAAAGTTCATTTGTAAGAACAAAAGATCAAGGATATACAGGGAAATAATGAAAAAAAATGTGAAGGAAGGTGGCCTTGCAGTACCAGATGTCAAACGATACTATAAAGCAGTGGTCATCAAAACAATATGGTACTGGCTAAGAGACAGAAAGGAGGATAAGTGGAATAGACTTGGGGTAAATGACCTCAGCAAGACAGTCTATGATAAGCCCAAAGATCCCAGATTTGGATACCAAAATTCTCTATTTGATAAAAACTGCTAGGAAAATTGGAAAACAGTATGGGAGAGATTAGGTTGGGATCAACATCTCACACCCTACACCAAGATAAACTCAGAATGGGTGAATGACTTGAATATAAAAAAGGAAACTATAAGTTAATTAGGTGAACACAGAATAGTATACATGTCAGATCTTTGGGAAAGGAAAGATTTTAAGACCAAGCAAAAGTTAGAAAAATTCACAAAATGTAAAATAAATTATTTTGATTACATTAAATTAAAGGGATTTTGTACAAACAAAACCAATGCAACCAAAATTTGAAGGGGAGCAACAAATTTGAGGAAATCTTCATAACAAAAACCTTTGACAAAATTCCAATTACTCAAATTTATAAAGAGCTAAATCAATTGTACAAAAAATCAAGCCATTCTCCAATTGATAAATGGGCAAGAGACATGAATAGGCAATTTTCAGATAAAGAAATAAAAACTATTAATAAGCACATGAAAAAGTGTTCTGAATCTCTTATAATCAGAGAGATGTAAATCAAAACAAATCTGAGGTATCACCTCACATCTAGCAGATTGGCTAACATGACAGCAAAGAAAAGTAATGAATGCTGGAGGGGATATGGCAAAGTTGGGACACTAATGTATTGCCTTAAGCCAACCAGTCAGGGAATATCAGTCAATTAAAATTGCACAGAATGACCCAGTATTGACTAACAATTTAAACAATACATTATGTTTGTGGAAATAGAGAAAGGGTATTTGGTCTGGGAGGCAGTTTGGCATTGATGTAGCATACTAGACTTGAAATCAAATACTGCCTTCAATAATTCCAAGCTGTGTGGCCATGAGCAAATAAATCACTTAGCAAGTCAGTTAGGTATCTAGATCTTACAACTGAAAGAATCAAAGGGTGTCCTGTTTATGGTATATACTTGTTACCCTGAATACCTATATAGGAATTAAGAGTCCTGTTATTCACATTTGTGAAAGGTTATATGTAAATTATATATCTAAACTAAATATGTAAATTTTCTTAGAGAAAATTCAAGTTGGGGCAGTAAATCTGAAGTTTGGACCTAATTTTGAGAGCCCAGGATTCAGGTTGCCAGGACTATGCATTGCAAAAACAACTGCAGTCTGAAGAGGCAGAAAGAGATTATATTTTTATGTGCTCTGTTAAAAATATGAAAATCAATTTTGTATAAAATTCCTGAAATATCCCCCCTTTAATCCCAGTCTTTCATTTTAAATAATAATGATAATTATTATTATAACTGGGATTGTTTTGGCATTTCAGCTTTGCAAAGTACTTTACATATATCATTTCATTTTATCCCTGGAAGGTAAGTGCCATTATTATTTCCCTTTTTACAGTTGAAGAAAATGAGAATGGGATAGATTAAGTAACTTGTACAGGGTCATAACAACAAATAAGTACTTGAAGGCAAGATTTGAATTTAAGTCTTCTGGAGTTAAGGTCCAGTATTCTATTTTGAGTAAATGTAAACCATTTTTGAACACCATTGACTAGCATACTCTATTCTTCTCTGCATTTTCCCTCCATACCTGTTCTTGTTTCCTCTGGCCTTGAAGCCCAAAGTGGAAGATGGGTGTGGTCAAGCCTATTATTCCCTAGTGGAATTTGGGTTCCAGAGACATTTCTGATAAGAGAAGTCTGGGTAAAAAAAAAATTGCTACTAAGTTCATTTTTGCTCCATTATTTTTATCTGGGAGAAATCAGGTTAAAGTAAATAGTGAGGGCAATCTTAAAGGGGGAATGAAGTCGCCAAAAGGCAATATGAAGCTTAGGGAAGATGTGGATATTTTTTTCCCTGAATCAATCCTTATTATCAAAATTCCTTTCCCCAAAATAAAGGAGATCTGGAGCATTTAAACCCATTTACCCTACTCTAGAAATGCCTCTGGGTATGAGAGGAAGTGGTCTAAACTCTAGGCATGGTCAGAAGACCAAGAATTGAAAACCTTTTCATTCCCAACCCTAAACCTTTCTCTTCACCCCTATTTTGTAACCTATGCTGTATGCATAGGAGTTATACCCAATGAAAGCCAAAGGTCAGAACACAAGTTGTTTGCAGCAGCTGCAGCACCAATTTCTGGATGGAGCACAATAGTTAAACACTGCAAACTATAATGTTAAGTGATGAATAAAAAATGCCGGTCACAGACAGATTTCTTGAGATGGTGTTTTTTGGGAGGTTTGCTTTGTTTTTTTTTTTTTTGCTAGCATTAAATTCTCCAGTGGTCTCTTGTTCTACACAGTCAGGCAAGACTGTCTGTCTTGAATTAAATTTATCCATATGAGAGGAATAAGAGAGAATCCTTATTTAATTGGAGAAAGTGGTTTGCTGGCACTGTGTTCCTATAACATGGCTTAGCAATGTAATTCAGTTAGTTACTGTTCAGAGCAAATAAGGCCAAGGCCATGGACAAGTTAGACTGACCAGGAAAAAATGCTTCCACAAGCATTGATTGTGTAACCTTAATGTTACCTGGCCAAATCAGAGGTGACAGAGGGAAGTAAAAGAGAGCAAATGGCTCAACTCCCACCCACCACTTGATTCTATTGCCATTCAGTGGGCCATCAATGGTATCTTTACCAGTCTTAGCCCTGACACTTATTAGCTATATGAACCTTGGTAAGTGACTTAACCCTCTGGATCATCAGTTTCATCATTTGAAAAATGGGAATATTATTTTAACCACTCTTAAAGGAATGTTCTGTGGAAAATGTATTATAAATCTTAAAGAATTATACAAATGTTAATTATAAAGACATTTATTTTTTTCAACAAAGGAAAATGGCAATTTTCCTTTAAGAATATATTATTGTATGACGCAGGTTAAACCCAGTGGAATTGAGCATCAGATATGGGAGGGGGGCTCGGGAGGAGGAGGGGGAAGAGCATGAGTCTTGTAACCATGGAAAAATATTCTAAATCATCTAATTAAATAAAATTTAAAAAAAATAAAATAAAGAATGTACTATTATATAATTTTATATTATAGGAGTTTACCCCCCTCATTTTCTCATTAAAAAAAAAAAGAATGGGGGAGCAACTGGGTGGCTCAGTGGATTGAGAACCAGACCTAGAGACAGGAGATCCTAGGTTCAAATCTGGCCTCAGACACCTGGGGCCCTGGGCAAGTCACAACCCCCATTGCCTAGCACTTACCACTCTTCTACCTTAGAACCAATACACAGTACTGATTCTAAGACAGAAGGTAAGGGTTTGAAAGAAAAGAATGCAAGATTACTTTTGTGGCATATTGTTACCTCAATGATCAAGCAAAGGTGCATTTCCTAATGGACAAAGTCCTGAACTAAAAAGCATATTTGTTAGTATGACTGCAATTGTTTTAATTCTGTCTATAATTTTTGGCCAACTTGTTCAGACGCTTGATACCTCCATGCCTATACTCATTCATGCCCATTTTGAGTCCCTTTTCAATAGCTTTCTGGAGACAATTTTGAGGATAACAATAGTCCGATGATAAAAACTAGGTAGCTAGTTAGCTTTTGGGGGTATTTAGCCAGAAAGTAGGGAGCTGATAGGCAGCCAGAAGGCCAGAAGAATTTCTCATGAGAGAAACATAGATTTGGTGGGTTTGAGAATTAGTTCCTTTGGTATCAGGGTCACCTTGTCTTGATTGACAGTGTTCTATCCTCAATCTACCAATAAACATAAATATTGTGTTTTCTAAAGATAGTCTCTAGGGGTCTGTGCTTATTGGCCCAGAGAAGTTACCTAGGTGGACCTAACCATTAATCCACCTTAATTCATCTTAACAACATTCTTTTTTTTTTCAGAACTGTTGTCTCATTCTCATGATGTAAATGACTCGCATCCTTTTTGGACAGTCAGTTGATAAGCATAAATTAGGTACTTATTATGGAACAGAATCTGTATTAAGTGCTGGGTATTCAAGGAAAGGCAGAAACATGGTCCTGGCTTTTGAGGAATTCCCATTCTAATGGGGGAAACAATATACAAATAAATATGTACATACAAGATGTATATAAAGTAGAAAATAAATTGAAGGAATAAGTGGTGACAATAAGGAAACAAAACTATCACTTTTACAGATGCTATGATTGTATACTTAGAGAACCTTATAGAATCAACTAAAAAAATCACTAACAGAGGAATTAAAATTAAAACAACTCTGAAGTATTACCTCACACTGATCAAATTGGCTTAAATGGCAGAAAAGGAAAATCACAAATGCTAGAAGGGAGATAGAAAAATTGCACATTAATGCACTGTTGATGGAGTTGTGAATTGATCCTGACCACTTGGAGAGTAATTTGGAACTAAGTCCAAAGAGCTATAAAATCATCCATACCCTTTGACCCAGCAATACTATTAAGTCTAGGCCCCAAGAAGATCAAAGGAAAAGGAAAAGGGCTCATATGCACAAAAATATTTACAGCAGCTTTCTTTTTCATGTTGACAAGGAATTGACAACAGAGGAGATACCCATCCATTGAGGAATCTCTGAATAAATTGTGCTATATGATTGAGATAGAATAAAGAAATGATGAAGAGAGTGGTAAGAAATTATAAAAGGGATTGTTTCCAAAAAACCTGGGAAGAATTATATGACCTAATACAAAGTGAAGTGAGAAGAACCAGGAGGAATCATCTACACAGTTACAATACTGTAATCAACTGTGAAAAAAAAAATAGTAACTCTGGTCAATACAGTTATCCACTATAATTTCAACGGATTCATGATTCCAGAAAGAGAATTTTGGTGGACTCAGAGTACATACTGAAACATAATGTTTCTTTTATTTGTCTTGCTTAGGGGGTAGCAGCTAATGAAGAAATGTTTTATATGACTTCATATGTATAATGAGTATTATATTTCTTATCTTCTCAGTGGGTGGGGAAAGGATGGAGTAAAGGAGAGAATTTGGAACTGAAAATTAAAAAAAATTTTTTTTAAGATGGATGTTGTGTAAATAGAAAGTAATCTCATAGGGATAGTAGCCAGGAGGATTAGAAAAGGCTTTTCTGAGAATGTGGGATATGAGATGAGCCTTGAAGGAAGCCAGAGAAGCGAAGGCTGAATGAGGCTGAAATAATACCTGTAAAAAGGTACATACATGCTAGCTATTATTAAGAAGCCAAGATGAGGAGGTAAAACATTCCAGGGACAGGGACCAGGCAATGCAAGTGAATGATGTCAGAAGAAGAGTTGTGGACCAGGAATAGTAAGTAGGCAAGAGATTAGAGTTTGTATAAAAAATAATGGAAAGATAGAGAAAGGAATCAGAACATAAGTCTTTAAATGCTAAGTCGAGGATTCTGTATTTGATCCTGGAGGCAAAAGGAATCACAAGTCCACTGGGCACAAGGATTAGGATAGAATGGGCAGATCTCTGCTTTGGAAAAATCACTTTGTGAGGTAAGTGAAGGATGGATTGTGTTAAGGTAGGATTTGAGGTAAGGGAAAAACAAGAGGAAAACATATAAATAAATTCTGATTTATTGTTTGGGAAGAGTAGGAAAGAAATAAGGGTTTAGGAATATACTTATACTTACTTTAAAAGATTATGACTTACTAAGCTATATTACCAAACTAAACACTAGCTTCCCAAATATCTCAATCTCACACCAGGAATCCAAATCAAATAGGGCCAGGATCTTATGTTGTTAGATGTCCAAGTAAGTCCAGGCTGATGCTGCCAGCAGCCAGATCCAGAAAAACTCCTTCCTCCATTGATCACAGGCAAAATCCTCTTCAAGGTCATTCCAGGAGAGCAAACACTGAGAAGAAAAACTGTTGGGCATAGAATCTTGCCAGATCCCAAGGCTCAGGCTCCCGTGTGACCCTTGGTCACCTGCTACTGTCAATCATTCCCTAAGATTTGCATTTCTCCGTTTTTGCAACAGTTTTGCAAATTGCAAACCTTTTCATCCTTTGTCACAATTGGAGTAAAGAAGAGACACGGGACAGAGAGAATTATTAGGAGATTATTGCAGCAGTTCAGAAGAGAAATGAGGAAGGACCTGAACTAGGGTTTGCAGCTATGTGGGCTAGAGGAAAGAGTACATACATGAGAGATGTGGCAAAGGTAAAAATGGCAGAATTTGGCAACATATTGAATATATGGGGCAATTGTAAATGAGGAGTTAAAGTTAACACTGAGGTTGTGAGCATGGGAAAAAAGCAGAATGGTGGTGTTCTTGATACTAATAAAAAGAAATTTGGATGAGGGAAGACTTGGAAAGAAAGTTAATGAATTCTGAATTGAGCATGTTGAATTTGAGACACCTACAATTCAAGATGTCCAAAAGGCAACTGGTGATGCAAAACTAGGGCACAAGTGAGAAAGATTAGGACTAGACAGGCAGGGACAGAGCCTTGGGAAGCTTCTACTGATAGTGACATGAGCTGGAGGAATATCCTCCATAATAAAGGAGACTCATTGAGAAGTAAGAGGAAGATCAGTACAGAACAATCATGGAAACCTAAAGAGAAGAGGGTGATGGGGGGGGGGGGGGGTAGCTGGGTAACTCAGTGGATTGAGAGCCAGGCCTAGAGACCAGAGGTCCTAGGTTTAAATCTGGCCTCAGACACTTCCTAGCTGTGTGACCCTGGGCAAGTCACTTAACCCCCATTGCCTAGCCCTTACCACTCTTCTGCCTTGGAACCAATACACAGTATTGACTCCAAGACGGATGGTAAGGGTTTAAAAAATAAAAAAAAGAAGAAGAAGAGGGTGATGGATAGTATTAGGAGCTGCAGAGAATTCAAGAAAGATGAAAACTGAGAAAAAGCCAATAGATTTAGCAAATTATTGATAACCTTGGAGAAGTTGCCTGATTTTCAGCTCCCTTTTGCATGTTGCCCTCCCCCAGAAAATTGAAAGCTCTCTGACAGCAGTCTTACTTTTTCTTGTTTATATGTCCAATGCAAAGCACAGAAACTGACTCCTAGTAGGCACTTAATAAATATTTATTGAGTTGAATTGATTCAAAAGAGCAGTTTCTGTTCAGTTGTGAGACTGGAAGTTGGATTGCTTACAAAAGCAAAGGTATCTTTTTTTCTAATTGTCATTGATCATTTGCTAATGCATATTTATGTCCCTTGTAGATTATCTGCATAGTTCTTTAGATCTTTCACAATTTTGATTCTTAAGAGAAAATAGTGATGCAGGACTCATAGTCATAAAGCATTTGATGTATGTGTGTATGTATATACATGTGTGTACATATATGCATATATGTATATATAGATATGCACACATCCATCTCTCCCTCTCTTTTTCTCTCTCCCTCTCTAGCTAAGTGGTGTGCTGGATAGAGCACCAGACTTGGAGTCAGGAAGCTTCATCTTCCTGAGTTCAAATCTAGCCTCAAACATTTACTAGCTATGTGACTGTGGGCAAGTCACTTAAACCCATTTGCCTAAGTTTCCTCATTTGAAATATGAGCCAGAGGAGGAAAAAGCAAGCCAAACCAGTGTTTTTGCTAAGCAAAACCCAAATGCAGTCACAAAGAGTTGGACATGATTGAAACAAGTGAATATGATGAGAAAAGTTCTCATCATATTATTTCTAATTCAATTTTGACTTTGGCTATTGCTATAATGAGATGGTCAGCTGACAGCACACAGATAATAGGTTTTGGTATGACTCACAACAGTACTAGCCATTTCCTGTTTGTGAAGAAAGAGTCAAAATAAAAAAAAAATTTGGTAATATAGCTTGGTACATATATAGCTTGGTTCTAGTGCTTTCTGACTTCTGGAGAAAAGTATTCATGATAAATATTTATGAAGTTTCTGAGTAATCTACAGGTCTTGGGCTTCTTTCATTTCTTAAAACTGAACCATATTTTTTTATCCTATTTTACACTACTTTTTAAAGTTTTGCCCACTTTTACATTAAAGGTGCTTAGTGGCAAAATATATATTAAATAGGTTTGAAGAATCTCAACAAGCTCTGTCGCTGTATTATCTGTGTGCATCCTTTCTCTCCTCTCTCATATTCTTCTTTATTTAGAGGAAAATAGATTCTTTTCCAAAGATGCATCCCCAACATGAAACTAGAGTCTTATATGCCCTCCACCTAATTTAAAAACTTACAAAGTGGTGAATAATGAAAAATGTTGGGAAACCATATTTTCTATAATCAAATGTAACAGTTAAAATAAATAACTTAGGCTCATCAATTTAACCCTGGAAGTGTGAAGATTGGATTTAGCTATCTCCTGATTGTAACAATGAAGACACTCTCTTTAACAAAATCAGAAATGTCTACACCCATACTTAAGGATTCAGGAGGATGGTCTTTAACAGACATGTGCAGAAACAGCTGACAGACCCCTGGGCTGTCCTAAGTCAAGCTAAGCTACCATTGATACAAATGAGATGCAGGAAAGTGATGTAAAACCATCCATATATTTTGCATCACTTCCTCTCATCGCTCTCTTTCCCTGGAGATGTGGCTCTGGCTGGCAGCATGCTAAGCGTTCCGACATCTTGGCGTGGTGGCAGCTATTTGTCTGGGTTTTGGTGGTGAGTTTGCCCTTGAGCTAATTCAGGTTCAGGCATCTTAGCTGAGCCCTCTTGGAGTTCAGGCTGATTCCTTCCTCCCTTCCTCTCCAAACTTTATCTTCCTAGAAGCCTCTAATCTTGCTACTGGCACAGGCCAGGCAGGAGAAATCCTATACCTTTTCCCTCTCTCTTCTCCTTAATTTCTTTCCTCTATATTAATTAAAATCACCATAAATTTCCAGCTGCCTTGGGTATTTTATTTGGGATATCCAATGACAACCAATAATTAATATACTTTAGGTCACAACACTAAAATTATCCTTTACAGAAGGCACCTCAAAGGCCATCCGGACAAACTCACTCATTTAATAAATGAGGATACTCTCTGGAAGGTTAAACAAATTGCCTAAGGTCATATGGATTGTAAGTATCAGAGGTAAGATCCAATCCCAGGTCCTCTGATTGCAGAAACAATGCCAATTCCACCCTACCATGGTGCCTCCAAGGGGAAATCATTGTGTGGTGTTTGTGGGTATGTATGTGTATGTATAGGTAAATAGTTCTTCCACTAATAAATCTTTTTTCCTCTCTAGATCTTAGCTCCATCTATACAAGGAAGTTGAACTAAGTAATTTCTAGAGTCAAAAAATGTATAATACAGAAATAGCTATAATTACAAACGAAGGGTGCTTACAATTTCAGATTGATCATAGAATTTACTATAATTGTTAGTAGCTGCCATCTTGTATGGCTCACTGATTTGCCCAAGTGTTTATCTTCCTGTAGAGAATTTACCATTTTCCAGAATATACCTACCTCCTAGTACTGCTGGGACCTGGTGAATTTATCTAGTCTCCACTTACTTCTCCACCTTATCTGCCTCATTGCTACCTGATAGACTGGCATTGTTTAGCCCTTCCAAATCTCTGCTTTTTAAAATGGTTTATTTTCTATTTGTGCCTTTATAATATTTTTGTTTGTTTGTTTGTTTAGGCTCCTGTCTCAACTTGGGGAGTCTATATATTTTAATTCTTTGACACTTAATAAGGGAACTTTCTGCCCCCAAGAAGATGACATTTATTGCCTTATGAGAGTATTTTCTATGAAGGATAAGAAGGGGGAATTCGACAGCTAAAGGAGATGCTTTCAGTGTACTACAGAACAGAGTCTCTGCCAATATCTTCTCAATAGCTAGGGAAATGAAAATTTTTTACCTATCCTGGGCTATCTGGACTTATAGAATTCTATAAATATTTGGTATAAGTAGTCCCCTACAGGCAAAGTAGAAAGGACAAAAGTGAGCCATGACAAATTCCCTAGACTTTAGTGAAAACAAAAAACAAACAAAAAAAAAAACCCGTAAGCCTTAAGTCCTCTAGCAACACAAGGAAAGTCTTCATTCATAGAAACTGGCCAGGAGCTAAGGATCAGTTATAATCTTGAATATGTCCATCATCACTCTGTACTTCCACTTCTACAAAATGTGGTAGAATAATACTTGTTTCATGGATGTACATATAGCCTTTCAGGGTATTGGTATCATTCAGTTATCTGGGTTCACTCTATAGAATGGCTGATCTCAAGCACAAAGACTGAATTGTTACTCCAAATAATTATGCTTGTGTACTGAGTCCTCATCTAGGACATTTGTAGACTAGATTCAAATTTCCAAAGTGCAAGGTGCAAAAGCAGCAATTATATTAATAGCTTATATTTACATAGTCCTTTGTATATCATATTTCATTTGATCTTTATAATTGCTCTTTAAAGTAGATGGTAGATGATTTATCTCCATTTTATAGATGAGGAACTGAGAATTAAAGAGGGCACTAGAACCAGAACTTGAACCCAATTATTCTGACACTATTCCCTTCCCTCCTTCCAATATACTTTGTTTCCTATATATTTGGGGACCAGATTTATTTTGGAAGAGGAATTATGGTTGCTAATTGAGACAAGCAACTGAACCCAAAAAGTAGTCATTAATAGGTTTATATCACTTTGATGGGAGGCTCCCAGTGAAGTACTCCCACCTTAGGCTGACCCATATTTTTTTATCAGTGACTTTTATGAAAGCATAGGTAGCACATATCAAATTTGTAGGTACTTGAATCTGGGGAAAATTGCTAATGCATTAGATAACAATGTCTGCATCCAAAAAGATTTTTAGAAGCTAGGATAATTGGCTGATTCTAATAATATGAAATTGAATAAGGATAACAAAAGTTCTACATTTGGATTTTTAAAAAACCCTTACCTTTCTCCTTAGAATCAATACTATGTATTGGTTCCGAGCCAGAAGAGTGGTAAGTTAGGCAATGGGGGAGAAGTGACTCTTGCCCAGGGTCATACAACTAGGAAGTGTTTGAGGCTAGATTTGAACCCATGACTTCCTATCTCCAGGCCTAATTCTCAAGCCACTAAGCCACTTAACTACCCCACTACACTTGTATTTTTTAAAATAAACTTCACAAATACAAAATGTGGAAGATTGGTTAGACAACAATTTATATTAAAAAAAAGTTAGGGGATTTTAATGAAAAATAAGTCAATTGTCATATGGCAACAACAGCCAAAGTCACAAGTCACATTAAGAGAGGTATTATGGCCAGACTCAGGGAAATGATAGCTTTACTATTTTCTGTTCTGGTCAGATCACACCTGGAGGAGACCTATGGGTGCCATATGTTAGGAATGGACATTTAGGAAAGCCATGCTAAAATGTGTCCAGAAGAGGGAAGACAAGATGATAAGGAGACTGGTGACCATACCACTTTATTCAATGATGTGGAAATGTTTGGTATAGAAAAAATTGTCTTCAAGTATTTAAAGAGATGTCTTATGGAAGCAGGATTCAATTCCTTCTACTTAGCCCCAGAAGGAAAGACTTAGAAAAATGGGTGACATTGCAGAGAGATGGATTAAGGCTTAATGGAAGGGAGAAATGTCTCAACTTTAGGGATGGACAAAAGTGAAAGCATCAGTCTTGAAAGACAGAATTCCTTCATTGAAGGATTTCAAGTTGAAGCTTAATGGCAATTTATTGGAGTTTTCAGGTAGGATTAGCATAGACCAGTGATGGTGAACTGAGTGCCCATCCTCATTCAATCCTCATGCTGCATCTAAGCCGCTCCCTTACCCTAGATAGGAGAGGGTGGAAGTGCTCCCATTGGGCTGTTGGGCAGAGGGGAAAGCAAAGTAAGGAATTCCTCAGGTGATCATGGAGAGAGGGAGGGGAGCAGCCCTCTCCAGCATGCGTGCCATAGGTTCACCAACAACAGACCTACATGGTCCTCAGGTCCCTTCTGTGAATATTGGCAAACAAAGAATTTTGGCTCCATAAACAGTCAGTCTAGATAAATTAGAATTTGAGTAGATTTTTCTAAAGTTGTTATAAACCCCTCCATGTCACATTAAACTACAGGGCTCTTGCCTTTAAATGTCATGTAGTTTATATGTTGTATACAAATGTTAGTGGTTTATACCAATCCCATTATTTTCAATAGTCACCTACTTTAGAATTTGTAACAAAGGTACACATATTTTGTAACAACCTCTGACTGCTTTTTAAGCTTCTCTTTCATAAAGTTGCTCACTGTTCTAGAAAACTAGAATTTGGAATTGAATGAGACTTTTTGGTAGAAGGTTTACTGATGTCAAAAATAAATGATGTTTAGTATTTATCATATAAAATTTTTAAAAGTTGGAATCTTTGAACTTTCAGTTGTCAATCTGCTGCTTTTAGGTTAAGGGTTAAGGTGGGGAGACCATTTCTGTACATAGCAAATTGCTTTCACTGCTAATAGCCTGCAGATAATGGCAAGTACCATGTCAGAGTATTCATTACTGGATGCAAATCCATAGGACTCTCTCATTTGCATGTAATGATTTAGACTAGAAGCCAATACATAATAATGTCAGAGTTTCAACAAATAAAATTCTCCTTCCTCTGGGTTTTCTTTAGCTCCCACTCTCTACTCCCACTATTTTTTAAATTGTATTTTGCAAATTAAATGAATATTGAAGAATAACCAGAATAAAAGAGAAAGAGGTCTGCTTCCACACACACACACACACCCCAATAAATAAATTTCTACATTCACAGGATGCTAACTCAGAAATTGAAAATATGATAACCACATACTCATCTAAAAGGTCTCACATAACACAGAAGCTACATCTTCCTGGTTAAGAATGAGAAAATCATATTGAGATTCACCCTTTATAGGACTTTGTCTTCTATACAGACTTCTGTATATTGAATGATCCTTTTTTGTAGACAGACAGAAACTGTTCCTTTGCCCTCAATCACACAAGTGCATTTATAATGCACTTGTAAACAATTTCTGCAGATCTGGGCTATGCAAATTGTTTCTTCTTAGAGGAAAAATTGCTCACCCTGACTCTTGGCTTCATACATTTTGCAAATGGTCTGTTCAGTGAATGTGACTTCCTGCTGCTTAGATTTTATAATGCTACACAGCTCTGGGGGAGAATTTCTAATAGATGCTTCTATGATGCAAAACATACTTGCTGATAATAGGCTACTATTTAGTATCATGAAGGATTTGAAGGAGAAGAGGAAACTAGCAAACTTTAAACATTTTAAATATTTAGTCAAAGGAATAAAAGGGAAAGGTAACTTTTCCAAGAGATCTGCAACAGATATTGAAGGATCCTTGCATTAGGGAGGATCTCTTAAGAGTACTGAAGGAGAAAAAGAATCCTGACAACTATGCTGAGGTTTGTGTGTACTCTGGGCTGTATAAATGGAGATTTTGAACCTTTGTCTTAATTCCCCAGAAGTCCTTAGTATTTCCCAAAATTCCCCATAATCTCTCCTGAGTCTCCACATTGGCAGGATCAAGTTATTGGTATTTAACTGGCAGTAACTCCTCCCATGTTCTCTTTTTGGGCATGATACAGCAATCAGCAGTGATGGTGGTGAGTAGGGATTTTGAAAATGGCTAACCAGCCATGGGCACATGGTTTTTATTTTGTATCCTCTTTATTCCTTGATTTCTAATGGTCATTTAATAAACCTCATAAAATATAATATTTTTTATTATTTGAGATATAAATTTAATTTTTACAGTGCTCATATGTACACTGTGAGTCTAACTATAGTATATCAAATGACTGTAATGTGCAGATATGGAGATTCACTGTGAGTAGCTTCTTATAAGAATATTGAAAATATTGATTTGGATAGGTCAATCTACATAGTGTAAAGATTAAAATTTAGGAATTTGGGGAGACTGAGGCAGGTAGAAATTAGTTTCTCTCTGCAAGGAGTATTATATTTTTATGAGGTTTATTAAAGATTAAGGATTAAAGAAAATACAGGATAAGAAAACACGTGCCAAGGCCAGAGAGGCCTAGACAAGATAATCTCACATCATGGAAGAGACGCCTCTGCTCCAAAACGGAAGTCCAAAAAGAGCCCTCAGTAGGCGGAGAACTCCTTTAAATAATCATTTGTGTTCTTGCCCAGGAGAGAATTCAGTGTGATTACAAAGCACTCTGGGGAAGTGGAGCAAGGGCTTCTGGGAGCTGAAGTCCTGGATTCAAGTCTATTTTTTACAATAGTCAAAAAGATCTGGATACACTATGAATTTTTAATTTGAAAATTTTTATTTAATTAATTGATTTATAATATTTTTCCATGATTACATGATTTATGTTCTTTCCCTCCCTTCCTACATTCTCCTCACATAGCCAATGAGCAATTCCACTGGGTTTTACATGTGTCATTGATCAAGACCTATTTCCATATTACTGATATTTGTACTAGGGTGATCGTTTAAAAGTCTACATCCCCAATCATATCCCAATCAGCCCATGTGATCAGGTAGTTGTTTTTCTTCTTTGTTTTTACTTTCACAGTTCTTTCTCTGGATGTGAATAGCATTCTTTCTCATAAGTCCCTCAGAATTGTCCTGGATCATTGCATTGCTGCTAGTAGAGAAGTTCATTACATTTGATTGTACCACAGTGTATTAGTCTCTGTGTACAATGTTCTCCTGGTTCTGCTCCTCTCGCTCTGCATCACTTCCTGGAGGTTGTTCCATTCTCCATGGAATTCCTCCACTTTATTATTCCTTTTAGCACAATAGTATTCCATCACCAACAGATACCACAATTTGTTTAGCCATTCCCCAATTGAAGGGCATCCCCTTGTTTTCCAATTTTTGGCACCACAAAGAGCGCAGCTATGAATATTCTTATACAAGTCCTTTTCCTTATTATCTCTTTGGGGATACACTATAAAATTAGGCCAAATTTAATGGGCTTAGATATAAAAGGCTTTCAGTTGGGTTTTTAAAAAATTATCTTTCCAAGCAGAAACTGGGGTATATGTGGCCACATAGCAATTTCTATGAAAAAATATTAAGCATAACTGACAACATCAATCATAAAACTAACAGAAATCATGTGATTATATCAATAGATGCAGAAAAAACCTTTGATAAAATACAACATCCATTCCTATTGAAAACAATAGAAAATATCCCCATCTTCTACCCTATATTGCTCTTCTGCTTAGCTATTGATTGTGAAATGGAAGGTAAGGGGTTTTTTTTATTGTCGTTTTTATTCTTTTTTTTTTTAAGAAAAAAAAAAGTAGACATTTTACTATATTACATTCCCAAGAAATCAGCAAATTCCATTTCTACTCAGATGGGGCAGGCCAGACAAGGTGAAGCTTAGCAGGGAAATATGGCCTTTTTTTTATGAATGGACGAGATTTATGGGGTCTTCAAGGACTACCTTCAAGTTCTTACCAATTTAGAAAGTTTTTGAGATTGGTGCTGCTGAAGGACTATATATTCATCATCAAAGAATTGGCCAACCTAAATTGGCAGAGGTTCATCCTAAGAAAACTGGCAATAGGATGATGGATTTTTTTTTTTTTGCTACAGTAACTTAAAATGATCCCTATTCTTCCTCTTTTTTGTTAAACCCTTACCTTTCATCTTGGAATCAATACTGTGTATTGGTTCCAAGGCAGAAGAGCAGTAAGGGCTAGGCAATGGGGGTTAAGTGACTTGCCCAGGGTCACACAACTAGGAAATGTCTGTGTCCAAATTTGAACCCAGGACCTCCCATCTCTAGGCCTGGCTCTCAATCCACTGAGCCACCAGGGGCCCCCAGAGTGATCCCTCTTCTAAGGAGGGGAAGGGTTTTTATTTATGTTGGTTCCTATACTGATGAAATCAAGAATTATTGGACTACATAAGAATGTGCTTTTTTGTACATATTTTGGGCACTAATAACAGCTAGCATTTTTAGAGCACTTTAGAGTTGCAAAGCACTTTGCAAATATGATCACATTTGATCCTCACAAGAATTTTTGGAAGTAGGTACTATTATTATGTCTATTTTACATTTGAAGAAACAGAGAGACAAGGGTCAAGTGACTTGTTTGGGGTCATTCAGCTATTAAGGGTCTGAGACAGGATTTGAACTGGAGTCTCCCTGACTCTGGGTTCATTCCTCTATCCACTGCATCACCAGTTGCTCTGCTTTATTTTTATTTGATGTTCATAACAATTAAACAACTTGATGTTTTCCTGGCATGGAAGACAAGTCTCAAAAACTGGAAAATCTGGGTTTAAATCTCCCCCATACACAAACTCTGACACACACTGGTTATGTGATCCGAGGCAAGTCAATATCTTGGTCCCTCAAGGAGTCAATAAGATAGGAAGTTGTAGAGAGCAAATGCTAATCTTCATTGCTCGAGGGAGTTTCTCTTTCTCCCTGGGCATTTCCTATGCCAGTGAAATTACAGGTCATGTTCTACACCCCCCAGCCAGCCAGGCCCTCCTCCTACCCCTTCCCCTACAATACAGGCAGTAATTAGGAGTTGAAGCAAATGGACGTATTAATGACAGAGAGAGCTGTAGGAAGGATCTTTGAGGACCTAAATGAAGACCCTTCATCAGAATTCCAGTGTTTAGGACCATAGCAGCACCATTAAGCTGACCTACATTTCCTTAGGAAATTAGTTGAGCTGGAGGCTCTGCCTTGTAACTATAGGTACCCCAATACCAATTTGTTGGAGTCTTAGGGATGAGGTAAGGAGATGGGTTTAGCAGACACTAAAATATCCATCTCACGAAAATATATCTGTACTCAGCCTTTTCTCTTAAGTGGAGTGTGGATGTTTTTTACTACTTTCCCAGCAGAAAATGTTATTGGAACCATGAGTAAGCTAATGATTATGCAAAATGGTTTAAACTAATTAGAGAGCAAGGCAATTAAACATTGTGGTGGTGGCTGTTTTTAGATTATAGCATTAGTTGTGTTTTTTTTTTTAAATTAGGGTGGCCTAAAATGACATTTAAGAATAAATAATAATCATTTTTATAATTGTATTATAATATAATATATTATTATATGTATTATGTATTATAATGTTATATGCATTATATGCATTATAATATATTTATAATATAATATAATAAAATAATAATAAAAGAAGATAGGACAGATGTCAAGAAGGATGAGTGACCGTGGACACTCATCTGTTCCTTGAGCGTTGGTGTGGCGCAGACAGCACTGTGTGTGCCTGGTTCATTGGATTCCTGGCCACTCTCACAGCTCCACCAATCAGCAGATCCACAAGACTTAGTGCCTCCCCATTCATCTCAGGGCAGCAGATGGGTCCTATTCAGACTGGTTATTGTTTCTGAGCAGCTGTCCTCCTTCCTCACTGAGGTTATCCAGTGTACTGGCATTGAATCTAGACTCTATTTGCAGTACAATTGATTGACTGGCAAGTCTACAGGACAAGAAGAATACCATCCTTTTATCTACTGAAGACTTGCCCCTTCTTGCCATTTAGTTTGAGCTTTATTTGTGCTGTTCACAATGAGGCTCCATGGTCCCCAAGTCAGGACGGAACCATTATAGTACTCACATCTCTTAGAGAACAGGCCCTGTGGTGATGGATGCTAGTCTGTATGTTGTCAGACTGGCGATTCTCAGTGGGAAAAGGGGAAGAGGAGGGAAGGGTCATGGATTTTGGAATCAGGGTCACCAGAAGGTTTACAGTCTGTAGCAAGACTTGGATCACAGATTCTTGTCTAAGGCGGGGAAATCTGAGTCTCTATCTTTATCTGATAATAGGAGGGAATAAGAATGAGAAACCCAGTTAGTTATGACAATGATGAGAAGAAATTTTAAGAGAAATAACCCAACTGATTTGAATTAAGTTCATAGAATCTTAGTGTATAATTGAAAATCTGTTACCCTAAAAAAAGAACTACATATCCCAAGAGCCCACTGACTTCCTGTCATTACATACTTCCTATAGACAGAGGATAAAGGGAGTGGGTGTTGAGGCTCTTGCTCCTCTCTTTGGCATGATGTAGCATCAGCAGTGATGGTGGTAAGGTGGGGAAATTTGAAAATGGCTAACCAGTCATGGGCATGTGGCTTTTATTTTTCTCTTGTATCTTCTTTATTCCTTGATTTCTAATGATCTTTAATAAACCTCATAAAATATAATATTTTTCTATTTTGAGATCAAATTTTAAATTTTACAATAGCTGAAGAGCACCTGGAAGATGACTTAGTCTCTACTGAAATCTGACTCTCTCATTTTACAGTTGAGGGCACTGAAACCCCCAGAGGTTAACTGACTTGCTCAAGGTTTACAAAGGCATAAGTCCCAGAGATGAGATTTGAACCAAGGTACTCTGACTCCAATCAAATAACTATTTAATTGCTATATGCCAGGCATTGTGCTAGGTGAGGAGATACAATGACAAAAATGAAACAATCCCTGCCCTCAGTATCTTAATACTATAGAAATGTAAACCTAATTGGTTCCCTTTGCTAACTTGGAAATAATTACAGAACTTCCAAGTAGTCAGAAAACCTACTTTTTAATCATGAATAGGGATAGGCTCATTAATCTGGGCACCACACAGAGCAAAGGCTCTGGGACCCATATCCCTGGGAGAAGACACAGCTCTTAGTGCCAACGCCAAAGAGATACTGAACCCGAAAGTCTCTTATTACTTTGGGAAATCTACAAAGACTAACTACAAATGGGTATGTAAACCTCCTGATGTTCAGCAGCTATGGCATTACAAAATGGTCCACTGTAACAAATTCAAGATAAAGGTCATACTCAGGAGCTGGGCTTCCTGAGAGAAAACTTTCAACCAATAGAGAAACCTCCAAAACAAAAAGGTGCTTAACATTTAAATCAAAACAGGTGTGCTTAGTGCTGGGGTTTCTCAAAAGTAAAGGTAAACTGAGTCATCCAAAAATTCACATTGACACTTTCAATCTTCTAGCTGCTTCAAACACATGCCAAAAACAGAAGCTCCAAAACATTACAGACACTTCCTTCCTTGATGATAATGTGAAATGTTCATGTCTATTTTAGTATTTAAAGTGTTTTTCCCTCCCAGCCCTCAAATCCATTTTAGCCATGATTTTCAATGGTACTGAATTGCCTATTTCGTGTATGACCCCAGCTAACTTTAAATTTCTATTACTACTAATCCAGAGTATTTGGACAAATCTGCAGTCCTGCCTCTTTTGTCCTGGCTCCATGGTAACTGAACTTTCCTGAGCTTCAGGCTCAGAAAAACACTGGATAATCTGTTCTCTTTAAACTTGAAAGGCTTTGGGAGATTGATCAGCCTGGGAGGGATTATGAAATTTTAAGCACATGAGCTGTCTTTTCACCCATTTCTTGGAACTGGCAAATATAGCTGTTTGCTTAGGGAAGTGGAATAAATGAGGAAATGCTCCCAGAGGAGGCCCTGGCAGAGGAGTAATACTAAACCTGCAAGGAAAGCTTAGGGTCTAACTTGATTGGAGAGAACAGAGTTGTTTGAATAGACTTACTTCTTCCATCATTTGCCTTGATAACTATTAGTAGACTTTACAAATGATTGCCAGAGTGAAAGGTAACAGGTAAATACTCTGCTGGAAATTCCTCTTGGAATTATTATGATAAATATATGTATATTATAACATTATGGAAATATTCCCTTGGAACAGTTAACTGAACCAATGGAGGAAGTTCACTTGGTCAGATTTAAATTGAAACACAGGCCTACGACTCTATGTAAATCTGACCAAGTGCAAGAAAAGTAGTTTGAGATGGAAACATCCAAAAAAGGCCAGTGATTATAGGTCAGGTGTAGAAAGTATTAGTAATATATTAGTAAGATTGTAAGATCCTTGAGGGCAGGGACTTCCTTTTGTCTCTTTTTGTATCTCCAGCACCTAGCACAGCGCCTGTCATATAGGAGGTTCTTAACAAATGTTTATTGAATTAAATTAATGAGAATGTAGATGTTGATAGTGATACATCAGGCTCAACTCAAGTACCACACTTACTCTGTGAAGCATTCCCTGATCCCCTCCTCTCCCAGTTGAAGCATTCTCTCATAAGATCATAGATTGAGAGTTAGAAGGGCTTTACAGGCTGTCTAGGCTAACCCTTTCATTTTACAGTTGAGGAAACTAAGACTTGAGGAGTCAAAGTGACTTGCCCAAACTCACACAGTCAGTAAGCATCAGAAGCAAGAGGTACATGAAGTAAGAAGGAAATGAACCCATGCCCTCTGACTGCATAGCCACTGTTCTTTCCATTATGTCCTGCTTCCTCTCTAACCTTCATTTTTCCTAGAGCATTTTATCTAGCTCTCTCCTTAACCCCATCACACCTTCTTTGTATTATATTTTTGTCTATATATGTTATTTCTCTACATTATAATGTAAGATTATTTTTTTAAACACTTACTTTCCATCTTGGAATCAATGCTGTGTATTGGTTCCAAGGAAGAAGAGCAGTAAGGGCTAGGCAATGCTGGTTAAGTGACTTGCCCAGGGTCACACATCTGGGAAGTGTCTGAGTCCAGATTTGAACCCAGGATCTCCCATATCTAGGCCTGGCTTTCAATCCACTGAGCTACCCAGCTGCCCCCATAATGTAAGATTCTTAAGTGGGAGGATTGGGTCATTTTTCATCTTTGGATAAAGGTACCTAGTACAGTGCCTAGCACATGTAGTTGGTGCTTGGTAAACATTTCTTGAATTGAATGTCCATCTAAACACAACTCTAATTAAGAGTTACTGAATCCAATGCCCTTTAAAAGACACCTGGTTTCCATATATTCTACTCAATGTCAGGCTTTTAAGTAGGTAGTTTACATAGTTTATATACCATATTCATTTCTGGATAGGTCTGATTGCTTCCCTTCATTTTCTTAATTTCTAGTCTCTAAAAGCACCTTACATTTGCTTCATATATGCACCACAGCACAAGCTCCAGATGTGGTGGTGTAACAGTTAAAATTTAGGGGAGACTGAGGCAGGTGGAAATTGGTTTCTCTCTGCAAGGAGTATTATATTTTTAGAGGTTTATTGAAGATTAAGGATTAAAGAAAATACAGGACAAGAAAGCACATGCCTAGGCCAGAGAGGCCTAGACAGGATAACCTCACATCATGAAAGAGACGCGTCTGCTCCAAAACGGAATTTCAAAAGAGGTCAAGCCTATTCACAAATAGGTTTAAATACCCCATCTCACTCTCGGCCCAGGTGAGAATTCGGTGATATTACAAAGCATTCTGGGGAAGTGGAGCAAGGAATTCTGGGGATTGAAGTCCTGGATTCGAGTCTATTTTTTACATTTGTCACTTCCTTCCTTGCCTCAGTGTTCAAGTCTATCTTAGCATGGAGAGTCTCTTTCCTTTAAAGCCCTCCAATCCATTCTGATCAAGACGTTGGGTACAAAGCCTTGTTTATTCCACAGATGGTATCACCTTGATGTGGGCAACAAGATTAGGATCTCATCCAAAGAGCTGACAGCTAAAGACAATCTGCATATTGAGGAAGCTTTGTAGTTTTTAGGGAGATATAGCAGTGGTTTGCACATGGTGATGGGAAGGCCCCCAAAACATTCAGGAATGTTTTTTATCTTGCCTCATTGTCTGGAAAGGGGTTGATTGTCTGGGCTGATGCAGCCTTGAAATAAATACCTAAAGAACTGACATCACTTTCCCCATGATTCACCTTGGCCCATGCAGCTTTAGTTATGATTCCCCTGGTTTACCCAGTTGAGAGATGAAAACCGCAATGTAAATGGCAACATCTGTACAACAACCTTTCTGCATGGCAACACCCATCAAATACTGAATAAAGGTAAAGACTTTGTTGAACCCTCCCTTTCTATAAAGATAATCAAGTTAGGAGACTTCCGGTCAAGATGGCGGCTTAGAGAAAGCTAAAGTTCAGATCTCTGGAAACCCTTCCCGACTGATCTCAAACTATAAGCTCCTAAGGCGCCGAAATTCAAAACGATCAACAGCATAGACCCTGGGAATCCTCCTCCTGGACATGGACCTGGATCAAAAGGTATGGCCCCCCTCAAAAGCCAGAACCCGAGATCACTCGGACCTAAGGGGTAGGAGCACAGAGTCCAAGGCTCCAGAAAGCCGCAACCCCGCCCCCCTCAGAGAGCAGGGTCGTCTGAAACAACAGCAACTCTCAGGGCGGGCAAGACAGCCTCACCAGCTGGATCCTGCTATCCAAGTCTCAGTGAAAGTCACTGTCCTCGGGGCTCCGGGAAGCCGTGGCCCCTTCCCCCACAGAGAGCAGGGTCCTCTGAAACAACAGCAACCCTCAGGGCTGACAAAACAGCCTCACGGCCAGCTATTCTGAAGGAAAATTCCAGAAAGCAACCCGACCCAGTCCAGTCAAGGGGGCACCTTAGCAGCAGGGAAACAGAGAGATCTGGGGGACAGTGTGGCCCCCTGGTCCGACCCTTCCATTCCAGTTCCAGTGAAAGACATTGCCTTAAGGCATACTCAGTTTAACCCAGGGAAAGCTCATAGAACCGACAAGCTGCCCAGGACTAAAGCCTCTGAACACCAGACAGAGATAAGAAAAGCTAATCCTCCCCATTCAGAGATGGCAAACTCCACAGAAGCACAGAAGCCCCAAAATCCCAAGAAAAATAAGAAGAAAGGGGCAACTTTGGACACATTCTATGGAGCCAAAATACAAAATACAGAGCAGATAGAAGATAATATACAAGAAAATTCTCCAAAATCTTCCAAAGGAAATAGAAACTCTCCACAAACGCATGAAGAATTTGAATCAGAAATGACCAAAAAGATGGAAGCCTTCTGGGAGGAAAAGTGGGAAATAATGCAAAAGAAATTCATGCATCTACAAAACCAGTTTGACCAAACTGTAAAAGAAAACCAGGCTTTAAAGGCCAGAATCAGGCAACTTGAAGACAATGATCATGTAAAAGAGCAAGAATTAATAAAGCAAAGCCAAAATACCAAGAAATTAGAAGAGAACATGAAATATCTCACCAACAAGGTGACAGATCTGGAAAATAGAGGGAGAAGAGACAATTTAAGAATAATTGGACTTCCAGAAAAACCAGAAATAAACACCAAACTCGACATCGTGATACAAGATATAATCAAAGAAAATTGCCCAGAGATTCTAGAACAAGGGGGTAATACAGCCACTGACAGAGCTCACAGAACACCTTCTACACTAAGCCCCAAAAGACAACTCCCAGGAATGTAATTGCCAAATTCCAAAGCTCTCAAACAAAAGAAAAAATCCTACAGGAAGCCAGAAAAAGACAATTTAGATATAAAGGAATGCCAATCAGGGTCACACAAGACCTTGCAAGTTCTACTCTGAATGATCGTAAGGCATGGAACATGATCTTCAGAAAGGCAAGAGAGCTGGGTCTTCAACCAAGAATCAGCAACCCAGCAAAACTGACTATATACTTCCAAGGGAAAGTATGGGCATTCAACAAAATAGAAGACTTCCAACTTTTTGCAAAGAAAAGACCAGAGCCCTGTGGAACGTTTGATACCAAAAAACAAAGAGCAAGGAATACCTGAAAAGGTAAATATTAAGGAAAGGGGAAAGGAGAAAAATGTTATCTTCTTCTTTTATTCAAACTCTCTTCTATAAGGACTACATTTCTATCAATCTATGTATACTAACATGTGGGGAAAATGTAATGTATAAATAGGGGGTAAAGAAAGACCAATTCTTTCTCACACAAAGATTCACATAGAAAGGGGAGGGGAAGAAAACTACTGTAAGAAGGAGAGGAAGAGAGCCTCAATCTCAGGGAAATCAACTCTGAGAGGGAAAAACATCCAGATCCATTGGGATCTTGAACTCTATCTTACCCAACAAGGGTAGGGAGAAGGGAAAACCAAGGGGGGGAGGGGGAGAGGTAAAACAAAAAGGGAGGGAAAGAGAGGGGGAGGGGGAGGGAACAAAAAGGGAGGGACTAAAAAGGGAAACATCAAGGTAGGGAACAAAGGGGACTGATTCAAAGTAAATCACTGGACTAAAAGGTAGAACCGAAGAAGAAAAGGTTAGAATTAGGGAAGGATATCAAAATGCCAGGGAGTCCACAAATGACAATCATAACTTTGAACGTGAATGGGATGAACTCACCCATAAAATGTAGACGAATAGCAGAATGGATTAGAATCCAAAACCCTACCATATGTTGTCTTCAAGAAACACACATGAGGCGAGTTGACACCCACAAGGTCAGAATTAAAGGATGGAGTAAGACCTTCTGGGCCTCAACTGACAGAAAGAAGGCAGGAGTGGTAATCATGATATCTGATGAAGCCAAAGCAAAAATAGACCTGATCAAAAGGGATAGGGAAGGTAATTGTATTTTGTTAAAAGGGACTTTAGACAATGAGGAAATATCATTAATCGACATGTATGCACCCAATAATATAGCACCCAAATTTCTAATGGAGAAACTAGGTGAATTGAAGGAAGAAATAGACAGTAAAACCATATTAGTTTGAGACTTAAACCAAGCATTATCAAATTTAGATAAATCAAATCAAAAAATAAATAAGAAAGAGGTAAAAGAAGTGAATGAAATCTTAGAAAAATTAGAATTAATAGACATATGGAGAAAAATAAATAGGGATGAAAAGGAATACACCTTCTTCTCAGCACCACATGGCACATTCACAAAAATTGACCATACATTAGGTCACAGAAACATAGCACACAAATGCAGAAAAGCAGAAATAATGAATGCAGCCTTCTCAGATCACAAGGCAATAAAAATAATGATTAGTAATGGTACATGGAAAACCAAATCTAAAACCAATTGGAAATTAAACAATATGATACTCCAAAATCGTTTAGTTAAAGAAGAAATCATAGGGGCAGCTGGGTAGCTCAGTGTGTTGAGAGCTAGGCCTAGAGATGGGAGGTCCTAGGTTCAAATCTGGCCTCAGACACTTCCCAGCTGTGTGACCCTGGGCAAGTCACTTGACCCCCATTGCCTAGCCCTTACCACTCTTCTGCCTTGGAGCCAATACACAGTATTGACTCCAAGACGGAAGGTAAGGGTTTAAAAAAAATTAAAAAAAGAAGAAGAAGAAATCATAGAAACAATTAATAATTTCATCGAGGAAAATAACAATGGTGAGACATCCTTTCAAACCTTTTGGGATGCAGCCAAAGCGGTAATCAGAGGTAAATTCATATTCCTGAATGCTTATATTAACAAACTAGGGAGAGCAGAGATCAATCAATTGGAAATGCAAATGAAAAAACTCGAAAGCGATCAAATTAAAACCCCCCAGCAGAAAACCAAACTAGAAATCCTAAAAATTAAGGGAGAAATTAATAAAATCATAAGTGATAGAACTATTGATTTAATAAATAAGACAAGAAGCTGGTACTTTGAAAAAACAAACAAAATAGACAAAGTACTGGTCAATCTAATTAAAAAAAGGAAGGAAGAAAAGCATTAAAGATGAAAAGGGGGACAGCACCTTCGATGAAGAGGAAATTAAGGCAATCATCAGAAATTACTTTGCCCAATTATATGGCAATAAATACATCAATTTAGGGGATATGGATGAATATATACAAAAATACAAACTGCCTAGACTAACAGAAGAGGAAATAGAATTCTTAAATAATCCCATATCAGAAAATGAAATCCAACAAGCCATCAAAGAACTTCCTAAGAACCCCAGGGCCTGATGGATTCACCAGTGAATTCTATCAAACATTCAAAGAACAGCTAACTCCAATACTATACAAACTATTTGACATAATAAGCAAAGAGGGAGTTCTACCAAACTCCTTTTATGACACAAACATGGTACTATTTCCAAAGCCAGGCAGGCCAAAAACAGAGAAAGAAAATTATAGACCAATCTCCCTAATGAATATAGATGCAAAAATCTTAACTAGGATACTAGCAAAAAGACTCCAGCAAGTGATCAGAAGGGTCATCCACCATGATCAAGTAGGATTTATACCAGGGATGCAGGGCTGGTTCAATATTAGGAAAACTATCCACATAATTGACCACATCAACAAGCAAACCAGCAAGAACCACATGATTATCTCAATAGATGCAGAAAAAGCCTTTGATAAAATACAACACCCATTCCTATTAAAAACACTAGAAAGCATATGAATAGAAGGGTCATTCCTAAAAATAATAAACAGTATATATCTAAAACCATCAGCTAATATCATCTGCAATGGGGATAAACTAAATCCATTCCCATTAAGATCAGGAGTGAAACAAGGATGCCCATTATCACCTCTATTATTTGACATTGTATTAGAAACACTAGCAGTAGCAATTAGAGAAGAAAAAGAAATTGAAGGCATCAAAATAGGCAAGGAGGAGACCAAATTATCACTCTTTGCAGATGACATGATGGTCCACTTAAAGAATCCTAGGGACTCAACCAAAAAGCTAATTGAAATAATCAATAACTTTAGCAAAGTTGCAGGATACAAAATAAACCCACATAAGTCATCAGCATTTCTATATAATTCCAACACAGCTCAGCAGCAAGAACTAGAAAGAGAAATCCCATTCAAAATTACCCAAGACAAAATAAAATACTTAGGAATCTATCTCCCGAGACAAACACAGGATCTATATGAACACAACTACAAAACACTCGCCACACAACTAAAACTAGACTTGAGCAATTGGAAAAACATTAACTGCTCATGGATAGGACGAGCCAATATAATAAAAATGACCATCCTACCCAAACTTATTTATCTATTTAGTGCCATACCCATTGAACTACCAAAATACTTCTTCACTGATTTAGAAAAAACCATAACAAAGTTCATAGGGAAGAACAAAAGATCAAGGATATCCAGGGAAATAATGAAAAAAAAAAACACATATGATGGGGGCCTTGCAGTCCCTGACCTTAAACTATATTACAAAGCAGCAGTCTTCAAAACAATTTAGTACAGGCTAAGAAACAGAAAGGAAGATCAGTGGAATAGACTGGGGGAAAAGCGACCTCAGCAAGACAGTATACGATAAACCCAAAGATCCCAGCTTTTGGGACAAAAATCCACTATTCGATAAAAACTGTTGGAAAAATTGGAAGACAGTGTGGGAGAGATTAGGAATAGATCAACACCTCACACCCTACACCAAGATAAATTCAAAATGGGTGAGTGACTTAAACATAAAGAAGGAAACCATAAGTAAATTGGGTAAACACAGAATAGTATACATGTCAGACATTTGGGAGGGCAAAGACTTTAAAACCAAGCAAGACATAGAAAGAATCACAAAATGTAAAATAAATAATTTTGACTACATCAAATTAAAAAGCTTTTGCACAAACAAAACCAATGTAACTAAAATCAGAAGGGAAACAACAAACTGGGAAAAAATCTTCATAGAAACCTCTGACAAAGGTTTAATTACTCAAATTTATAAAGAGCTAAATCAACTGTACAAAAAATCAAGCCATTCTCCAATTGATAAATGGACAAGGGACATGGATAGGCAGTTCTCAGATAAAGAAATCAAAACTATTAATAAGCACATGAAGAAGTGTTCTAAATCTCTTATAATCAGAGAGATGCAAATAAAAACAACTCTGAGGTATCACCTCACACCTAGCAGATTGGCTAACATAACGGCAAAGGAAAGTAATGAATGCTGGAGGGGATGTGGTAAAGTAGGGACATTAATTCATTGCTGATGGAGTTGTGAACTGATCCAACCATTCTGGAGGGCAATTTGGAACTATGCCCAAAGGGCGACAAAAGAATATCTACCCTTTGATCCTGCCATAGCACTGCTGGGTCTGTACCCCAAAGAGATAATGGACAAAAAGACTTGTACAAAAATATTCATAGCTGCGCTCTTTGTGGTGGCCAAAAACTGGAAAACGAGGGGATGTCCATCAATTGGGGAATGGCTGAGCAAATTGTTGTATATGTTGGTGATGGAATACTATTGTGCTAAAAGGAATAATAAAGTGGAGGAGTTCCATGGAGACTGGAACAATCTCCAGGAAGTGATGCAGAGCGAGAGGAGCAGAACCAGGAGAACATTGTACACAGAGACTAATACACTGTGGTATAATCGAATGTAATGGACTTCTCCATTAGTGTCAATACAATGTCCCTGAACAATTTTCGGGGATCTAGGAGAAAAAAACACTATTCATAAGCAGAGGATAAACTATGGGAGTAGAAACACCGAGGAAAAGCAACTGCCTGAATACAGCGGTTGAGGGGACATGACAGAGGAGAGACTCTAAATGAACACTCTAATGCAAATATTATCAACATAGCAATGGGTTCAAATCAAGAAAACATGTAATGCCCAGTGGATTTACGCGTCGGCTATGGGGGGTGGAGGGGAGGAAAAGAAAATGATCTATGTCTTTAATGAATAATGCTTGGAAATGATCAAATAAAATATTAAAAAAATAAAATAAAATAAAAGAAGATTAAAAAAATAAAAAAAAAAGATAATCAAGTTAAATTACTGCATCTGAAAATACATGCATCATTCCATACTCTACTAAGAGGAGGGATGTGTTTCATCATGACTTTGCCAGTTTAAGGATCTCATGCTAGTATCAAAATCATATGAAGCAGTCATAAGACCAAAAATATGGAAGCCTGGACTTGTTCTCTGGTCCTTAAGACCTCTCAAATCTCTTCAAAATAGGAATTGTCCCAGAGATAAAACTATTTCAGTTGCGTCAGTGGTCTAGAGCAGCACAAAGAAGCAAAACAAAGTAAAAAACTACCCAATGCACTAATTGAATAGAAAGCTAATCTTTAGGCCCTAAAAAGAGCTCATTCAGCATCACTCCTGCCATACTCCTGGTAGTAAGGCTGACCTAGCTGCTTCCAAGAGAACTCATTTCCACACACCCCTCCCAGTGTGGGGAAATAACAAAGGCAGGAATCTGTTCAGGCTGTGACAGTAGTATGGTAGTGAGCAACAGAACAGCCAGATAACAGAGAGAACTGAGAGAAAGAGGTCAAGACACATTTGGAGTTTTGTGGCACTCCACGCCTTAGGTAAAGATCCCAGCATCTAATTAGTGCTAGGTCTGGCCCCCTGGAAGTCACTTGAGGCAGAGACCAAAAGTGGTGAACTAGGTATTGACTATGTCAGAGGAGGTTGAGCCCCTTTCAAATCTAATATTCCAGGGGCAACCATCATGAATGGGGAGAGTCATGAAATGAACAATAGGGGAATATAATGAAAAAAGATGAGAAATGATTAATTATGGAAAATAATGAAGAAAGTTAATTTCTTTATTTCTAATAAATTAAAAAATTTCTAATAAATTAAAATTTAATTAAAGACCTTTAACACAAACAGATAAACCAATCAGATAAACTGACAGGAAGATACTAATTACAGAAGACCCTTAAATCAGGAAAGAAAGTTCAGGCATCTATGTATGAATAAGTATTGCAAGGCAAAAGAAAATGAATTAATATCTAATAAGGCAGAAGAGCTAGGGGATTCACAACTTTAGCATTCCAGGCATATTCACATCTGAGAAGTATGATTGATGTATTGATATTGTATTATCAGGCACATGGTCAGAACTCTTAATAGTCGGTGTATGATTGGCTGGCTTTTGACTTGGCCATGCTGCCTTTGTTCAAAGCAAGGTCATTAACATAGCTCAGAGAAAACTCATTTGCAAAGCGTGGATTAGATTATTAGATTTACCCATGCATATTTGTTGTCGTCATTATCATTTCAACCAATGTCAATCACCTATGCTTTGTTGTATTCACTGAACACCTCCCAATCCACACCTGAATAAAGGAGAAAGAGCAGTGTGGTTCCTTCTCTTGGTCCTCTCTCCATTCACTGCATCCTCTTGAACCTCTGTACTATCTTGATTCATCCTTTCTCTCCTCATTCCTATCTAGGAATACTTATTTCCACGTGTTCTCTTGTTTCTCATATTTTCCTTTAATTTTCAAAGGAAAATATTATCAGGGGCTAGCGCCACTTTCTATATCAATTAACTTGTCTGTGTGTCTTGAGTTATCACCCATTTTCCTCAGACTCCTTTCTCCTTCTCAAATTATAACCCACAAAGGAAAAAACTTTATGTAGCAACTGCTGGTCAGATTGCTATAACAACAGAGCACTGAAACACATTACGATAAGCAAAGAGGAGATAAACCTACCCCAATTTTCTAATGATCTGATGGTTACTTGAAAAACCCCAGAGAATCAAAAAAGATACTAATTGAGACAATGAATGGCTACAACAAAATTGTAGGTTACAAAATAAACCCTCAAAAATTTTTCATTTCTATATTACAATAAAATCCAAGCAGCAATAATAAAGGGGGAATCCCATTCTAGTAACTACAAAATGCCTAATACATCTGGGGATCAATCTAAAAAACTACACAAAAGCATTTTGTGATTTCAATTTTAAAATTCTCCTTAAAGAAAATTTTAAAACTTAAATAACTGGAGAAATTTTCAGTGTTCATGGGTGGGCCATACCATTATAATTAATATAACAACACTACTAAAGTTAATTTATACTTTTAATGTCAAATTAATGAAATTATCAAAGGGATATTTTTTAGAACTTAATGCCTTTGAAGTAGAGACATTAATTCATTGCTGGTGCAGTTGTGAATTGATCCAACCATTCTGGAGGGCAATTTGGAACTATGCCCAAAGGGTGCTAAAAGACTGTCTGTCCTTTGATCCAGCCATAGCACTGCTGGGTTTGCCCAAAGAGATAATAAAGAAAAAGATGTACAAGAGCATTCATAGCTACGCTCTTTGTGGTGGCAAAAAATTGGAAAATGAGGGGATGCCCTTCGATTGGGGAATGGCTGAACAAATTATAGTATATGTTGGTGATGGAATACTATTGTGCTAAAAGGAATAATAAAGTGGAGTAATTCCATGGGGACTGGAATTACCTCCAGGAAGTGATGCAGAGTGAGAGGAGCAGAACCAGGAGAACATTGTACACAGAGACTGATACACTGTGGTACAATCTAAGGTAATGGACTTCTCCATTAGTGGTAATGCAGTGATCCTGAACAATCCGAAGGGATATAGGAGAAAAAACACTATCCACATTCAGAGGAAAAACTGTGGGAGTAAAAACACCAAAGAAAAACAGTTGCTTAATGGCATGGGTCGAGGGGATATGATTGGGGATGAAGACTAAATGAACATCCTAGTGCAAATACCAACAACATGAAAATGGGTTCTGATCAAGGACCCAGTGGAATTGCGCTTCAGCTATGTGAGGGGTGGGTGGAGGGTAGAGAGGAATAGAAAATGATTTTTATAACCAAGGAATAATGTTTGAAATTGACCAAATAAAAAAAAAATAATGTCCAAAAAAAAAAAGAACAATGCCTTTGGGACAATAGAAGATCTCTAGAATAAAAAGGGAGAATAAAACTTCTTAACCTTGAGCTATTTTATCAAAATCACCTGGTATTTGTTAAAAAATGAAGAATTAGATCAATGGAATTGACTAAATAAGGAAAAATCAGAAACAACAGAACTCAAAAAAACTATTCAATAAACTAGAAAACATAAATTATATGGGAAAGAATTTTGTGAGGTTTTTTCATGTGCTAAGGAAAGTGGAAAGCAATCTGGAAAAAATTAGGCTTAGACCCACACCTTACATCATATTCCACAATACAACCTAAATAGATAAATAATCTTAATATTAAAGATAAAACTATAAGAAAATTAGAAGTGAAGCAGATCACATACTTCTCACTGCTATGGGTAGATGTATTCTTAACCAAATAAGAGACAGAGTCAATTAAAAAAGATAAAGCAGATAACTGATTACTTTATTCTAAAAAGCTGTACTGACAAAATTAATACATCTAAGATAAGAAGGGAAGTGGTCAAATGGGGGGAAATATTTGTATCAATATTTCTCTGATGGGGTATAATATTCTATATATGTATAAAGAACATTTTATAGATATAGATATATAGATATAGATATATCACCAAAAGCCATTTCCCAATAGATAAGTAATCAAAAGATATAAACAATTCTCGAAAGAACTGTAAACTACTAATAACCACATGAAAGAATTCTCCAGGTCATCAACAATAACAGAAATGTAAATCAAAACAACTTTAATGTTTCACATCACAACCTGAAAACGAGCAAAAAAATTTAAAACAAGGGTTTGTGAGAAGATAAGCACACTAATACATCATTGTTAGAGTTATGACTCAGTACAGCCAGTTCCAAAAACAATTCATAAATGTAAAACAATATGTAAATAAAGCAACTAAAATGTCTATACTCATTACTGGACTTGGACCTCCAAAAGACCACTGATAAAAGAAAGTTTCCATCAAGCTATTTATAGCATTACTTTTTGTGATAATCAAGAATTAGAAACAAAGTAGATCCTCATCAATTGGGGAATACCTAAATAAATCATGACATCTGAATGTAATGGAATATTACTGTGCTATAAGAAAAAGAAAAGATCTTATTAGGTTCTTTAGCAGACAGCTGTTGTGTTTAATGATCTTCTGATGCTTAGTATCAAGTAAGATACAAAACAAGCTGACATGTTTGCCAAAGTTGTTTGTCCCTGTCATAGAAGAGGTCCTACCTGCAAAAGTCCAAATTGAAAAAAGATTCTTTATAGTGATGTCCTTCAGATGCTCCTGTTGACAGATGACATTGTGCTGATTGCCTCAAGACTCCTCAATGAGATTTCTGGTAGCTCAAAAGAGATCATAGTTCCAAAAAGAAAACCCAATTGAATGAAGAAGGTCTATTGTCTGGAACATTACATGCAGTTGTATGGGCAGTCCATTGAGTTAGTCCACATGTCGTTATTTTACCCAGGTATTGAATCTCTGGGCTGGACCCAGAACTGAATACAGACATTTCTCAAGAATTCACATTAAGCAAATTCAACTCCCCTAGGGCAGCAGCACTGGGTGCAGCCCTGCTCCAGGCATTGAAGCTGTACCCCCCTCGACTCCCCAGCCACAAGCTGCCTTGCAGGGTGTAGGAGAGGGCCACACCAAGTTCTGGGAAGGGTAGGAGAGGTCTGCTAAAAGGGCTGCTTATGGAATTCTAATCAAGAACTATCTGTACAAGGAAAGAAAAAAAGTATATTGGATTATATTCAGGAAATCATTTAGTGCTATCATTAGGACCAAGCTATTCCCTGCCACAAAAGACTGTCCTTTTAATGTTAATATTGCTCCAATGCCATTTGACTGTGAATCATAGACTGCCATAATTTCTGGATATGGCCCCGAAATAGGATGTGAAATGGCACTTCATACAAATTTAAGCACTTGACAGTTTTGCTCAGGACCAAATCTAACAGTATCATGTACATGTCAGCAGGTGTTCATTGTATTACTTTAATGTTTGATTGGATCTGTATTTTCATTCAGGATGGGTATTCCCCCTACCAACTAAGCTTATATCCCTTTCTATGGCTTTTAAGAGACTTAAGAACCTTTTTAGCCAAAACAAGTCTACCTTGGGGTCAGTTTTGTGAGCCCGACTGCCTCCAGCGAGGCTAATCCATGTTTAATGGAAAAACCTGACCCATATTCAAAATTTTCCAGCTTATTAGGACCTGTTTGCTAGATAGCTTTCAAGGGATCAGATCATCTTGAAACTATAATGAGACATCAGAGAACGTGGGGGATTCCTTATTTTTAAAAAATTATGAATTATGATGTTTCCCCTTTAATTTTGTTTGGAAAAATTTGAAGAGGATACCATTGAGAGTGATTGCTATGTGGTTTGAGAGAAGCAAGAGTCTTTATCAATGTAAACTATACTGCTCCTTCCCAGACAGGGGGAAATTTGAATAGTCTTGAATAAGAAAATGAAGGACCTTAGCAAGGGAAAGGTGGAAGGCTATTTCAAGCAATGAAATGTGTAAAATTAGAAAGGATTTAAATGAGAGCCTATACTTTAATGTATTCAGGTCCATAGGAACAAAGAGTCCCTTGGGTGACTCATAGATTCACAATTAAATTAAAACTTTTTTAAAAGATCATGCCTGTGCATAAAAAATAAGACTATTGAATATTCTCCAGACAAAGTTAGAGTTAACTACTGTTGCTGGATTGAATGGATAATTGTGCAATCACTCAAGATTTTTTGTTGCATAAATTAAAGTAATCACACTCATCTGGTTTCATCTTCAAGATAGAAAGATGACTGGCAGATGGGGTCAGAAATAAGTCATTTTTCTTTCATAGTGAGATATTGCTTATATGATTCACAAATCTAATGTTCTTTTGTTTTTTTTGTCTTGGGTTTTAAGCATTGTGATCAGTAGGGGATTTTAAATACCAGAGCACCAATAACTTGTTTTAGAGTTATCCCTCCAGCCCAGCATCTCACAAATAACCTTGACTGAAGATGTTCCCTCCAAGAAGAACCCTTCAAACATTTCAGAAGCTCTTGCATGACTAATAATAATAAGAACTAACATTTATATAGTGTTTCTATGTGCCAGGCACTGTGCTAAACATTTTACAATTATTATCTCATTTGATCCTCACAAAGGATATGAGGTAGGTGCCTTGTTATGCCCATTTTACAGGTAAGGAAACTGAGGCAAGCAGTAACTTTCCCAGGATCACACAGCTAGCAAGTTCAAAGACCACATTTGAATTCAGGTATTTCAGACTCTAAGCTTATCCTATGTGCATTGTAGAGTCCATTAGATGCTTTAATGGGACTGTGACCTAGCTATTCTTTTCCTGACTATGGAATTTGGAATACTTCAAAGTAGTCAACTTTTCTTCAGTGATACCTCTTATATGGCAAGTAATGCCATATATGTCTTTTATTCTGGGGGAATCTGGGGATAGAGAAAAGAGACTTATCCTAGTTCAAAAAATTGCAATGCTTTTGAGGGAAGTGGAGGAAGAAAGGTAATGTTACCATGTTACCATGACACACTCAAAGAAATCGATCTGGTTATCTACACAAATACCATTACAACATTTGGGGGGAGCAAGTGCTTTAAGAATTTTTTTTAATTGAGCAAGAAGGGAAGGATATGACTCATTGCATTTCATTTAGAAAGAAAGCCTTCATGTCACTTGTGTCAGCCTGTTCAACAAACCACTTCCTTCATTCTAGTCTGTTTGAACAGGAGAACTGAGAGTTTGAAAACCAAAAGGTTACTAGAAGTCATTCACCTTGCCTCCAGATGATGGCCATTTAGAAACATTAAAGAAATTATTTCAGCTTTGAACTTGCCAGCATTTCATCAGAAACCATAAAAATCAGAATTTGTGGAAGGCTATTATGTAAAATGTTCAGCACTATGATTAAAAAAGTGTTCTGATTATAATAATAATAAAAGGAAAGACAAAATAACATTAGCACAAAAATGTTGACAAGATTTCTATTACCCTAAAGTAAATCAAAGTAAGCCATTAACAAAATAAAACAAAATCCCAGTGATCTGACCCCAAGAGTAATTAAACTCTAATAGCATATCTTGAAAATATGAGATGTGTATGTTGTTTTTTCATGGATTATATTTCTGTAGAACCAGGTTCTTGGTCTGTGCAAATGACAAAATTTGGTTCCATATATCTACAGGCCTGGAGTTAAGTATTTTGGGGGTTCTAATGATGCACTGAGTTAATACAAGGCTCATCTTTTCATCTACCTCAAGATCATTCAGTAACTAAATATTATAATGGTCTGAGACCTCTTCCAGTCCCTTGACCAATCAGTTCCTGGATACTGACTGACAGTAGGGTTGAAGAGAGAGCTGGGATGTTTCACTGTTAAATGAGAGAGGCCTATGTGAGAATCTGGGGGCCAGTGTTATTCTATTAGATTCTAAGGCCTCCAAAGTAGCCACAAATGGACCAGGAATAGAGAGGGTAGATGGAGAAGCAAAGAGGATGGGCTTGAGGTATCTTGTTAATGTCATAGAAACAGACACAGACACAGACACTTCCTGCTTTTCCAGGAAGTGTTACTCAGGCAACTGGAGGGATCAGAAGATGACTTCCCTCCTCAGCCATTTCTGGCAAGTGTCTTTCCCTCTCATTATATTTATATATTATAATTCTTACTTTTTCTCTATCTCTCTGCCTCTCTCCATTTTTTAAATTTCTCCTTCCCTCTTACTGTACCTAACTAATAATACTAATTTTGGGTTGAGCTGATGGTTTGTATTACCTTTATTTTATTTTGTAATCCTTGCCTACAATTAGACTGGTCATTTAATTTACAAACATGCCATGAAGAATAAATATTTGTAATATATTTCAACTGTTTTGAAAGGCACTATATAAGTACACTGCATTTTTCACCTAGATACTATATTAAAGAATAAAAATATAATTATGGCATATATTAATAAGGCTCCTTTGAGGCTTATTTTAATATTTCTATAATAGGGCACCCATATGAAGTAGGTAAGTAGAGTTTGTGTTAGGTGATCATCTAATGCCAAGCAAGATTAGTTGCTAGTAAAAGTGGCAAAAGGAATACTAGGGAGAATACCACTATCTTCTAACTACTTCTTCCTGCCTATAAATCATCTCCTTAGTAGCTAGCTCTCTCTTCCTAGATTTAAAGAAGTCTGACTTTGATTTGGCCTGGTATGTAGTGATTATGATCTAGTATGTACCCAGAAATTACCAAAAATGTAGATACTATCTAATTTGCTCACTCTTGCCCTGGCACATTCTGTTTTAACTCCTTGAAAGTTTAATGACTTTGCTTAGAGGCTGATAGGAGAAGATGGCAGCCTAGAAGGAGCAGAAGTTCAGACCTCTGAATACCCTTCCTAACCGATCACAAACTGAATGCTCCTAGGGGACTAAAAAACAAACTTAACAACAAGATAGAGACAAGGAACCCTCCTGCTGGACCTAATTCAAAAGGTACACCCCCTGAAAAGCCAGAATATGAGAACACTTGGATTTAAGGGGAAGACAGAAGGAAGGTCCCAGGAACCATCCCGCCTCCCACCAAGAGCGCTGAGACTCCAGCAGCAACGGGAACTTCTGGAAGGGCAAAGGTGCTGGTCTGGAGGGCATACCTTGTGAGCAGGGCTGTGCCAAGTTCAGAGCGTCCAGCACAGACAGTGGGGAAGGAGCTAGAGAGGGAGCATAGACCTGGCAGCCTGGACAGAGCTGTGGAGATCCTTCATATTTGCTCCAGCCTTCCAGTAAGTTTTGGACTCAGAGCACACTCAGCCCAACTAAGCTAAACTTAATCCCATCAAAACTCTCCAGAACTCAGGAAGGCCCAGGCTCCACATGGATCCTCATTGACTGCTGGACTTTAATCTAATCAAAAACCTCCAGAAGACAGGGAAGCTCAAACCCCCAACAAACCTCCATCCAGGGACTACACCGAGAAATCTCCTGTTAAAGCTCCAAGAGGGGAAACTGACGGAAGCCCCCAAAACCAAAAAAAAAAAAATGAGAGGAGCAAGAGCACAGACAAATATGGGGAGAAAAGAAGAGGTGAATCTGAGCAAACAACAGAAAAAGAAGAAAGAAACTACAATAGACAGCTTCTACTCAGCAAACGGAACAGAGGGGGAGAGATCAGCAAATGATAAATCAGAAATCCTAGCAAATTGGATATAGGCTGTGGAAGAACTCAAAACACAACTAAGAGAGGCTGAAGACAATTGGGAAAAGAACTTAAAAATTAAGATAAGTCATCTGGAAACAGAGGCAATTAAACTAAAATGAGAAAATAGTGTCTTGAAAGCCAAAATCAACAAGCTGGAAAATGAGGCAAAGGAGATGAAAAATGAGGGGAAAGAGATGAAAGACGAGGAAAAGAGGATGAAAGATGACCTTCAAAGAAAATCAGACCAGAACGAAAAGGATGACCAAAAAGCCAGGGATGAAATCCAGTCTTTAAGAACCAGAATACAACAACTGGAATTAAGTGGCCTCACAAGGCAGCAGGACACTATAAAACAAAACAGAAAGAATGAAAAAATTGAGGAAAATATGAAGCATCTCATTCACAAAACAGACAATTTAGAAAATCATTTGAGAAGAGACAATTTAAGAATCATTGGTCTACCAGAAGACCATGACAAAAAAAAAAGCCTGGACATAATACTACAGGAAATGATTCAGTAAAAATGTCCCAATATCCTACAAGAGGGGAAAATGGAGATTGAAAGAATCCACAGATCACCTCCTGTATTTACTCCCCAACTGACAACACCCAGGAATGTTATAGCCAAATTCAAAAACTATCAGACCAAAGAAAAGATATTATAAGTTGCCAAGAAGAAGCCACTCAGATACCACAGAATCACAGTGAGGATAACACAGGATCCAGCAGCATCCACACTGAAGGACTGAAAGGCATGGAATATGATATTCTGGAAAGCAAGGGAACTAGGTCTACAACCAAGAATCAAATACCCATCAAAACTGACTATACTCTAACAGGGGAAAGTATGGTCATTCAACACAATAGAATTCTAAGCATTCGTAAAGAAAAGACCAGACTTGAACAGAAAATTTGATGATCAAGCACAGAACTCAAGAGAATCATCAAAAGGTAATTTAAAAAGAGGGGAAAAAGAAAAACAAAACAAAACAACAACAAAAATTTTAAGAGACTCAATAAGTTAAAATGATATGCATCCCTATAAGAAAAGAGGTCATTGATAACTCTTAAAAACTGTTGCTATCACCTGGGCAGCTAGAAGAATTACACTTAGAGGGAACAGTGACAAACTGTATAGGATGAAAGGACCAGACATAAATAGGTATATAGATATATGCATGCATAAATACATATACATGTGTGTGTATACAACCAGAGATTTAAAAAAAGAGGTTAATACCAAAAGAAATGGGAAAAGAAACAAATGAGGGTACATTTATATGTCACAAAGAAGCTTATGGCAGGAGGGGGGAGCACATTGATACACTGGAAGGGTAAAGAGGTTGGAGATAGGAAATATTCAACTCTTATGTGCTTTGAAACTGACCCAAAGAGGGAAGAACAATCCAATCCATTGGGAAAGAGAATAGATTTATGCCCTAGAGGGGAGAAGAAGGATAAAAAACAGACTGGTGGGGAGCAAAGCTGTACAAGGGAGGGAGAGGGTGGGGAGCAATTTTAAAAAGACTACAGAGGAAAATAAGGGGGGGATAAGAAGGGAGGAGGCAGAAAGGGAAGTAAAATAAGGGTGGGAACTAGGGGGACTGATTATAAACAAACATTGGTGTAGAAGGAAATAGTGAAAGAAGAAAAGGCAGGACCAGGAGTAGAAATCAAAATGCTGGGAAATACACAGCTAGTAATCATAACTCTGAATGTGAATGGAATGAACTCACACATAAAACACAAGTGAATAGCAGAGTGGATTAGAATCCAAAACCCTACCATATGCTGTCTGCAAGAAACACACATGAGGAAGGTAGATATGCATAGGGTGAAAGTAAGAGGATGGAGCCAAATCTATTGGGCATCAACCTATAAAAAGAAGGCAGGAATCGTAATCATGATATCTGACAAAGCCAAAGTAAAAATAAATCTAGTTAAAAGAGATAGGGAAGGTAATTACATCCTGATAAAAAGCAGTATAGACAATGAGGAAATATCTGTACTCAATATGTATGCACCAAATGGCATAGCATCCAAATTACTAAAGGAAATACTAGAGGATCTTAAGAATGAAATAGATAGAAAACTATACTAGTGGGAGACCTGAACCTTCCTCTTTCCAAACTAGATAAATCAAACCAAAAAATAAATAAGAAACAGGTGAGAGAAGTGAATGAAATCTTAGAAAAATTAGAGTTAGTAGACATGTGGAGAAAAATAAATAGGGACAAAAAGGAATACACCTTCTTTTCAGCAGCACATGGTACATTCATAAAAATTGACCATGTATTAGGGCACAAAAACATTGCAAACAAGTGCAAAAGGGCAGAAATAATAAATGCAACCTTCTCAGACCACAATGCAATGAAAATAGTAATTAGTAAGGGTACATGGAGAGATAAATCAAAAATTAATTGGAGATTAAACAATATGATTCTCCAAAACTGGTTAGTTAAAGAACAAATTATAGAAACAATAACTTCATCGAAGAAAATGACAATGGTGAGACATCCTTTCAAAACCTATGGGATGCAGCCAAAGCAAAACTCAGGGGGAAATTTATATCCTTGAGTTCATTTATAAACAAATTAAGAAGGGGAGAGGTCAATGAATTGGGCATGCAAATTTAAAAACTGGAAAGTGAACAAATTAAAAATCCTCAGATGAAGACTAAATTAGAGATCCTAAAAATCAAAGGAGAAATCAATAAAATTGAAAGTCAAAGAACTATTGATTTAATAAATAAGACTAGAAGCTGGTACTTTGAAAAAACAAATAAAATAGACAAAGTACTAGTCAGTATAATTAAAAAAAGGAAAGAAAAAAACTAAATTGACACTATCCAAGATGAAAAGGGAGACCTCACCTCTAGTGAAGAGGAAATTAAGGAAATCATTAAAAACTACTATGCCCACTTATATGGCAACAAATGTGGCAATCTAGGAGATATGGATAAATACTTACAAAAATATAAATTGCCTAGACTAAAAGAGGAAGAAATAAACTACCTATACAACCACATATCAGAAAAAGAAATTAAACAAGCCATCAAAGAATTCCCTAAGAAAAAAATCCCCAGGTCCAGATGGATTCACAAATGAATTCTATCAAACATTCAAAGAACAACTAATCCCAATATTATACAAACTACTTGACAGAATAAGCCAAGAAGGGGTTCTACCAAATTCTTTTTACGTCACAAACATGGTAGTCATCCCAAAGCCAGGCAGGTTAAAAACAGAGAAAGAAAACTATAGGCCAATCTCCCTAATGAATATAGATGCAAAAATCTTAAATAGGATACTAGCAAAAAGACTCCTGCAAGTCATCACAAGTGTTATTCACTATGATCAGTTAGGATTCATACCAGGAATGCAAGGATGGTTCAATATTAGGAAAACCATCCACATAATTGACCATATTAACAAGCAAACCAACAAAAATCACATGATTATCTCAATAGATGCAGAAAAAGCCTTTGATAAAATACAACACCCATTCCTTTGAAAACACTAGAAAGTATAGGAATAGAAGGGTCTTTCCTAAAAATAATAAACAGTATATATCTAATACCATCAGCAAGCATCATCTGCAATGGGGATAAATTAGAAGCCTTTGCAATAAGATCAGGAGTAAAACAAGGATGCCCATTATCACCTTAATTATTTAATATTGCACTAGAAACACTAGCAATTAGAGAAGAAAAAGAAATTGAAGGTATTAAAATTGGCAATTAGGAGACCAAGCTGTCACTATTTGCTGATGATATGATGATTTACTTAAAGAATCCTAGAGAATCAACCAAAAGGCTAGTCGAAATAATCAACTTTAGCAAAATTGCAGGATACAAAATAAACCCGCATAAGTCATCAGCATTTCTATATATCTCCAACCCAGTTCAGCAGCAAGAATTAAAAAGAGAAATTCCATTTAAAGTCACCCGAGGCAATATAAAATACCTAGGAATCTATCTGCCGGGACAAACACAGGTACTAAATGAACACAACTACAAAACACTCTCCACACAATTAAAACTAGATCTAAACAATTGGGAAAATATTGATGGCTCATGGGTGGGACAAACTAACATAATAAAAATGACCATCCTACTCAAACTTATCTATTTAGTGACAAGCCCATTGGACTTCCAAAAAACTTTTTTTACTGAATTAGAGAAAACCATAACAAAGTTCATTTGGAAGAACAAAGGATCAAGGATATCCAGGGAAGTAATGAAAAAAAAATACAAAGGAAAGTGGCCTTGCAGTCCCAGATCTCAAACTATACTATAAAGCAGTGGTCGTCAAAACAATTTGGTACTGGCTAAGAGACAGAAAGGAGGACCAGTGGAATAGACTTGGGGTAAGTGACCCCAGCAAGACAGTCTATGACAAACCCAAAGACCCCAGCTTTTGGGACAAATATCCACTATTTGACAAAAACTGCTGGGAAAACTGGAAGACAGTGTGGGAGAGATTAGATCTGGATCAACACCTCACACCCTACACCAAGATAAACTCAGAATGGGTGAATGGCTTGAACATAAAGAAGGAAACTATAAGTAAACTAGGTGAACACAGAATAGTATATGTGTCAGACCTTTGGGAAGGGAAAGATTTCAAAACCAAGAAAGACTTAGAAAGAGTCACAAAATGTAAAATAAATAATTTTGACTACATCAAATTAAAAAGTTTTTGTACAAACAAAACCAATATAACTAAAATTAGAAGGGAAGCAACAAATTGGGAAACAATCTTCATAAAAAAACTCTGACAAAGGTTTAATTACTCAAATTTATAAAGAGATAAATCAACTGTACAAAAAATCAAGCCATTCTCCAATTGATAAATGGACAAGGGACATGAATAGGCAGTTTTCAGTAAAAAAAAAATCAATAAGCACATGAAAAAGTGTTCTAAATCGTATAATCAGAGAGATGCAAATCAAAACAACTCTGAGGTATCACCTCACACCTAGCAGATTGGCCAACATGACAGCAAAGGAAAGTAATGAATGCTGGAAGGGATATGGCAAAGAGGAGACACTAATTCATTGCTGGTGGAGTTGTGAATTGATCCAACCATTCTGGAGGGCAATTTGGAACTATGCCCAAAGGGCAATAAAAGACTGTCTGCCCTTTGATCCAGCCATAGCACTGCTGGGTTTGTACCCCAAAAAGACAATAAGGAAAAAGACCTGTACAAGAATATTCATAGCTGCACTCTTTGTGGTGGCAAAAAAATTGGAAAATGAGGGGATGCCCTTCAATTGGGGAATGGCTGAACAAACTGTGGTATATGTTGGTGATAGAATACTATTGTGCTAAAAGGAATAATAAAGTGGAGGAATTCCATGGAGACTGGAACAACCTCCAGGAAGTGATGCAGAGTGAAAGGAGCAGAACCAGGAGAACATTGTACACAGAGACAGGTACACTGTGGTACAATCGAACATAATGGACTTCTCCATTAGTGTCAATACAATGTCCCTGAATAATCTGCAGGGATCTATGAGAAAAAACACTATCCACAAGCAGAGGACAAACTGTGGGAGTAAAAAACACCGAGGAAAGACAACTGCTTGACTACAGGGGTGGAGGGGATATGATTGAGGAGAGACTCTAAATGAACACCCTAATGCTAAAACCAATAACATGGAAATGAGTTCGGATCAAGGACACATGTGATACCCAGTGGAATCGCATGTTAGCTAGGGGAGGACTGGCGGGAGGGGGTGAGGAGGAAAAGAAAATGATCTCTCTTTCCAATGAATAATGTATGAAAATGACCAAATAAAATAATGTTTAAAAACTAAAAATTTTTTTTAATTTAAAAAAAAATAAGCTGATAGGAGAACTGATAGTAAGTTTTAACTTAAAGTCCTCTATTGATTTAAATAAAATCACTGTTAACAAACATTTCATTTATTAACAGCATCAAAATATAAATTGATGTCAAGAACAAGGTATAGCAGGAAGGAATATGAATTGCAGCTAGGGTTTAATTATTCCTTTCCTTCCCACTCTAACTGGCCTCTCTACTGGTCAGAGGGGAAAATGAGAAGTGAAATGGTTAGGAAAGTAGAAGCAGCAGGAGCTTTTCTAGGAAGCTCCCCAGGAAAGTAGAGAAAGAGAAAGAAGTCATGAAATAGGCTTCATGTTCACCAATCGCTGCAGCTGATGGTTCATTTCTACTCTTCTTCTTAGCCCCAGTATAGGCCACTTGCATCCAGTCTATCAGTTCTTACTCAGGTCTAATCTGGTGTTGCTTCCACTCTTAATTTAATCACCTCTACTGTTGCCTGTTCATAGCCAATGGGCAATGTCCATTCATCATTACTCTGTTCCTACTTGTGTGTCCTTCAAGGAATTTGCTAGCAAACAACCTTGTTGTGTTCCTTCCTTGCTTTCCAAGCCTCCATGAAGCAAAATTTCCCCTCAGAAACATGGTGTATTCTGAGTAATGTGTAACCACAATCAGGTACACACTCCAGCCCCAGTAATTCCCCATGGCAGCTTCTCTGAGAGAGGCATTTTGAGCCAGGGTTATACACCTACAAAGTTAAATTGATCAAATCCTACTTAATTTATTTTTTAAATTAAAATGTCTTCATACTATTTAACAGAGAATAATAATACAAATGAACTCAGATCCATCTCTGATTTTTAAGTTTTTTAATATTAATTTCTATTTATATATTTAACAAGTTAACTTGAGTTATAAGTAATAATGATCACATACATATCTTTTGCACAGCACTTATGGTGTCTGACAATGACTTTAAATTACTGTAGGTATGGAAGGATTAGGAGTGTGTTTGGGTGTGGAGATATATATATGTGTGTGTGTGTGTGTGTGTGTGTATGTGTTGCCCATGCAGGCTATGTATATCCACATGGGTCTGTCTAGATTTGGTTTTCAGGGAGGCATAAATAGGCATTTTAAAAATCTCCACCCCACCCCTCTTCAAGAAAAATTTTTATTCCTACCCCAAGTGGAATCAAAAGATGGTACCACGAAGATGGCCACTTTGCTCTCCTTGGGAAGGAATTACCAGGCTAGAATTTTATCTATCTGCCCCCTCCCAAATATTGCTCTTCTATGTTGAATAATTTTTATCTTCAAGCTGCATTCTTGATCACACTCCTTTAGTGAAGGAATGCTATAAACTATATATCCAAAGGCTTGACTCCCTAAGCACCAAATAACAGCTACACAAATACCATACCTAGCAAATAGAAAATAAATCAATTTATCCAACGTGACAGACAACATAAAATCAGAGAAGTTATTTAGATAAGAATATATCAGACAATACACAGAAAGAATTAACTTTCCCACTGGGAGTGAGATATCTCACTTGTACCAAGAGAGACTCAGAGTTAAATTCCTCAGTGTCTAATGTGGTAAGCTGAGTATAAGGGCATGATCAAGGTGCCAACTCCTCTATGTCAGCTTCTTCCCAGAGTCTTTCTGTCCCTTCAGGGTTCTCTCTCTTAAGAAAATCTGGAACCATGGATTTTCTCTCTTGCTAGAAGAAAGTATAGGAGTAACCAATATTCACCAATGAGATGAGTTTTATGCAAATAGATTTTGAGACCCTGGTTTCACTACAGATGTGTAATCTTAAACTTCTTTCTTGAATTAAATCATTCTTTGCTACTGTGTCCAGAAGGATAGAATTAAAGGAAAGCAATTATAATCCCTCAAAAAAAATTCTAATAAGGAAAAAGCAAATTTCATTTGGTGGAGGCTGCATCTAGATTAGTTGTGACAAAATTTCATTTCAGCTCCTTACTTTGATGTGACTTGTCATTTTCGCCCCTTGAAATAAACTTTCACTATTTGACTCTTGGGGAACTTGAAATTAATGACAATTTTTGAATCTTTTCCAATTCTGCTTCTTTTTAAGTATTCTTCATTGAATCATAGGTACTATAACCTGAGAGCTATGGATAAATTGACTCCTGGAAAAGTAAAATCCAAACCTAATTATAAAATACAAATAGTGATCCAAAACAGACCCTACTAATCTATAATTAACAGTGCAATGTTAACTAAACTAACATATTTCTTATTTATCTTATAAACAAAAACAAATTTGTGAACTTACTAATTATTGATCCCTACTAAAGATTTGTGGGATATTACTTATGATATCTGTCTGCTGACGAATACTAGCATCAATTAATATATTCTTCCAGATTAGTAAAAATTAGACTAATAGATATTTTTGTGAAAAAAATTTTCCTTTTTTTTATTGACCTAATAACTATCTAGATTACTCAGATTACTGCTTAATAATATAATTCTAGCAAATAATAAGTGTTATTTTTGGCTAGGAAGCTAAGCAAGATATTCATTGTTGTTAACCACACATTTCCCCCTAATTAGGACTTAATTATTGGATTATATGAAGGAGATTAGAACAAAGAAGTAAAAGCTGATGTTAAGCTATTAGTCCTTGAGTTTCTATATATTTCAGGATTTTGTTAGTCTTTGCTTCTCTTTACATAATATTTGAAATGTAGGTTTTCACTTACTGACATAGCCTTTTATTGGAGGAGCTCAAAATCCAAGCAACTTTCTGAAGAATGCTAGATAGAGTTGGACCAACTCCTTGGAAATCACTGAACTTAATCCAGTTCAGAATTTTATAGGTAATGAAACTCAGGCCAAAGAAGTTATGTGATTTGCCCAAAGTCACATAGCTATTGGCAGAGATAGGAAAGAAATTCAAGCCACCTGACTTTCAGGTCCCATGCTATTTCTAGTATTCCATGCTCTAAATTATCATGTTAAGAAAAAAAGTGAGGAATACATAGTATTAATTTCACTTCAATATGGACCTTTTTGATCCCATGACAGCTTGCTCAGCATGAATCCACCTTGTGGAAATATAATAGTACTCATGATCTACAATCATACTTTTAAAATCTACAGTAAGAATGCAGCCAATGTAGGTATAAGAGCAAGTAATCTATTAGTGACTTTGAGGGAAGACATTTGGCTTCTTATTACATTTGTTGTCTTTGCAGTTTGGGAAAGACTCTCTGAGTGGTTTGACTTTTAAGTTAAGATAGATTTAGAAGTAGAAAGGATCTTAGAAGTCAACAAATCCAGATTAGGTGTATAGCCAAGATGGTGGCAGGAAAAGTTGAAACTGCTCTGAAAATCCTTCCAAACTAATCTTTAAAAAGCACCTTAAAACAACAGGAATTAAAAAAAAACAATAAAACAGAGTAAGGAGGCTATCCTGCTGAATACAACTTGAATGGTAGGCATAGAGAGTTGATTTCCAGGGGATAAAGGGGTACCAGAAATAAAACTGTACACAGAGGAGAGCTGGCCAACCCAACCCTACCCCCACCTACTGCACCAGGTTCCAAATCTGTGCATAAACCAACTTCAGGAGCCCAGGACCCTGATTACATCAACAACAGAGCACCCCAAATTTCATACCCACCCCTTAAAGTCCCAGATGCTAGCACTAGCCCACAGTGAGGTCCAGAAGTCCTTAGTGCTTGGCCCTTTCAAGCCAGCACTGCTGGTGAAGCCCATAGCCCCAGGACAAAACAGATCAGAGTGCTAAGTCCTACAAACCATTAGCAGAGGAAACAGAATGAGCAGCTTTCAGAACTTCTAGTCCACATGCACAAAACAGCTGAGAAAATTATCAGACAGCAAGAGCAATACCTAACCATAGAAAATTTCTGTAGTGACAAAGAGCAAGGTACAGAGTCATTAAGGGATAGTGAGATCCAAGCAACCACAAGCAAAACTTTGAAGAAAAATAGGAATTGGTCTCAGGTACTAGAAGAACTAAAAAATCAAATAAGACAGGTCAGAGAAAAATGGGGGAAAGAAACCAAAATAATGCAAAAAGAAATAATAGCTTGAAAAAGAAAAATTGGGCAAGTGGAAAAAGAGGCACCAAAATCCAATGAATAACCATGAAAAGGAGAAAGGACCAAATGGGAAAGGAAGATCAAAAGGTCATGGAGGAAACTCATTCTTTAAAAATTAGAATTGGGCAAATAGAAGCTAATACCTTCAAGAGACATCAAGAAACAATAAAATAAAATATGAAGAATGAAAATATTAATTATCGCATTAAAAAAACAACTGACCTGGAAAATAGATCAAGGAGAGACAAATTAAGAATTACTAAAAAAAATCCTAGACATCCTATTACAAGAAATTATCAAAGAAAACTGCCCTGATATTCTTGAACAAGAGGGCAAAATAGAAATTGAAAAAATCCACAGATCACCTCCTGCAATAAATCCCCAAATGATAACTCCTGGGAATGTTATAGCCAAGTTCAAGAACTCCCAGGTCAAGGGAAAAAATTGGCAACAGCAAGAAACAATTCAAATATCATGGAACCCCAGTGAGGATTACATAGGATCTAGCAGCTTCCACATTGAAGGATCAGAAGGGTTGGAATATTCTGGAAGACAAGGGAACTGGGTTTACAACCAAAAATCACCTACCCATCAAAACTGAATATATTTTTTTCAGGGGAAAATATGATCATTTAATAAAACAGCAGATTTACAAGTATTCCTGAAGAAAAGACCAGGCTTACAGAGAAAATTTAATAGCCAAATACAAAATTAAAGAGAAGCATAAAAAGGTGAAGGAGATTGAGATTGCTATGATCTTGTGAGCTTTTGAAAGGCCAAGAGAATAAGCTACCAGATTCCTGAAGCTGGAGTCCATGCTGGGATAGAGAGAAGCACAGTCCTCAAGTAACTTGTTTAACCTAATCCAACAGCAGCTGAGTTGTAGACTCATCTACCCATTGGCTATATACCACATTAGGAAATGAATTTGGTGGGGCTAATGCCACATGGAAATTTTGTTGTTTGAATCCATTCTTCCAAGAAATGAGATAGGATAGAGGAGAATATACCCCAAGTGGGAGGCAAATGTATTTCTGTTCTTGTCATATACTATATGTCAATATCTATTTGTAAAAGCTAAATGTTAATTGGTTAAAAGGAATTGGTGAGGTAAGAACTGACAGTAGGAGAATGCACTGGTGTGGGCTAATGCTGAGAGTTTTAGAGAAAAGAGTCACTAATCCCTCAGAAAAGAATGAGTCCAAAGTTAATATATATTTGAGAAAATGTTGTACACCTTAAAAAAAGAAGTCAACAAGTCAAATTTCATTTGATAGATGAGAATATTAAGAATAAGAGACTCTTAAGTTACTTATTCATAGTTACACAGCTAGTAAGTGCCAAGGATAGGATTTTCATGAAGATCTTTCTCTCTCTGTATCTGGCAGGCTATCCATTATGCCATGTGCCTCAATATTTTTCCTCCCATTCTGAATTGACCTTCAAAAGAGTATAGGGGAAAGGGAGTTGTCCAAAGAAAGGAACAAATATCCTCTAAGCTCTCTGATGAACTATCACCTAGGCACTTCCCATATACACCTCTGTAAAGGTTAAAAATGGTCTGGCTAAATTTATGAGTTAAAAAGTTGTTGTGGTTGCCATTTATAAAAATTAAAGCTAAATTATGAGTTAGTAGGCTATTTAGTAGCTTTATTTACAGCAAGGTAGAGATATTGAAGTGGGAAATATAGGAAGGAGGTAGAAAATATCACCTAGCTAAAAATACCCTAAGTCCTAATCCTAGTGAATCCGGACTGCAAATGCAAATCCAAATGTAAATTCACCAGTTGAGCGTGTCTCCAGTCAGGCATTCAAACAACCAAAAATTGATGCTTAAGAGGTTGAGCTACAAAGGGCAGTCTCTCATGCCAAAGAGGCAAGAGTCTCACCTCAGTAAGCATCCACCTGAGTCTCTAATGCACAAAGCCAAATCTTCACCAGAATCCAAAGACTGGATCAGGAAGCCAAAATCCAAAAAGCCCAAAGACACTGAAAACTGTTGAAAACCTTCAGCACACACGAAGCCAAGATTGACAAGAATCCCTCCAGATCTCACGCTCCCAAGGCTAAGAGCTTCCAGGAATGGAGAGCTAAAATAAAGACCCTGAATCTCTCTCAGGCTTCTGCTTATATTCAGTTTTCTCCACCCATCACCTCTCCTCTTCATATCTCAGGAATCAATTACAGCCTTTCAATTTGCCTAGCACTGTGGAAGGTGGGGGGTGGGGGAGAGGGAGAGGGAGCAGTGCTTGTGGCCTATTAGGGCATGAACTCTCTGTTAGTGACTTACTAAATGTTAAGTAGGGATACTTTAAGTTCTTGATTGATTAACTTAAAATAGACAAAGGGAATAAAAATTCCCTTTCATACCTCCCATATATGTTTCCTTCTAAGGAAAGGATCAGGCTAACTACTTCAAAGGCTAGGCTTTTTTCCAGCACAGTGTTCCCAAAGTGACTTACTTACAGTATCTGGAATGTATATACATTCAAGCATCTGCATGTGTTAGGAGGATGGAAGGTGGAAGACTATGACATCATTTTTTTAAAGTATTAATAAAACTTTAATTTATTTAAAATGCAATGGAAAGACATATAATAGGCAAGGATAGGCTACTACATATCATCAAGGAAGATCTGAGCAGAAGTGATATAAGAAATGTCATCAGAGAGATCTATATCCAAAAAATGAAATTAGCCACCACATAGAGGAAATGAAAGATTTCTAGGTAAACAGGCTATGAGATCCATTGATATCTAGGATGTGTAAAAATTAAAATTAATCTCAATAATAAAAAATATTATATTTTAGGAGATTTATTAATGATCATTAGAAATCAAGGAATAAAGAGTATACAAAATAAAGACCATGTGCCCATGACTGATCAGCCACTCCAAAAGCCTGCCTTACCACTACCAAGCTCAGGACAGGAAATAAAGAGACAGGACCTTCCATGTCCCTGCCTAATATCCTCTGTCTACAGGAAGTACATAATGACAGAAAGTTGGTGGGCTCCTGGAAAATGTAGTTCTTTTTTAGGGTAACAGGTTTTCAATTATACATTCCCCCCGATATCTGTGGAAGACTAGTCTCCCCAATGGACCTTGTAAACATAGCCAACTCTGAAATTACAATAATTTGGGGATAAAAGGAAAAGGGAACAAAACCAATGATTGCTAGACTCATTGACAAAAAGCCAGTTAAAGGGTAGTCCCCTTCGGCATAAAAGTATACATACAAAATAAATGCATTCAAACCCACACAGTTCAAATCACTACATCCCAAAGTTTACTCTGGATCTTCTGGTGCAGCACGTGGTCTGTGCAGGCATCTTAATGGTGCCTTCTCCAAAAAGTTCACTTTCTGGATTTGGAGAGGTAGCATGTTTCTTATCCTAAAATTACTCTCAAAAAGAATTTAAACTTTGCAATATAGAATAATAATAATAATAATACATTCCCCTCTGAAGAGGGTGCTGAAAAACACAGGAATCACTTAGGAATGCATGGCTGAGTTATGAGGTATATGAATCGATTGGCAAGAGAAATCAAAAACATCAAAAATACAAATAAAAGAGAAAATAATTTGTGTATGAAATATAGACGATCAAAGTCTTATGTGTAAAAATTCTAAGTAAAGAAAAAATAAAGCTATAACAGGTCCTTGAATCAGGGCCCAATTAAAGTGATTTAAGTAATTATGCATTTACCCAATCAGCAGCCAGGACTATAGAAAGTTATGCCACACAATAAAAGACAGAATAGGGACTAAATTATAGGACCCAGGTAGGAGCCAAATTTGAGACACTTGGTAGAATGTGGGACAAGGAAGACCTGCCTTTGACATATGTCAAAACAGCCTCAACCTTGAAGCCCAAACAAGTTCAAATCCTCTTGTCTTTGCTCAAAATTTCATCAATCCCATTGGTATTGGTTGATCTCTTTGAACTTGTGCTTGATTGGAACTATGCAGTTTAGATTTGTGCTTTTTTGGCACTATGCAATGGCTCTTTTGTATTCCCTTCTCCTGGAATCAGACAAAAATCACTAAGTAAAGTCCCATAATATCTTTAAATAATCAACGGCATCATTTTTATACTCTAAAACTTTTGGGGGTATGCATTAATATTAGAACAAATGTATTTTAAACTTATATTACTGAAAAATAAAAAAAATTAAAGAAAAATCTTCTCAGTACTGTTGACATGTGCTTCAAATACAAAAAGGAGAGAAAAAATAAAACTCAGATACTATATTTCACATGCAAGGAAAGACAATAACAAAAAAGAGTTTTCAAAATCAAAAATATATAACACAATCAGTGACAGACTGTGTCAACCAAAGAGAGGTAGAATACAAAGGTTTCTCTCCAAAAAAATGAGATCCATTTCTTTTTTAACTTAATCACAGTGTGAATACAAACAATTTTCAGAATAAGCCAGTAATACAGTAGACAATGCACATTCAAAGAAATACCAAAGTCCCCAAAATTCACAATAGCCCAGTTAATTACAATAGCAAACAAACCTACTATCATATTTCATATACATTTCTGTATGACAAAAAAAAAACCCTATGAACTGATGGATATTTGTCACAATTTTTACAGACATAGCAAATCTTTCAACCTTGGCAAATATATTTTTAAACAAAGTAAAATTTATTTGGGTCTAGAACATCACCAAGAAATCTAGATTGTTCTGGTGGAAGTAAATTAAACTGAAGAGTTTTGCAGGAGCTCTTTTTGGCTTCCTGCTTCATAGAGAACACCTTGGGAGGAAATTTTCTTTGTTTCTCTACCTTTAATACAAAATTCTATATAATATAAATATTTTTTAAAATCACCCATTCAGAAACTACTAGTTAATTAAAATTATTTCTGAAGATCGCTTAGAATTACCATTTAAATTCTTAGCTCATTAAATTCTCCAAAGGTTGTTAGCCAGGTTGAGTTAATCCATCATCTATGGACAATTAACAAATGCAAAATGGAAAAAAAAGCTGTTTATGGACTTTTACAATATTTTACAATATTTTGTTCAGTAGTCATAGGGGAAAGGTAACAAAATATATCTCATAGTTAAAACATCCTCAAATTATTGTAATTTCAAAGTTGGTATGTTTACAAGACCCATTGGAGAGACTAGTCTTCCTCAGGCCTCAGGGGGTGGAATGTAAAAATGAGATTTGAACACTAGACTTCAATCCCCAGAAGTCCGTGGTATTCCCCAGAATTCCCTATAATCTCACTGAGTCTCCACCTGGGCGAGATCACAATTAGTATTTAACTGGCAGTAATGCCTCCCACGCTCTCTCTCTTGGCCATTGCAATGATGTAGTAAGTAAGCTTTGAATGGGCTAATCAGCCTTGGGCATGTGGTTTATTATTTTGTATCCTTGACTTCTAATAATCCTTAATAAGCCTCATAAAATATAATATTTTTATTTGTAGCAGAAATATAATTTTAAATTTAACAGTAGATTAAACTGATTCAGTGTAATAGAATAGTGTTGATCAGATTAATATATGAACTTAAAAGAACAAAATTAAATCGTAAACAAAAAAATCAGCAAAATACAATAAAATACAGATACTTTCATGAAACAATGGAGTCTGAAAAGGCTTAAAATTTTCACCTCCAATCTCTTTACAATTCCTTCCCTGGAATCTCCTATAGTGAAGGAGAACATGGGTTTGAGGAATCCCAAACTAGATGAATCTTAGAGACTGGGAAGGCCCAAGTGTCCAAGGGTTATAGGGAGAAGAATTTCTCCCCTGAATCTCAGGCAAGATAAGTGAAAATATCAGTGCACTCATGAATAGTAGAAGCTGTTTGAAATAGGCAAGGTACTACTCTTTCAAAGTGTATGCCATGTTTGTAAATTTACTTCCTGTTTGGAAGAGTAACTTCCTTCTTCCTTCCCCCCTGAGGTAAAATGCTAGTTTCCCCAGCCACATGAAGAGGGAGTTAGGAGGCTAATTGTTGTCTGAGGAAAATACACCCCAGTTTTTACCAGTTGCCCAGAGAGTGGCTCCAAGAACTCCTAGCTTCTTGGGGGCAGCAATCAGTAGCCCAGCAGGATCACCAACAGTGGTTGGGGTTGGGGCTGAGGCCAATTCAGGAGCAGGAGTAGGAGTGGAATTGGAAATTTGAAGTAGATTTGGAGTAGAAGAATTGCCAGAGGCAGCAGTGAGGAACTGAGGAACATGGGCTCAAACAGAGTCCCCTGGCTAAAAATAGCCCAGAGAGTGACCAGACAAAAAGTAGGGAAAGAAAAAGGCAGCAGCTCCAAAGAGAGTTCAGAATTCTCTCAGAGTTTGTGAGGGTGGGTGGGTGAGTGGAGTGGGCAAAAAGCCTTGGCAGAAGAAACGTGGCTTAAAATTTTTAGCTAGGCTATCTTTAAAAACTGAGTTTTTCCTCCAGCTTCAGTTGCCATCAACGTAAAAACTAAAATTAGACTCAATAATAAAAAATATTATATTTTAAGAGATTTATTAATGATCATTAGAAATCAAGGAATAAAGAGGATACAAAATAAAGACCTCGTGCCCATGGCTGATCAGCCACTTCAAACACCCACCTTACCACCACCAAGCTTGGGACAGGTAGTAAAGAGGCAAGACCCTACACATCCCTGCCTAATATCCCCTGTCTACAGGAAGTACATAAATGACAGGAAGTCAGTGGGCTCCCGGGAAATGTAGTTCTTTTTTCAGGTAACAGATTTTCAGTTATACAGATGGAAAGAGAGCTAGACATGGAACTCCACCCAATTTATCCTGTCTACATTGGCAGTAACTACAGAAAGTGAGTGGGCTCCTGGGAATTGTAGTTTTGCTGGGAATCATAGTTTTTATGGTAACAGATTCCAATTTCACTATCCCCCGAGATCCTTTAGAAGACTAGTCTATGCAATGGATCTTGTAAATTTAATCAACTTATAAATTACAATAATTTGTGGATAAAAGGAAAAGAGAACAAAACCAATGATTGCTAGGAGCATTGACAAAAAGTCAATTAGGGGGGAGTCCCCTTCAGCATAACAGTATACATACAAAACAAATGTGGTACAACTCCCCACAATTCAATTTCACTACAACCCAAAGTTTATTCTGGATCTTTTGATGCAGTGTGAGGTTTCTGCAGGCATCTCCATGGTGCCTTCTCCAAGCAGTTCACTTCCTGGATTCTGGCAGGTAGCAAATTTCTTATCCTAAAATTGCTCTTAAATAAGAAAAATTTTATAAAATAGAATTTTATGACAATTATACAATCTACCCTGAGGAGAGTGTTGACAAACACATGGATCAACTCAGGTAGCCACTGAAGCTCATGGCTTTCAATCTTAGCTGAAATGCTCCCTCTTGGGGGCCATTTATGGTTACCACACCCTTAACATTCCCACCTCTTGTATAAGACTATAACCCATCATGGGGTAATCAAACCCTTTGGGTTTGCTCCCTCCTTTGGCATGAGACTGTAACAGATCTAAAGGCATGTTTTTTCTATGTCCCACCCATTGTATTTTGGAAGTAAGGACTATAATACTGAAAATAACTTCAGCTTTTTATAAATGTAGAAGTGGGTAATATAATAGGCACTTCATTCCAGAAGGCCCTTTAAAATCAATTTAATTAATTTTTTTAGATCACTAAGTTTTCCTGGATTTTTACAATTACATTTTCTCCAGTTCTGTCATATGGGGAGGTACAAATAAAGAGTATGTATCAGCATATTTAACTAATTGTCCAAACACAGTAACTTAAAGTGACATAGTGTAACAGAACTTAACAAACAAAATAAAACCTTAAAACAAGCAATCAGAAAATACAATATATGTGACAGGATACAGGCACTGAATTCAAGAGTCTGTTTTTTCCAATTCTGATACAACAACTTGCATAAAACAGTGGAGGCTGAAAAGACTTAAAAATCCACCTCCAGACTCTCTAAGGTCCCTTTCCCTCCCTAGGAGCATTATCCATTTAGATTCCTTTTGTCACACCTCTGGGATCTCCCATAGTGAGGGAGAATTCCACACTGAGCATAGTGTGGAGGAATATCATTTGAGACGTGTTGCAAAGACTGGGCAGGCCAGAATGGCAAGGGGGTGTAGAGAGATGAATTTCTCCCCTGAATCTCAGGCAAGCTAATTGCAAGGACCAGTGCACCAAGGAATGATAGGAAGAAAAACATCCTAAAAGTGGGAGCTGTTTGAAACAGGCAATGCACTGCTCTTTTATAGAGCTGGCCATGCTTGCAATTGTACTTTCTGTTTGTAAAAGTAACCTTCCTTCCCCTTCCCTCTTCCAGGGAGCAACTTGCTTCCCCTGCCACATGGACATGGAGTTAAGAAGGATTGCTTAAGAGAAACACACCTGGGTTTCCAAGGCAAGCAGTTAGCAAGCACTCAGCTGTTGGCAATGTAAGGGAAAGAGGGATTTCATACTTTCAAACCTCCTGTGAGCTGCTCCAATCAGCAGCAGCAATAACAGCAACAGGAGGAGCAGGAGCAGCAGCAACAGGTAGCAGCTCCAAAGAGAGTTGGGGGGTGGGGGGTGCAAAAAACCATGGCAAGAGAAACGTGGTTTCTTTTCAAACTAATCTACTCAGAGAGAATTAAGGGTTTCTGAACCCCACTTCTGGTCACCATAAAATTAATGTCCAATACTTCAAGTATTGTTTTTATAAAGTTTATTATCTGACAAAATAGAACCACGTGAATAAATTAATCTACCTGCTCAAAAATCCCTGCTCTACCAAAACTGCTGACAGGAAGGAAAGAGAGCTAGACACAGAACTCCACCCAATTTATCCTGTCTACATTAGCACATAACGACAGGAAGTGAGTGGGCTCCTGGGAATCATAGTTTTGCTGGGAATCATAGTTTTTAGGGTAACAGATTCCAATTTCTCACTAGCCTTTACTGCTCTTCTGCCTTGGAACCAATACAATATACAGTATTGATTCTAAGGTAGAAGGTAAGGGTTTTTTAAAAAGAAAAAAAAAAGAAATTAATGCTTTAGGCATCCAGGAGATATTTTCATCATTGATGCTGATCAAAGGCAATACTTACAGAAAATAAAGTCATACTTAGAAAGGAAATAGCTAGATAGGTAAGAAGATTGTTTCTAAAAAGAGCATTTGTATTTCTGGACCTTAGTTTAAGAAATAGATATACTGGCTCTTGATCAAGGAGGGAATATTCCCTTATAAGGGCTGATAAAAATGTATTTGCTTAGAATGTTGAAACAACTAACAAAAGGGCTATATACTGAAAAAGAAAAAGAAAAAAACTGCCTAAATATATCCACCAAACTAGATACCATAAAGAATAGCATCAATATAGGCAGAAAAATATCAGTAAAAAAGGGGGGGGGGAGAATTCTTAGGAGACAAAATCCAGGGGAGGAGTCAATAAAACTCATGACCACAAATGACCAACTGTACAGACAACTATAAAGTATTGATAACAAGGAAACGGAACTGGATAGTTTAATGCAATTAAACAAATTTGATCTCCCAGGTATCACAGAGACTTGGCAAAATGGAACTCATATTTGGAAAATGGGTCTGGTAGAGTATACTTTAAAGGAATAGAATAGATCAAAATGGTGGCAAAGTAATGTAATATTAAGAAGATTCAGTCATCCTGGGAAAATAGATAACCAACAAGGATGGAAACATTTGGGTAAAGCTTAATAGAGGCAGAAACAAAAGAAATATCTTCCTAAGAGTTTTACAGGTAACCTACAAAGAGAGGGCATATTGCACTACACAAGCTAATTGGAATTTAATAAAATCATTAAATTTATAAGATGTCATAAATCTTAAAATTTTTTGTATTCACAAGAATATTTAAAAATGTAATATGTACTCTTTTCAATCATCAAGTATTTTTCATTCATAAAAATAAATTTTCTTATTTTTTCTCAATTACATGTAAAAACAACTTTAAACATTCATTTTTTAGAATTTTTAGTCCCAAATTCATCCCCTCTCTCTCCCATCCTCCTTTCTTGAGAAGGCAAGCAATTTGACATATATTGTACATGTTGTTAGATTTAAAATAGTTTTGAGCGTTAAATAGTTGTAGATAAGAGAATGGGAGCCATAAACTGTGATAATTAAAATGTTTTGGAGCAAGGGAAATATATATATCAATTATGACTGCTGAAATATGTTTTCTACTGTGTCTTGGGTTTATATAAACATAAGATGGTCGCCAGGGAATATATTTCCAATTATGAATATGCCCAAGCCAACTGGGTTTTATGGAGAAATTTAATTTATAATACATTGATTAATCAATAGAAAAAGAGAGAAAGGAAGAAAGGAATAAGAATTAAGGGCCTCAAGCCAATAAGGCCTAGACCTCAGTCCTAAGAGATAAATCAGTCAGTTGGTTTTATCACTCACCCAAGATCTCTGTAGGTAAGGCTTCTCATGCCAACCTCAGGCTCCACCTTCAAGAGAGCCTCCTTTCAAAAAATGTTTTCAGAGAATTCTCCTCCTGAGTTCTCCTTCCACAGCCTCCTTCAAGACCTCTCCAGGAGCTCTCCCTCCAGGACCTCTCTCCTCTCAGACCTCCTTCAGAGCATCCTCCTCTCTCCTCCAACCCTGCTATCTTTAAGCCCACAATCTAAGTTCCCTCCCCTCAGTTCTCACATCTACCAATCACTGTCCATGTCTTCCCTGTGCCAATGGTGGCTCTAGCTTAACCCAGGACCTCCCAGAGGTCTGTCTCCTTTGCACATGTCTGTTGAAGGTCATATTCTCAAATAATTAAATCTTGATCTTTGCTGCAGCCCTTCCTAAATCCTGTTACTCTGAGTAGGATGGAGATTGTAGTTTCCAAGACCTGGTTCTGTCATTCCAAGTATCTCTATTGTATCAATTCTAAAATCAATCATGACTCAAAGAACTTCCTGTTCTATGCTTAAGCATAGGTCAAAGCCCTTTCCATTGTTTAGCAAAAGGTTTCTGTCCTAAAGTAGTCTTAAGTAGGGAGGAGAAGGATCCTCCCATGCCAAGGAGTTTCATATTCCAATAGAGTTCTTACTATCAGTAGGAGATTTTTTTAAGTATGAAATTTCCCAGTGCGGAAATTTCCAACATTCATAAGTCTAAGAAATTTTAAGGTTTACAATGTTCAGTCATGCAAAACATATTTCCATATTAACCAGGTTGTAAAAGAAAAAATAGAAACAAGAAAAATAAAGAAAGTAAGATTATGCTTCAGTCTGCATGCATTTTCCATCCATTCTTTCTCTTACGGTGAATAGCATTTTTCATTGTAAATCCTTTAGAATTGTCTGAGATCTTTGTATTGCTGAGAATAGTTGTCATTTACAGTTGATCATTATACAATATCGCTATTGTAGTATACAATGTTCTCCTGGTTTTGCTCACTTCCCTTAATCAACAAGTATTTATTAAGCACCTATCAGGTGTTAGGATCTGTGCTACATGCTGGGAATACAAGGACAAAGAATGAAAAAACCTCAAATTATATGGTATAATGGAGTATGCAATAAATTAATATATAAATATATTTATATTTGTTGTTTAGTCATGCCCAACTCTTTGTGACCCCATTTGGAATTTTCTTGGCAAAGATATTAGAATAGTTTGCCTGTTTCTTTTCTGGCTTTTTTTTTTAACTCTTGGCCAGGGTCTCACAGCTAGGAAGTATCTGGGGCCAGATTTGAACTAGGACTTTCCATTTCAGGCCTGGCTCTCAATACACTGAGCCACTCAACTTCCCCCTTCTCCAACTCATTTTATAGATGAAGAATTGAGACAAACAGGGTTAAGTGACTTGCCCAGTGTCACACAGCTATTAAGTGTCTGAGACCAGATTTAAACTCAGGAAGATGAGTCTTGCTGACTCCAGGCCTGGCATTTTGTCCACTGAGCTCCCTAGCTGCTCAGATTATAAAATATCCACCCAGAAAAAGTTTTGGGAATTTTTGTTAAACCTTCAGTTGACCATGAATTCTTGGTCCCATTAAAGAAATGATCTGGGCCCACTGAAAGTAAAAAGTACTTGAATATTTTTTTGGAGTGAGTATTTTATAAACTGATGAAGATACCTAGAATCAACATCACCTGAACTATTTCTGAAAATGATTTTGGTAAAGCCTAAAATGACAAAGTATTTACTTCATCAGTAAAAATGACCTTTTCCCCAATCATCAGTACTCTAGTCTGCATTGTCTTGATTAGTACCTTTATTTTTTTTAACCCTTACCTTCTGTCTTAAAACCAATATTGTGTATTGATTTCAAGACAGAAATGGTAAGGGATATGTGCATTAAATGACTTGCCCAGGGTCACACAGCTAGGAAGTATTTGACGCTAGATTTGAAGCTGGGACCTTCCATTTCCAGGCCTGGTTCTTAGGCCACTGGGCCACCTAGCTTCCCCCTAATATCTTTACTTTTTTTTTTTAACTGATCTCAATGTTCTTCCAACTTCAAGAAATTTATACCCAATATAGGGGAATCAATAACAACCACTCTAGTTGTCTGGTCTCTCTGAAGGTTTTGTTTTCTGAGGATTAATTAAACTGTCTAGTGGTAATTAAAGTTCTTGCTAGACTTTTTTGTTTTTGTTTTGTTTTGTTTTGTCTTGTTTTGTTTTCTGTTTTTGACCACCCTTCTCTTTGTACTTTGATAGGAAGGCTCCTATTTCACTGTGGGTTAGAATAATTCTTCAAACTTTTGACTTTCCTATACCAATGACTACTACTATATCTTTAATAGTCATTAGGGCATGGTTCTTATGAACTACAACTTTTTCATGGACTAATTTTCTTGGGAGTAATATCTATTCTTAAACATCACAAATTTTAAAACAACAAAGAGAGCAATAAAATAAATCTGTATTACAGGAGATCCAACTCAACTGAAAGAGAATTATCTAAGTGAGGAAAACAGCTTCATCTAGTTTGATCTGGTCAGAGTCCTATATTCTGAGTTAGTGTAATGATGATGGAAGCCTACATACCACTTCTGTAGTCACAAAATAAAACCATATCAAAATTATTTCTTTTCTCTTTTCTTTTTTTTTTTGAGACCCAGGTCATCCTATCTTACCTAGATTGGAAATACAGTAGCAGGACCAAGCCCACCACTGACTAGCACAGAAACTTTGTCTTCCTCTGGAAAGGACAAATTAAAAATGGTTACTAAGAAGCTGAAATATAAATTAGGAAATTGGAAGATAGCAGCTGACTGCCTTTGATGAGTGCAAATCACCAAGGTCAGAGAAATTATATCCTAAGGTACTAAAGAATTGATAGATACAATTGCATTACCATTTTCTTAGAAAAAAAAATTGGATAGTAGATTATGGGAACACACATTTACAGCTGGAAACAACCTCAGCAGCCATTAAATTCAACCCTTCATTTTACAGATAAGGAAACTGAGGCAAAGAAGAGCTGAGATTTGCTCAAATTCATATAGCCAATAAATGCCTGAGACAGATTTGAATACAGGTCTTTATGACAACAAGTCTAGTCCTCTATATATTACACAAGGCTGCCTCTTCTGGTAGTGAACATTTGGAACAAGATCACTAAAGATCTAATATATTTTCATTAAGAACATGTCATTCAAAATAAAACCTATTTTGCTGTTTTTACCAGTTTATTAGATTGATCAGAGAAAATGCTACAGATATAATTTATCTAGATCTTAGCAAAGCATCTGACAAAGTATTTCATATTATTCTTATGAACAACATGGAGACATGGAATAGAAGCTATCTGTTCAAATTTTAGTCAGATCAGATTCAGATATCAGATTCAAAACTAGTTTAATGGCTAGACCCAGCAAGTTGCCATTAATGGTTTGATACCACCCTATTTTCTAGAGGACTATCCCAGCTTGAATTTGTGCTTGAATCTGTGTTATTTAATATTTTTTCAGTGACTTGGCTAAGGGCACAGATGTCATGCTTATTATTATACATGTCCAAAAGCTAGGAGAGAGAGATAATTCATTGGATGTCAGAATCAGAGTCCAAAATTTTCTTGGCAGGCTAATGTTGCTTTGAATCTAATAAGATGAAATTTAATACATATAAATGTAAGGTCTTTGAGTTCAGTTTAAAAAAATCAACTTTACAAATACAAAATGGAGGTGGAGCTATATAGTTTGCATGAAAAAAATAGGGGTTTTCATGAACCACAAGTTCATATGAGTCAACAATGTTGGCATAGCAGTCAAAAAACTAACGTAAATTTAAACTGCATCATAAGACATATTGCTCAAGACCAGAGAGGCAATGAGTAATATGTTCAGTTATAAGCATCATATTTTAGGAGAGACATTCATAAATTTGAGAATATCCACAGAAGGGATCCCAGGTTTGTGAAGGGTCTTGAGATGATGCCACAGTTGTCAGCTGAACTAAGGATATTTGATGAAAAACAATCCCTGCCTTCCAGAAGCTTAAATTCTGGGGGGGGGGGGGCTTTAACACATACACAGATGAGTAAATGCAAACAGTTGGAGAATGGATGGAATGCAAAGAAGTAAGTGGATCAGTAAAGACTTTCGATAGAAGGGAGACCATGAGCTGAGCCTCAAATGAATTTAATGATTCTAAGAGGCAAAGGTGAAAAGGAGGATACATTCCAAGCATGGGGCACAAAGAGATAATTTAAAGACACAGAAATAGCATATTCTGTGTTCTACTGTGAAGAATGTCTCTGAAGGAAATGCTTCTTTAAACTATATATCACCAAAGATAACTTTCTCCTTTTATTTAGCTCTTCTTGCGCTTTTAAAGTTTTAAACCCTTACTTTCAGTCTTAGAATCAATACTAGGTATTAGTCCCAAGGCAGAAGAGTAATAAGGAGTAGGCAGTTGGAGTTAAGTAACCTACCCAGGATCACACAGCTAGGAAGTGTTTGGAGTCAGATTTGAAACCATGAACTTCCATGTCTTGGCCTCATTCTCAATCTACTGAGCCACCTTGCTGCCCCCTCTTTATACTTTCTGACCCATTTCTCTTAATAATAATAGTTAATATTTCTATAGCACCTACTGTCAGACAGGCACTATGTTAAGTGAATGGCAATTTTTTTATCTCATTTGACTATCACAACATCCCTAGAAAGTAAGTGCTATTATAGATGAGGAAACAGAAGCAAAAAGAGGTTAAGTGACTTGCCCAGGGTCACACAGCTAGTTAATTGTCTAAGGCTGAATTTTAATTCATGTCTTCTGGACTCCAGATTCCCACTCTATCCACTTTGCCATAGAGCTGCCTCAAAACCCATATTTGCTTTCTCTAGTGTTTCCAGCCCAGGTCAGTGAACAAAGGGCTTCCATTTACATTAGCATATCTAAAATATTATACTGTGTTATTTTAATTATTCTATAACTTAACAGATTAGAGATACTTCACTATAGACGAACCATGGAGGAATGAAGAACTATCAAGTTACTCTCGCACTAACAAGCCTCAAACCTATCTGTAAAATTCGGGGGATGTCTATTGTATTAGTGGAGAAATTGAAAAGGAACCAAAGTTGCCAGATACTTGGGGAATAAATATAAGGTAACACCACTTTCTTCCCTTCCCCAAGCTGTGCTGTTAACATTGGAGTCAGGTCTGACTGGACTGAAAGGGTAAGTAAAATTCCCCTCAGACCTTTTTCTTTAAATGATGTTCTTTGAAATTCCCCTCCTAATAGTGAATCTGATTGAGTTTCTAGTAAAAATCAAGCTGTCTATTTATTTGGGTAAAAAGAGGTTGAAGAGTAATGAGGACAGGGAAAAAGGAAATCCCTAGCTATTTCCCTATACAGGTGGTCCTAGGGGTTTGAATCGGGGAGTCTTCTTTAGAATAAGCTCTGGGGTTTCCCTTAAGGAAAAAAGTCTTTATCCTAAAAGGTGTCACCAATTGAAAGATAAGATCTGCTGTTGCTGTATGATCTTCACAGCAAGGGTAGTTCCCTCTCCCTTCAGATCATGGAGAAAAAGAACCTTTGGCTTCCCAACTGCTGCCTTTTTGAGCTTGGCCGGAAAGTTTCATACCATCCCCCGATAGTATCTGGGTTCCATCTCCTCTTCTCCTGAGACGGTCTTTCAAATTCAATTTTTCCATTGCTTCTGGTCTTTCTCTCTTACACACTATGTGAAGATTTCCCCTTGAAGAATGGGCACATGAGAACACTTTGTTCCAACAGCTGTAAAGGCCCCTGTAGTGTGCTTAGAGCTCAGTCAGGCACTGCAGACACCAAGGTCATCCACGCACCCAGGCTGTCATCAATTGTCTTACCTTATTGTCTTGCCACTGGACTTGGATGACTGGAAAAGAGAAGTGAGGCTGATGACTGTGCAACTGTGCTTCACTTCAATCCAATTCATTCCAAATTCAAGATATCGTACTGTGATGTCATTGGTCCTCATCGAAAATAACATCTCCCAACAGTCCTATGAACTACATATTATCATCTCCATTTTACATTTCAGGAAACTGAATTTCAGAGAGATTAAGGAACTGGCAGTAAGTGTCAGAATCAGAATTTGAATCTAAGCCCTTTCCCCATTCCAAGGTGTGTGGCCCTCCCCTGCTGTAAAGATGAAACAATTTAGCAGGGAAAACTACTCTAATAATAGTAAGACCACATTTCCATAGCCCTTTAAAGTTCACAAAGCACTTTTTATCCCAGCCTGTGAGATAGGTAGTACAAATATCATGACCTTCATTTTCCTGATGAGGAAACTTGCTCAGAATCACCCAGTTTTGCAAATGCTGAAGCCAAGATGCAAGCCAGGCATCCAACTCTGTGCCCAGCCTTCTTTCTGCTATACCAGTGCTGCTCTGTCCTCTCCTTGCCTCTGATTATGCAAGATGATGAAACAGAGACTGACCCCATTGTCCCTGACCTTTCTAGTTAGGGAGAATTGTGTCCTTCAGATGACAGAAGTGTATGTATAAAGCCCAGGAGTCAGGAATGGAAAATGGTCCAAGGGGAAGTTTTTTAAGTTGTTTGGGCTAGGTTGCATCTTCCGTCCCTAAAACCCATTTCAAGCTATGCTAAGATCTAGTTAAAATTAAAGCACATCAGTAAGACATTTTAAAGTTAACTCAAAATCCACTGAGTCTGGGGGCAGCTAGGTAGCACAGTGGTTAGAGTACCAGATCTGGAGTTGGGAGGACCTGGGTTGATATCTGACCTCAGGCATTTCCTAGCTGTGTGACTGGGCAAATCACTTAACTCTGATTGCTTAGCCCTTGCCACTTTGATGTTTTAGAATTAATACTAAAAGAAGGTAAGGGTTTTAGAGGGGAAAAAATCCACCATGACTGGAACTCTCATCTAGATTTTCAGTACTGAGCATGAGCTAGGGAGGTCATTGAAACAGCTCCCACATAGTTGCATCATATATTCACAAACCCTGCCTCTCCCTTCTTCCATTATTACACAGCCTAGGTTTCAACATTTTAGGAGGTGGAGAATCGAGAGAAAAATGGGGGAGGGGGGAGGTGTCCCCTATTTGAACAAGCCCCAAAGGCCAGCTGAATGCTGGGTGTGTATTCATGCCCATACCAAATGCTCATCCAAGCAATGTCATAGTTGGCCAGGCAGCTTATAAAAAGACACTACTGATAACAGGACTGCCCATGCTCTTTTCCCTCCAGTCACCCCTTTGAGGTTTGAAGAAAGGTTATGTTAGGGCAAAAGAATTAGCCAATAGCAATCCCTGTCTTTATCAGACTGCCAACTTTCAGCAGCAACATAGTCTTTTGGGCACCAACCAATAACATTCCAATTCCTTGGTGGGAGCTATAGCAACTGGAGGGGGAAAAGCCCTTGGAGAGGGAAAAGGGACTCTGTTCAAAGAAAACCTTCCTGTCCTTCTGTCCTTGCCTTTTTTTCACATTTATAATGATGCCACCTTCCCAGGGTCCCTTTGGAACAGCAGATTTTTTTTTTTTTTGGTGGGAGGCTGACAGTTCTGATTCTAGTGGCTGGGGATTTGGAGCGTATTTGTAGGTGGGTTACTACATCTCCTGAAATAAAAATCCTTCATTGTGTTGCAGGACTTGTTTTCTAGTCTCATCAAGGCTCTCTAGGTCATTGACTTAGAGCTACTGGAAGAGAATTAAGATTTCATCTACAGCACCCTCAAGATGAGGAAGCCAGGACCCAGAAAAGTTGTGTCTTAGCCAAGATTACCATGAATACTTGGGCAGTTAGGTGGCAGAGTGGATAGAGTGCCAGGCCTAAAATCAAGAATCATCTGCCTTCAGTTCAAATCTGGCCTCAGACAGTAGCTGTGTGACTCTGGGCAAGTCACTTAACCTTGTTTATCTCTGTTTCCTCATCTGTAAAATGAGTTGGAAAACCAGTATTTTACTGGAAAACCCCAAATGAGGTCATGAAGAGTCACAAATGACTCAGCAACACCACCACCACTAGCAACAGGCATTCAACCCCATTTCTCTGACTCCAAATCTTATGCTTTCTCCAGCTTGTGTTCAGGATTGGAGAACTCCTCTAGGACCAGCTAGGCAAATTCCTATGGTAGCAGGTCTTAAGGACAGAATTCCTGCCAGGGCCCACCCTCACCTGGTACAGGAACAAAAACTATGTGACGTTTATATAATACTTTCAGGTTTGCTGAGCACATTACAAACATCAAATTAGGCCATTACTACAACCCTGTGAAGATCAGTAATTAGCATGCCCATTTCAGAGATAAGAAAAATGAGGCCACTGAGGACACTACTAGCAGTTAGCCATAGAGGTCGAATTAGAAGGCAGATTTCCCTGACCCTAAACAGATCAGTTATTTCAGAGGTCAGGTAAGCCGAAGTGTTCCCTTTAGGGTAATTCAGGCCTGACTTGGTAGCTCAGTTTTTTCATTAATTCAACAAATATTTTTGGAAAACTTATGCAGTATCCCTGACGCTAGGCTCAGTGCATGGAGGCCGTGCTGTCTTACCCCTCAAGAGGCATACAGTCTAGTTATAAGGCTAATAGACAGGAACTGTAAGGAATTCCACGAAGCAAAAGTAATCCAGGTAACATCTTTGTCTTTCCCTGCACTTGGACCAGTCGGCTGTCAAGAGGGTATTTGCCCAGTGACCCGTGTGAGAAACGGTATTTGGGCTTTTTACCAAGGTTCGGGCAATGCGTGCATGTGGCAGATAGAAGGATGGGAGTGGGGAGAAGCTGCAGATCACCGGAAACACCGACCCGACCCGGGTGGTCAGCGCTGAATGTGCTTCCTGCCGCGCCTTCCTCACTTAACAGCTCGCGCTCGCTCCCTCTGTCTCTCCTCCCTCCCTCTCTCTCTCCTTCATACACATATACAAACAGACAGTCTCACGTGTCACTCCACCCAGTCTCTATCCTCATTTTTATATCGCGGTCCTCATTTCCCACCACCAGACTTTTCCATGCTGGGGTGTGGCAGGTAAGCCACTTCCCAAGGAAGGAAAAGGATTTTTTTCTGTGATTTTTTTTAAAGCTTTTGTCTCCTCTCTAGCGCCCCAAACCTTTTACTCCTCCCAGTCCCCAAGAATGAACTGCAAACTGTATTAAACTGAGGGAGGTGGCGGGCGAGAGGAAAGAAGTAGCCTTTTATTCCAAACTCCAGGGATACCGAGTCTGAGCTTCCCTACGGAAAGCCAGCCCTCCATGGAGGCGCATGCGTCCTGAGGCCGCCGCTGGGGGCAGCGACACAAGGTTACCTTTCACCTAGTTCTCCGCCACTCGCAGACCTGGGGTAACTAGAGTTCAGACGGAGCCCGGGTGCGCCTGCGCAGTCACGCTCTCCTCTTTCCTCCTCCCAGTCCCTTCTCTACCTCCCCCCTTCCTCTTCCCCGGGCTCCTTCGCTTGGTTCCTCCTCGAACCCCTGCTGGTCCCGGAGCTGCCACGTGAACCTTTGGCCTTGCAGCCCTTTACTAAAGACTGTTGATTTTTCTGTGGTTTCTTTCCCACCCCCTAGCAGTTACAGGCGACCTATTTCTCTGGTTCAGTGGGGCCCAGTGCTGGAGAGAGCTGTTGCAGCCGCCCAGCCGGTGCCGGGTTCTGCCCACGGCCCATTGTTGATTCTTCGTCCCCACCCGTGGCGGAGGGCGCTTCCACCCACGCTGCCTGTGCTTCCCTCCCTATACAACTGGCTTAGGCCGTTTGTTGGCTGCCTCGCTGCCACAAAACCTTATCCTACCGTCCACCCTTTCGCCTCCCTCCCAGACCCCAGGCGGCACGGCTCCCCCCCCCAAATCAAAATCCACTCCTCGCTCCAAAAAAGAGACTTTATTACCCTGGCAAATTACTGTTTGGACCAGTCCCCGTTAAAATCCGTGGTACCCATCTTGCAAAACCGTGTCTCCCTAGGGGGAAAAAGGCAATCTAGGGAGGGTAACATTCTGAGAAGTGTTTTTAATGCTAGACCTCTGTTCGTTTTGGCAGCTGAGACTGAAGAGGAAAAGCTATTTTGCATGCAAAGTAAGCGATTGCTTTTGCTCCCATAAACCACTCAAGCATAAATTTCATTGTTCTGCAATAAAAAATGAGCGATAATCCTCCTTTGTTTTTCCTCTCTCTAAAAGGTTACACAGTGCTCCGTTTGCAGATGCCCTCGGTGCTTGCTCGTCTTTAGTCCTGGCAAAGTGACATGTTTGCTTCTCCCTCGTTCTCGCTAGCTCCTCGGGGTTACTGTCGGTCAAATCTCCAGCGTGTGCATGAGTGTGTACTACATTCTTTCAGCCTTCCTTTGTGGAAGGAAAGGCTTCATTTCCATCAGAAACCACATTCCAGTTCTATTAAAGAAATGCTTTTAATTGTCTGATGGAATCCTAATTTCCCGACCACACTGTAGCCTCTAAGAATGACTTTTAGGAGACCTTGTGGCATCAATTTTATGATTCGTGCTGTAGTTAAAGCTAATACTGATATTTTATTGATTTCTGGGGATGGAAGGATGACCTTTCATGAGAGTTATGATCTAGATTTATACAAAATAATAAGTCTGCCTTCTTCTTGGTCTCTGCCCTCTTTCCCATTCCTTTTGCTTGACAACAATATCTTGGCGTTAAACAGTGATATATGTAAGCCACTGGAGGCTGGGTTGGAAAAATAAACATTAAAGTTATACTAAATAAGTGCTCCATTCTAAAGGATGTTTAGCTGTTGTACAATGTTAAACATTTAATTTTAATTAGTTATATAATGTATGTATGCCCTAGTCCCCTAGTGACTATTAACTATAATATCTGGAAGGTAGAGATGACATTTATTAACTATATTTCTCTGTATTCTCCACAGACCTAATGAAGAACTATCTATTCACATAGTAGATGATTATTAAAAATAAGTGGGGAAGGAGATAGGGAACCAGTAATAGTCAGGAAGACTTAGGTTCAAGTCCTTGATACTTACTGATTATATGAACATGAACAAGCTACTTAAACCCCCAGTGTCCCAGGAAACTATTTTTTTAACCCATACTTTTTGTCTTAGAGTTGATACTAAGTCTCAGTTCCAAGGCAGAAGGGAGATAAGGATTGGGCAATTTGAGTTAAGTGATTTGCAGAGGTTCACACAGCTTGGAAATGTCTGAGGTCAAGTTTGAACCCAGGTCCTCTGGACTCCAGGCTTGGCTCTCTATCCACTGAGCCACTTAGCTGCCCCAGAAACTCTTAAAAACCTATAGGTTGTAGAGTTGCTGTTCTATGTCACTTGAGGAAATTTCCACATCAGGAATTCCCAACAAGGGACAATCACAAATTTTTCTTTAAAAAAACAAACAAAAGGCAAACAGTTATTAGCATAGAAACAGCATATGATAGGGGATAGAGTACTTTTCTTGGAGTCTGGAAGATTTGTATTCAAATCCCATCTCAGACACTGAATGACCATGGGCAAATCATTTAGCTTCTGTGGGACTCAAACAACTGCTTGAAACTTAATTATCAAGTCATAGGGGTTGTAAGGATCAAATTACTTTTAATTACAAAGAAGAGATCAGATTAGCAAACAACACTATTTTCTCTGAGTTTATTTTTTAAAGTTATGAGTGGGCAGTTTTGCAAAGTAAGTAACCCAATACGAGATCTGAACATTCATAAACAGAGCTTTGAGTTCTAATCAGACAAAACTTATGGTTAATCAGACTCATTTAATAAAATAAATACTTGTTATTGTATATAGCATGGTGTCTGGCAAAAATGAATGAAAAAACATTTACCAAACTCTATAAAGCAATGAGGAAACTAACAAAATTTAGACAGTCACTGCTCTCAAAGACTTCATACTCTAACTGGAGGAAAGAAGAAACAGAGGAAGATTTAGCTCTAGGGCAAATAGAAAGGCTTGGAAATCTTAAGAATGCATTGTTGAGGCAGATAGTGAGACCCAAGGGCCTTAGAGTATTTGGGCAGGTTCTGAATTCCCTCTCAACACAGCCAAGTTCATTTTGGAGATGGGGAGGGGGAAAGACTGAGTTTACCACTAATAGGAATGGAGAATGATTTTGAAGGTCTGAAGAGATCAGGAATTCTAGCTTCACTCCCAGAACATTGGAGGGGAGGGAAGTGTCAGGGAAAGAAAAGGAAAGATGGCAGGAAGGTTGGGGAAGAATATCCCCTCCTTCACCTTGTGGTGCATTTGAGGTGGCTCAGAAAAGGGAAGGGGGAAAGGGCACTCCTCCTTCCTATCTTTTATTAAATGGTCAACAGGTTGTGTAAATGACTATTACTTTTTTTTTTCATTTTACCCTCAGGCTATTTAATTTATTTTTCCAATATTTTTTCAGTTACACATAGAAACAACTTTTGACAATTGTTTTTTGGCATTTTAGAATTCAGATTTTTCTCCCTCCCTCTGTTCCTTGCCACCTTCAGGTGGTGAATAGTCTGATATAGATTATACCTGTACTTTCATGTAATACATATTTCCATATTGCACATGTCATAATAGAAGACATATCATACAAACAATAGAAATCTCATGAAGGACATATAGAAAAATATATTACTTTTATGCAAGCATATCTGAATTAATGGGGAAGGATTAAAGATGGGAAACTAGAACAATCAGAAAGCTCATCTGAAGACCTCTACTTCTGTAAACCAGTTATGTCCAATATTCAGCTTTTCTGGAAGAAGGCAACCATGGCCCAAGTTATCTTGGGAAAGCCAAATGATACTTGGTTTAAGAAGGTTAGTGTTCCCAAGGTTAGCTGGGATTGAAATAGGAATACCCCAATGCTGTCACTCTCCACTTCCCCATATTCTTGATCCATTGAAGATTAAATTGACATTGTTCAGGCTCTCCAAATAGAAAGCTAATGGAGGAAGGGGAAGGTTAGTGACTCATTTTTCAAAGTTCTTTTCTACTGCAAAGGAAGAAGGAAACTGAGACCTTTTTTCTATTTCCCTCCCAACCACAAAAGCTAAATTATGTTATTAAAAGGGAAGGTTTCTAAAAAATAATTCACATTCTGAAATTCTGCTAATTATATATTCATTTGAAAATTTAAAAAGTAAACCTCTAGGATGGGGAGGCTTATCTATCAGTCATTCACACATAACCTAACTATAATTAACCCAGATCACAGAATTAGAGCTGGGAAGAGACCTTTGTTTTAAAGAAAGTAGCATTTGGGACATGAATTAATTATCCATGAGTAATTACTTCGTTTCTCAGGGATGCTTTGACAGTAGAGATTTAAGTATTAAGGATCCCTACCCCAAATGGGAAAAGAAGTACCTATGCCACACACATATAGTGAGAAGAGAACAAATAGGACTTTGAAGTTGGAAGGGACTTCTGAAAAATCACATAATCTGAGAGGATTATTTTATAGAAATAAAACTGAAACTCATCAAGGTGAAAGCTCCTTGCCTATGTTCACGCAGACCACAAGCTCAAAGCAAGAATTTGAAGCCCAGTTCTTTGATTCTTAACCCAGCATGTCTATGAACTAGCTAGTGTTTACATCAATATATTTACTACTATGTAGCCCTTCTTTCTGTAACATTGAATCTTTCTACTGTGCATCCAAAAAGAGACATAAGGAGATAAGTCCTAATGGTTATTAAGACTCTGGGGGTGGAGAGGGAGAGTGCCTTCTCAGCCATAAAAAAGTCTTCTCCATCTATCAGATGATTTAATCTGATTGGATTTTTTCTCCACTGTTGTTTTTGTTGTTTTTTTTTCTTCTAGCAGGTCTTTCTTTCCTTCAGCAAAATCTCAAATAATTCCCAAGATTCAGATGACCCTTACTTGGTCCCTTTCTGAGCCACCCACTCCCCTATAAGTATTGATGCACTTCCACCCTTACATTCCAGTACTTCCAAATTCCCAAATAAAGACATTTAAAAGCAATTCCAGCCAGTAACAAGAAATCGATGTACTAAGGGAAAATATTGATCAGGGGAGTGGAAAAAAACAAATTCTAGGACTGAGCATCCATCACCTTCATAAGCTTTGCTGCAGCTTCTCATAAATGAAAAAACAAAAACATTTATATAGTACTTAAATGTGCCAGGTACTGTGCTAAGCACTTTACAAATATCTTATTTGATTCTCACAACAACCCTTTGCTATTATAATTCCCATTCCACAGATGAAGAAACTGATGCATAAAGAAGTTTATAGTTTTTTCTCTGGTTTCTTCCATCTCTTATGCATTAAAGATGAAGTGCTATGATCAGTTAAGTTTTGCACAAGACAGCTAAATACATATTTACTAAATAAAAATATACAGAAAAGACATTTTAAAAAACCACTTTCTTTAAACATTAAGCATAATTTCAATATTGAGAAACAGTGTGGCAAAGTGAATAGACTGTTAGACTTAGGATCACAAAGACTTGGCTTCCAAAGTTCTGTGATTCTCACTTCCTGTATGACCCTGAACAAGTACCTAACATCCCCCTGAGTCTCAGATTCTTCTTACATAAAATGTAGATAACACTTCATATAAAAGTCCTTGTGAGGATAAAATAAGAGATGTAAAAGACTGCAAATCCTAAAAAGCTAAGTAAATAACTACTTTTATTATTTGGTATTTTTAAATGGACAAAAGGCTCTTCTCACAATTCCATGTGAGATAGAGGGCTTAAATATTATTTGGGGCTATTTTATCAGGAAATTTGAGGAAAAGGAGGTTTAGAGAGTCTTTTGCCCATGGAAAGTGTTAGAATCAGGTCTAATAGCTGAGTGTCCTGATGTTAAAGCCAAGATTCCATTTTACCACTCTGATCCATAAAACAACCTTGTGATGCAGCTATTTTATTTCTGGTTTAGAGATGAGGTAATGAAGGCTTGACGATGTAAAGTGACTTGACCAACATGAGCAAGATAAGGACAAACACTGGTTCTTCTGACTCCAAAATATTCTTTCCATGAAATCATGTTACTTGTCAATTAGTGGACAAGCATTTATTAAGTGCCTCTTATATGCTAGACACTGGAGATATTTGCATAATCAAATGGATTTATGATCTTAATGATTTAGGGGTCTTCTCCAGCATGAAAGCTCACAATCTATTCTTCTCTACAACCATCCTTTGCAATTCATGTTCTTCCAAAGAACCACTGTAGCAAGTCCATCCAACATGCCAAAGGTCTTCCTTGATCTCTGCCAATATAAGAAAAGTATCACTGGGGCACTCTGTCCATCCAATCCACTCATCATTTTATGCTCTTACCACATGACTGGCCATCTTCTCTTTCTATCTCATAATTCCTTGATGACATCTTTGTAGTTCCTCTTTGGTTTATGTGTTACAGCCTGTTCTCATCCACCATATGCCTTTCTGTTGTACTTTGTAGGATGTTTATCTTTAGTTCTTTGGAGGCAGGGATGGTTCAGATCCTCAGAAAAAATGTACTGAAAAAGGTAGATTTTGTTGCCATGGAGTGCTTTGCAATTTCCCAAAAGCAACTCAACCCGCTCTGCTCCTTTTTCCAACTCTAGGCCCTACTAACTCACTGGTCATTTGTATTTGCCATCAATAAATGCATGCTACTGGGCAAGCTCTATAGCAGTGGTTCTTAACATTTTTTGTTGCATGGAGCCCTTTGGAAGTCTGGGAAACCTTTGGAAGCTCCTTCTCAAGGTAATCATTTTAAATGCATAAAATAAAACACATAAAATTATAAAGAAAAACAATTATAGTGAAAATAGTTGTCAAAATATTAAACAAATTTATGGATCTCAAATCAAGAACTCTTGTCTTAAGGGGAAATCCATTCAGCAGAGTAACTATATGTGTGTATGTGTGTGTGTATATACATATATATATGTGTGTGTGTATGTATATATATGCATATGCTTATATGTATAAAATTATATTTTTATGTCTAGATATAGATATAGGAGGCAGTTTGATGCCACAGTAGATAGAGTACAAGGCCTGAAGTCATGAAGATTTATCTTTCTAAGTTCAAATCTGGCCTCAGACTCTGGCTGTGGGATCCTGGGCAAGTCACTTAACCCTGTTTGCCTTAGTTCTTCATCTACAAAATGAGCTAGAGAAGGAAATGGCAAACCTCTATAGTACCTTTGCCAAGAAAACCCTAAACAAGGTTACTAAGGGTTCAGCATGACTAAAACAAATAAAATAGAGATAGATAGATAGATAGATAGGTGGATGGATGGATGGATAGATGCTCCTCATACATGTATGTATGTACAAAATCATTTCAAGGTGATTTTGAGGGGAAGGCCCTCATAACTGTGGGAATCAGGCCTAAAAGAAGACAGTGTGTGAAGATTGGATTTAGCTGTTTCCTGATTGTAACAATGAAGATACTTAGTTTAATAAACCCTACTTAGACCATACTTTAGGGGAAGATAAAGTTGTAATCTCCTGATTGAACAATGAAGGTACTTAGTTCTTACCTTATAGTGAAACTAGAACTTTAAACCAAATCTATTTTTAGTATCTTAATGCAAAAAGGTGTTAAGTAACTATAAAGGTTAAATTAATCACAAAAGGTCAAGTAACTAACAAAAGGTGAACTTAACAAAGAAGGGTAAAGTAACACAAAAGATATAATCAAAGAAGATGAAAACCAAAAGTATGAGCAGTCCTAGAGAAAGACTTTGATGTGATTGATAGATGTGAAAAATTAGAGGAGGAGACATAAGGGTAAACGGTCTATATATTTGGGATTTTTCGTCTCTCAGCAAACAATCTTTCCTTGATTAGTGGTGGAGAGTTAACTGAAAGCAGTGTGCTGAGCTTTCGGCATCTTAGAGTGGCTACAAGCTATTGTCCGTTTTGGTGGTGAGTTTCTGGCTGAGTTTCCTCCTTTTCTTTCCAACTTTATCCTTTTAGAAGCCTCTAATCTTCTTCAGAGACCTAGAGGCAGGAATTTTAAACTCCTCCAGGCATAGGCTAGGCAGGAGAAATCCTATATCTTTTCCTCTCCTTCTCCTTAAATTTCTTCCCTCTATATTAATTAAATTACCATAAAATTCCAGACTGACTTGGGTATTTTATTTGAGATTTCCCCTTGTGACCAAATTTAAGTCACAACTCTAAAATCATCTTTATAAGTGCCTGAGCTGAGCTTTGAAGGAAACTTGTCTTAATATAACAGTGATGGGCTTATATCATCTTTTAAAGGGATTTGTTTTCTCTTTCCATATCTCTGGTAAAATTTTACTTTCAGGCCTTACTTTAGAATATAGGTGACTCTGGGTTCCTAAAAACTATTCCAACAATATATGTTCTAACTGGTATCCATGGCCCAGGCATTTTATCCAAATACCAGTCCGATGAAAATTGGAGAGGCTTATTGGTAGTGTTGGTCATCAGGCAACAAATCCTTCGAGGGATAGCAACTAATGAATGTGGGGGGTGGGGATGGAGTGGAAGAGAGGTTGCAATCTACATCATTGGAGGGAGCATCTCCATAAATGAGATCAGAGATAGGGGTTTTGTTTTTGTTGTTTGTTCTTTGTTTTTTCTCTAAAGATCTTCCTTTTTTTAATTGAAATTTTTTATTTAATTAATTAATTTAGAATATTTTTCCATGGTTACATGATTCACGTTCTTTCCCTCCCCTTCTCCCCCCACCCCGGCCAACTAGCAATTCCACTGGGTTTTACATGTGTCATTGATCAAGACCTATTTCTATATTATTAATATTTGCACTAGGGTTATCACTTAGAGTCTATATCCCCAATCATATACCCATCAACCCATGTGATCAGGCAATTGTTTTTCTTCTGTGTTTCTACTCCCACAGTTCTTCCTCTGGATGTGGATAGTGTTCTTTCTCCTAAGTCCCTCAGAATTGTCCTGGATCATTGCATTTCTGCTAGTAGAGAAGTCCATTATATTCGATTGTACCACAGTGTATCAGTCTCAGAGATGTTTTTGAATGATCAAAGTACCTTAAGACCATAGAATTATAGAATTTTAGAGCTGTAAAGATTATTATTAGAGATTATTTAACCAGATTATTAGAGGTTATTTAATCAAACACTCTCATCCTACATATGAGAGAACAGAGTCCCCCAGAAAGGTTCCAAAGTCACACATTTATTAAGTGGTATTGAGAATATAAACTCTGGTCCTTGGACTACAATTTATATATATACATATATATATATAAATTAAAATCTTTACTTTCTGTCTTAGAGTCAATTTGGTGTACTGGTTCCAAGATAGAAGAATGGTAAGTGGTAAGGGCTAGGCAATGGGAATTAAGTGACTTGCTCAGGGTCACACAATTAGGAAGTATCTGAAGCCACATTTGAACACAGGACCTTCCGTCTCTGGGCCTGGCTCTCAAACCACGGACCCACCCAGCTGCCCCAATTTCCAGTATTGAAAAAGTGATCATTTGATGGTTATATCTAGCAACCATTCATATAATAGTTTTCATTCCTAGTAAAATCACTCCATACACTCTGCCTCAACACCTTCACATTAATCTTCCTCTTAGCTTGTTACAATCTAGATTTGCTTTTTCCATTCCAAGAAAACTGTCCTTTTTAGGATCAGTACTGAGTAGTATCTCTGGTATGGAGGGCTTGTTGTGCCCTCTTAGGGCAGCTCTCCAACCTCTGACCCTCACCTGACACCCAACTCTCACTTGTGGCTCCTAGTAGCTGCTAGCATGCGGCAGTGGCCACACCCCAGGCAACGGCTTCGACAGGCCAGCTAAACCTTGTTAGAGTAGCCATTGGGTTGTCGCTGACCCCTGGTGAACCAGGGCCTTGCTCACCCAGCATGTGAAAACTGTTTGGCCGAACAGACAGAAAAAACCAATAGGAAGGTTCAACGGCTGAGAGGGCGACGCAGCAAAGCACTGTGGAGTGCTTAGGGCATGTTGGAGCACAAAAGACAACACGGCCATCCAATGCAGCTGAGGAAGTCTCCAGGTGTAAAGACTTTTCGTGCCAATGGACCCAGGCTTCCAGCGCCAAGAGAGTGGGACTGTCTCTGTGCATCGACTTTTCCACTTAAATTTCCTTCACGCACAAGTGTTTTTGTGCACACTCACATCACACATCACAGATGAAAGCGCACAAAGACAATCATCATCCTTGGTTACCAAGAGACTACTACTACTGTTCTACTCATGAAATTCAGTGGTTTCCTCTCTAGTTTGATTCTATTCCATTGTATTTTGTCTTTGACATTGACCATTTCACTCTTCATAATTTCATATAGGTCTTTACAATTAAACTAAATTAATTAAATCTTTTCAGGTTTATGTATCTTTATCTATTAAATGTACAAATGGGGAGAAATTGGACTACTGCCTCCTAGAAACTTTTTGTGAGAGAAAAATTTGTTCCATTGTATCCAACTCTTCATGACCCATCTGGGGTTTTCTTGGCAAAGATACTGGAGTGGTTTGCCATTTCCTTTTCTAGCTCATTATAGTTTCAATGGCACCAGTAGCTTTTCCCAGTTTTCCTGCAATACCTATTCTCTATTTTTAAATTTCTGTCATCTTTTTTTCTTCTCCTATTCACTAACAGTCATCTGATTTCCTCTGTATTCACCTCCTAGGTAGTAAAATCATTCACATCACTTTTGTCACCACTAAATATTTCCATATCATCTGGTTCCTTGGAAAGACTTTAAATCTGAAGTCAGTGACCTAAGATCAAATCTTGGTTCTGGTATTTACTATCCATACAATTAAATCTTTAAAAAAATAACTAATTAATTAATTTGTTCATTGGCTACATTAAATTTATCTGCTCTCTCCCTTCTTCCCCACCCTGCATTGAGAAAAGGCATCATTTGACCAAAAAATATATATACATATATGTACATATAAAACTATGTCTCGCTTATTTCTATTCATCAGTTCTTTCTTTGGAGGTAGACATATTCTTCAAACAATATTTCTACTGCTGAATATGTTTTCTTGGTTCTACTCATTTCACTCTTCATAATTTCATATAGGTCTTTAAAATTAAATAATTCTTCTCAGGTTTATGTATCTTTATGATATTTTATATTTACTATCTATCAACATGTTGTTCCTTCCAACAGAAAGTAAGCTGCCTGAGGGGAGGGTCTTATATGTTTTTGTCTTTGTATCCCCAATACCTACTGTAATGCCTATGACATAACATGTGCTTTATAAATATTTTTGAATGCAAATTAATTCATAACAAGAATTTTCACACTTATCTAGAATGTGAACATGGAGAGGAGACTCTCTACCCCCTTTTCACCTACTAAAATCCTTCACATTCTTCAAGGTCTAGTTTTGAATGCTATTTCTTTGCTTTTTTCTTCCAACCTTCCTCCCTCAATTTTACACATTGCATCAGGAGTCTTATACCTTGGTTATGGGGCTCTATTGAGTAGCTTACAGTGGTTTAATATTATTCTTGAATCAAGTGAAAAGTTTTGACTATAACCCTTTGTCAACTGATTTTTTACAAAACCAACAATTGCTTATCTCCCAGAAGTATTTATTAAATTTAACATTTATGATGTGGCTGCCATGTGCTAGATAGGCACCAGAAATAGAAAAACGATTAAAGCACTTGTTCCCAAGAAGTTTACTACTAACAGGAGTAGTTAAGTAAAAAAAATAGGTAATGCAAACTCTAATATAATAAGGGCATAATAGAGATACAAAATTCCATTAATGAATAAGTGAATGAATGAATGAAAAATTATTTACTAAGCAATTACTATGTGCAAAGCACCAATAAGATACGGAGAAAAGAAAGATAGTCCCTAGCCTCACCTTCTAATAGAGAGAGACAGAATATATAGGAGATTTCAACTATAAATTAGATAAAAAGTCTCAGTGGTCTTTTGGGTATATGGCAAAATGTCATCTTCAATGTCATTTCCATGGATAAAACCATATATTGAACCATTTAACAGTGCTAAGGATTTCAGTGTCTAGAACTTTCTTTATTAAGGCTTCAGTGCTATGGTTACTGAAGAAGCAAGGGCTACAGCATCTGCAGAGGTAGTTGCCAAACCCTATCTCCACAAGTACTGCTCTCCTGGACAGTGGTAGGCTAGATGCAGGCCTGTTGTGGGGAATGGGAGGAGAAGTGCTTGAGCTCGAGGGGTTCTTGAGCACAAGTTCCTGTGTTGCATTCACTGAGGTCGGAGGGGATGTGGTGGCAGTGGTTTGCCCCATTTGTCATATGCTGCTTCCTATCTCTCAGGGTGTCTTCCTGTTTTAGCTAGGCTGGCTTGCCTACCCTGTTTGTGGCAGTTGATCAGCAGTTATTTGGCATTGCTTCACATGACATTTAAAAAAGGAGAGATTACTTTAGACTTAACAGATCAAAGAAGGCTTTACAGAGAGAAAGTAGCATCTCAGCTAGACCCAAAAGCATGTAAAGGATTTTAATAAATGGAGAGATATGGGGAGGAGAGTGCATCACAGACATGGGACATTACAAGCAAAGAAACAAAGGAGGAATAGGATAGAGTAAATTCTGGTTTGACTTGCACATAAAGGCACGTAAAGGGGAGGAATGAGAGGCAAGCTAGGGAAAGGTAGAAGAAAGCTGTTTATGGCTTCAGTAGATGGAACTAGGGATACCGAAGCATATTTAAGGTGAAGTAGAAGGATCCAAGATGGGGTTAAAATTGTATCTTTTTCTGGTCCCTTATCCAGTTAGTATAGTAAGCTTATAAGTAACCACTATAAATGGAGCTATAGTAGGAAATAAGATTGCAAATGGGGAATCTAGAACCACCCCAAAGATAAAAGGATATATAGATTATATTATATAATAACCATAATTCATATCCTGGTAACATGCTGAATTAACAAAATCCATCAGGGTTCTGGTCTTCTAATCTATAAATTCCAAACAAAATTCAATTCTCCACAATTCTAAACCAGTGGAATATCAACAAGGTGCAGATAATTTTGAAATGATTGGGCTATGTTAATGAACCAATCCCAAGGTATTTCCCCCAAACCCTCTAAAAATCAGACCTCAAATTCTTCACTAGCCCCCACTCCCACCCCCAAAACTCTTCCATCTCCATCAGGTTCATGCTGCCTAGTACTCCTAACATTAATCCATGGTTAACTGAGTGATACTGATTTGCGCTGAAGTTAAACCCTGCCAAGTAGCTGCAAGCAATCAAAAGATCATGGAAACAGTAACTAGTTGACCTGTATGGAGCCACCTTTCAGATATGGGTTGCTTAGATTTACAATTATAATAAAACTCTACTCTACATAACCTAATTCTTTGGTTAAGGGGGGTTCAGATTCCCAGGCACAAAGACTAGGTTCCAAGGAGAGTCAATTTCCACAAACACTGCCTTCCTTAGAACCTGCACAGAAAGAGCAAATTTTGACCAAAAATTGCCCTGGAGGGTTTAACATATCATTAGCATGCCATGCACGACCTGGTTTGCTTTATTCCCCAAGTGGACAAACAGAGTGAAGCATAGGTAAAGTTCCACAGATCAGAGGGGACCAAGGGGTAAAGTGACATCAGTTCCTTGGGAGCAACAGGACAATAACCACCCAAACAAATGACTCCTTCTTTAGTAACTGAGCAAGATAAAAATCTTTCCTGGAAACTTCTCAGCCTTTCCAAAGCCAGGCCTTTTCATCACCAAAGCCACTCTATCACCAGGGCCATTCTTCCATCTCTCCATAAAGCTAAAGCTTGTGCCCTCTCCATAGAAATTGCCTGAATCATTAATTCTTTGAAGACCCTAATTTCACCCCCACATCATTATTTTCTGTTTCTTCCTTCTCCCCATCCTCTTCCCTAGCACTACCTGCCTTTGCCACCCCATTCTCTGTTCCCACACTATCATCTCCTTCTATATATATTTTTTAACCTCTTGTCTCTATGACTTATTAAAGTATGACTGCAGCCCCATTTTCCACTCCCAATCATGATCTTTGGCGAGTACCCAAAGAACTGGGCATGCCTGTCCCTATTTAATAATTTAATAAATTAATTATCAATTCACACTGAAGAGGTTACTGAAGATGCACGAGAGGGGCTAGTTTCTGGAACAAGATCTTTGGGGAGAAAAGAAGATAAGATCAGTGGTAAAGGGTTCAGTATTAGCCTAAAGGACAGGAGTTAAGGAAACTCCCTTATAACAGCTTCTGCCTTCTCAATAAAGTAGCAAGTACAGGCATAGCTTCTTTTATTGTGCATCATAGGTTTGTGACAACCCTACATCCAGCAAGACTATAAGTACCATTTTTCCAATAGCATGTGCTCACATGTCTCTATGTCACATTTTGGTAATTCTACAATATTTTGAACTTTTTTAATATTACTGTTTGTTATAATGATCTATGATTAGTGATCTTAATTGTTACTATTGTAATTGTTTGGGGGCACCAAAAACAGCACCCATATAAGACTGCAAACTTAACTAATAAATATTATGTGTATTCTGATTGCTCCACTCAACAGCCATTCCCCCCTCTCTCTCTTTCCCTAGAGGCTCCCTATTCCTTGAGACATAACAATATTGATGTTAGGTCAATTAATAATCCCTACCATAGCTTCAAGGTGTTCAAATGAAAGGAATCAATGTCACAAACTTCTTTGTTGTTTTATTTTAAGAAATTACAACAGCCACACCAACCTTCAGCAGACACTACCCTGATCTGTCAGTGGCCATCAACATAGAGTCAAGAGCTTCCTTCCCCTACCAGCAAAAAAATTAAGACTCCCTGAAGATTCAGCATTTTCAGCCATAATGTATTTTAAAAGTAAGGTATGTACATAACTTTTTTAGACATACTATTGAGCATTTAACAAATGACAGTATAGTGTAGACAATTTTTATATGTACTGGGAAATCAGAAAATTAATTTGACTTACTATGTTGTGATATATGGTTTTATTGTGGCAACCTGGAATCGAACTTTCAATATCTCCAAGGTAAGCCTGTAGTTAGTTATCTCCCGGGAGGGGCAAGAATGAAGCTGAGTCTGGAGATTAGAAACATTTCAGAGCAGTCCGTTTAGGAAATGTGAGAAGGATATGATCGGAGATAAATAAAAGGATGGCCAAGCAGCACAGAGGACATAGCTAAGGTTATCTAGTGTGGATTTGTAGCAGAGGGTTGTGACTTTTCATAGCAGTACTCGGCATTCTGACGGTAAGGACAGATAAGGTAAATGCCAGAAGTTACCACTTACAGCTGATTGTGTGCCTGGGAGTTCTAGTCATGTATATTTGCTTCCTTTTGGAGCATTATTGTGGAATATTCAGGGTAAGGATTGCCCTCCTTGCTTTCTTCCTTTACACCAAATCTTTAACTCCTTCAAAACTCTATGTAGTCAATGTAATTCATTTATTAAGCATCTGCTATGTTTCCATCACTGTGCAGGCACTGGAGATACAAAGACAGAAGGGAAATAATACCTGACTCCAAGAAGGTCATATTCCACCATGATATAATATATTCATGGATTAGTAAATACAAAGTAATTTCAAAAGGAAAAAGGACACTAAGAAGTTGGAGGGGTAGTGGTATCCGGAAAGGTCTTCTTTAGGAAGTAACACAAGCTTTTCTTTAAAAGAATCATAATGACAATATGGATCATATAACTTCAAAATCCTATGTGGAAGTTTGCTACTAAAATAAAAATAATTACATTAAAAGATTATACTTTTCTATATCAACTCAGATTCCACTAATCATGCCAGTAATCTCAGCAAACTATATCTCTTCCTAATAGGTATGTGTTTCTTCACATTATTTTAATATTTCTATAATATGCTTCAATTTTCCTGAATTTGAGGTATCTTTCTCTCATTATACTTGTTAATTCTATCCGGGTAGAAATGTTATCTTCTCTTTCTTTTTAATGATCACTAAGCAAGTAGTAGTATAGTGCACACAGATTGCATTTAATGAATGTTGCTGTCTGATGGATGAACTAAAATTTGATCTTTGAGATGGTAAATGGCATAGTTCCAGGAGGTTTTGATGACATCCCCAATCCAGGTACTCAAATCATTCTGAATGTGGTGCTGAGGTAGACTTACACTTCTCATTTAGCCTAATTTTTGAAAAAGATGGTCCAAGTGGGGACATGATCAGAACTGCAAATGACTTTTCCTATACCCATGCTAATTTAAACACTGCCAAAGCTACCTTCATTAATTTAAACTGTTGTGTATTTCAGTTTCAAAATAGGAATATAAATTCTCACATTAAAAGTGAAGTCTCTGGAAAAACAACAGTAGAATTAAAAACTGTTAGAGTTGAAAGGCATCTTAGCAATCATCTAAGCCATGCCACCCCCACCTGACCCCTTCTGACAAGTCCAGGGTGGGAAAGTCCACTGGCCAGTTCCATATTGCGAGTCAATAACAGAGTCTGAACTAGAACTAGTTATGTGTCAGTCAGAAAATATTTATTAAGCAACTACCACAGGCCAAACATTGGACCAATATCAGAATTCTGAGAAAAGTAAGAAGTTTTTCCTACCCATAATGGGCAAGACAACATGCAAATAATAACATTCAACAAGATATAGTCTTTTGACTCCTTGGCTCTTCTCCCTTATGCCTCTCCTGATGTTTAGTCCTTTGAGGCCAAATAATACCATCTCTAAACCATTGGTGAGCTGACACCAACATGTACCTGTTCTGAGGCAATTGTTAAATTTCAGTGAGAACATTTATACCTCAGAATTCTGCAAATGCCAGAAATCACAGTTTGATTCATTGTTTTGTTAATTAGAGATTTAAGAAAGTGATGGAGAGTAAATTTAAAAGTGTATTCTCCGTACATTTTCCTCTGTTCTGATAGTGTTAAATATTTACCAGTTCACCCCTGCTCTTAGTAGGTTTATTGTTTAATAGCTTTTAGTACCCTCAATATCTAGTACTAGTGCTAGACAAATGTTCACCAAGAAATCGAATTCATTGTCTCCATTGATTGCTGCAGTTCATTTCTTGTTCAAGTTGTTTCCATTGTGATATTCATAAGATTTTCTTTCTCTTGCAAGTTTTGGACTGTTTTTAGAGTAGGTAACATAAGCTGTGATTTATAATTGCTTTGAAAAGGACTTGTATACAGTAATGTGGAAATATTGATTTTTTTAAAGTGTTGATATTTTGAATATTATGCGTTATTCTTTATTGATTTTTCATTTGGACTCTATCAGCATTTTTATGATGAGTACAGCACCTAAATCCAGAAGCTTTGGTCTTGGCCTCAGTAGTGCTGACCTGCCTCATACAGATACTGTGAAAAAATACTAACAAAATGACCATTATGCAATTTTATAAAGATTAAGTGCTACAATATGCACACAACAATAGAGAAACCACTAACCTAAATTACAATGTCTGATGTAAGTATATGTTCGTACTGATGCAAAGTAAAATAGACGTCTTGCTATTTTTATTATAGCAAAAGTCAAATAACATTGAAAATTACTCATATTTCCATAGCATTTTAAGGCATGCAGTGTGTTTTCCTTACAATAAACAAGTAAGGGGTAATTATTATAAATATCACTATCCTCATTTTTCTCTTGAGAAAATTGAGCTACAGAGTTAGTTAGTCACTTGGCCAGTATCATATAGCTACTAAAAGTCAGAGCTGGGATTAAAACTCAAATCTAAGTTCTAAGATAGCATACATGCACACATATACATACACACATCTATATACACACATATGCACATACACTCCTACATATGTCATATGGAAGGTAGGTAATAAGCATTTATATATTGCCTACGCTATGAGCTTTAAAAATAAATATAATATCTCATTATCCTTTATTAGTAAAGAATTAATAAAGCATCTTTACTCTTGTTCTTTATCATCAAATGCTTAGATTACTCTTTATTAGCCTCTTACCTGGCCTCCTTGTCTGTAGATTGCTTCTATTCTAAACCATCCTGCAAATTGCTATTTGGTGAATTTTCCTTCAGCATTTTTCATTCCACCATATCATTCCTTTATTTTAATCTTTTCCATCTAATCACTGCATCAAGTCTAAATTCCTAACTTAGATTTTAAGACCCTCCATAACCTAATCCTATACTACTTATCTAAAAATGTTTTCTACTACATATTCTTTGCTAAATCAGGCTAGTTTCTTTGCTGGGGTAATCATTCTAGGAACCCATCTGGGTATTCTTTGAATGCTCACAACCAGTCAAAGGAAAGTCTTTTCTTTTTCTTTTTCCTTTCTGTTTTCTTTGCTCTCGTTCTAGACTCCACTTACTCATGCACCCAGTCAAAGATGTACCAGAGAAAGCACAAATTGATTCATTAAATTTTCAGTGTAGCATTGACAATTCAAAAGTTGATTGCCAAGATTTACAAAAAATGATGGAGAAAATGTTTTGATATTTTAGATCAAACTTAAAATGTGTCATGTATAGTATTTTTTCCTAGAGAACTGGTTATTCATTATTTATAAGCATACTCCAGCCCCTCACCCCACAAGAAGCCAAGATGCTGAAAACTTATAAAATGGTGACCCTCATCTTCTGAACAAAAATTATTAGCAATTTTCTGATCCCTTCTTAATATACAGAGAAGGGAATTCTCCCAACAAGAATAACCAACTTCTAAGTTTCTGAAATTTGTACAAAAAGTTGTTCCTCTTAGGCTGACATTGGCCTTAGTAACCTATCTGGGTAGCAATTTCTTGAGGGAGTTGATTTACATAATTTCTAAATGTTCTTCAAGCTCTGACACTTTGTAGTCCAAGTTCTAAGGTCCCTTCTAGCTCTAAATGTTTTAATCCTATCATCCTCTTTCGCCTCCCCAACCTAGGGCCAATTCCAGTTTTTATCCTCAATGAAATGTTCCCTAACTACTATTTCCATGATTTCCATTTTATTTCAACCTTTAGACGACTTCAAGCAAGGCTCTTGAATTTGGCACTTAAACTGCTGTTAAATTGTTTGCTGTATTTTGCCAAATAAATTGCAGTCTTCTTCAGGGAAGAAAGGAATGGAAGAAAGGAATAATGCTTCATTTACTTATTTGGCTATTTAATCATTTTTGTAACAATCTTTTAAAAACTAAAACCACACATCCAATATACATATAAACATGTGAAAAAATCAAATGTTTTCCTTATGCATTTCTATTTCCACAGTTCTTTCTCTTGATGTGGATAGCATTCCTTCTCCCTTAGGATTGTCCTGGATCATTGCATTGCTATCAGTCACAAAGTTGACTACATATGATCATTCCACGGTGTTTTAGTCTCTGTGTACAATGTTCTTCTCATGGTTCTGCTCATTTCACTCTGCATGTGTTCCTGGAGGTCTTTCCAGCTCATAAGGATATCAAGCAGTTTATCATGAAGGAATCATGTTTTAAAATTCACTTCTCCCTCAATATTTAGAACAGCATCAAACCTGAAGTAAGGTCAATAAAAACTTTTTCACTGGGGACAGCTGGGTGGTTCAGTGGATTGAGAGCCAGGCCTAGAGACGGGAGGTCCTGGGTTCAGATCTGGCCTCAGACACTTCCTAGTTGTGTGACCCTGGCCAATTCACTTAACCCTTATTGCCTAGCCCTTACTGGTCTTCTGCCTTGGAGTCAAGACTCCAACATGGAAGGTGAGGGTTTAAAAAAAATACCAAAACTTTTTCATTAATTGAAAGATGACTTTGAGGTCTAGGTAGAAGCAAAAATTTTAAGTTAATAATAATAGCTTACATTTATATAGCATGTTAAAGTTTACCTAGTGATATATATCTAATTTCATTACATATTTTTATATAACATATCATTTACACAATATAATTACATTTTTTTTACATTTTATCATATACAAATATATAGTATAATATTTAAAATTTCATTCAATCCTCCAAAAGATATATTAGGTGTAAAATTCTCTGGAGACTGGATATTCATTTGTAATTATTTATTAGATAGTAAATGTTGGAGTTGGAGAAAGAGAAAGGTACAATCATCATATCATATCAGAGAGGATAAATCTTGAAGGTTGGAGTGCAATTACTGACTCACAACAGCAAAGTTCCTTAGGAGAAAAAAAATGTCTCTAAAAGCTAGGAAGTTCAAGGCAAAAAAAGGAAAGGCATTGATACTGATAGAAAAAGGCATTAAGAATGTCTATATGGTACAATCTTAAAGAGCACTGACTAGAATCAGAAAACTTCAGTTAAAATTCTACTCTATACTTATTTGTGTGACTTCTGGCAAGTCACTCAACTTCCTTGACCCTTTATTTCTTCATCTTTAAAAAGAGGGATTTGGACTAAATGATCTCTGAGGTTCCTTTCAGCTCTCAATTAATGATTCAATATTGAATCAAGGTAATAACAATAGCTAAAATTTACATACAGCTTTAAGGTTTGCAATGCACTTTATAAATATTACCTCATTTGATCTTCAAAATAACCCTGGGAGATATGTGCTATTGATGATGATGATGATGATGATGATGATGATGATAATTTTATGGATGAGGAAACAGGCAGACAGAGATGTGACTTGCCCAGAATCACAGAAAATCTCTGAAATTATTTTTGAACTCAGGTCTTCCTGACTCAAAGTCTGTCACTCTATCCCTCCTACTATCTAGCTACTCAAGAAATAAAAAAGATCCCAGAGGCCATCTACTCAATCTCTCCCTGACCAAGAATCATCTCTACAACTTTTACAAGTAGTCAACCAGACTTGCTTGAAAACCACCAGTAAGGGAGCACCTGTTCTTCCGTGGAGCAATTCTTTCATGTTCCAACATTGGGTAATAAGAATCTTAGCTATAAGACCCCAGAACAAAAGGAGGGAATATAATACATTCTGAAATCAATGTGGGCACGCCCTCTAACTGTTTAGAAGGTAGGTCAACCATATCTTCTCATTCTGCGTATCTCTTGTCTATGTTCACTAATAAATCCTCTAAAGGGGGTTCACTCAACACACTGAAGACCATCTTTCTATTCATGTTGCATGGATATTAGTGGTGCATATGGGCTGTCAGTTATTTCTTTCACCATTCAACCCTACTTCATGTGTTTTTTATCTTAAGTTTTGGTCTTTCCAATTTCTTTCAGAATCAAATATAAAATCCCTTGCTTGTCATTTAAGACCTCTAATAACTTTGGCTCCTTTCACCTTTCTAACTTCTTATACCTTATTTCTCTCAAAGGACTCTGATCTAGTGACACTGGCCTCTTTGCTATTTCATCTTCCAACTTTAGGCACTTCAATCATTTCTAGGCTTTTTGGCCAAGATCAAGTGTTTATTTATTTTTTTTATAAAAAGAAATATTTATCTAGCACTTACTATGTGATAAAATATAGTCTTCTCTTGCTATATGATGGTTCACTTATTGCGTCTTCACTGTATTGTGGGTTAAAAAAAAACACAACGTAATTCTATATATCAGAGTTTTCACTATATCGCTATATTACTGATGAATACCGTACTGTACACAATGGAAATGTAGCATGCCACTACTGATTGCACAAGTTTGCCAACCAGAGATTGTACACAGCATGCTATTGGTTGATAGAATGAAAGGTGACCAACCACAATCCTGTGTTCTGTATCTTGGGTGCTGATTGACTCAGTGACTGTACTTTATGGATTTTCACCTATCTTGGGGGTCTCTGGGACTTAATTCCCCTGATAGGTGAGGAATTGCTGCACTGGGAATACCAACAGGAAATTTCAAAACAATTCCTACTCTTAGAAAACTCATATAGGGTGAGCTTTTTGCTTTTATGCAGGACTGATGGCTAAGCCTGTGACAAGGAAATCACTTTTAAAGACTGATATATATTAATTTAAGGTCGCCAAGGAATTCAGCTATGTAATTCCTAAATGAAAACTCAAGTCAGCAGTCAACCTTTTATGGAGTTTAATTACAAACAGGAGGAAGAAAGGTATTAGAGATAGAGAGAGGGAGAGAGAGAGAGAGAGAGAAAGAAAGGGGAGAGAAGGGAATAGGGCTTAAATACCCCCTCTGTTTAGGCTGGGCCAAAAGGCCCAAGCCCTTAGATAGCTGAGGCAAAGGAAAGAGATCAGTCCCTATCACTCACGTGACCAAAATGGAGAAATAGTCTCAGGGGCCTCCACCTCCAGCTTCCTTCAGAGCAAGCTTCTCAGAGCACCTCTCCAACCAACCACCCCTCAGTCCTCAGACCCCTCTATCTTTCAGGAAACCATCCAAGTTCCCTCCCCTCAGTTCTCACATCTAGCAATCACTGTCCATGTCTTCCCTGTGCCAATGGTGGCTCTAGCTTAACCCAGGACCGCCCAGAGGTCTGTGGCTTTGCACATGTCTATTGAAGGTCATATTCTCAAATAATTAAATCTTGATCCTTTGCTGCAGCCCTTCCTAAATCCTGTTAGGACTGAGTGGGGTAGAAATTGTATTTTCTAAGACCTGGTTCTGTCATTCCAAGTATCTCTATTGTATCAATTCTAAAATCAATCATGATTCAAAGAACTTCCTGTTCTATGCTTAAGCATAGGTCAAAGCCCTTTCCATTGTTCAGCAAAAGGTTTCTGTCCTAAAGTAATCTTAAGAAGGGAGGAGGAGGAACCTCCCATGCCAATGGGGTTCACATTCCAATAGAGTTCCCACTATCAATAGGAAATTTTTCAAGTATGAAATTTCCCAATGGTGAAATTTCCGACATTTATAAGTCTAAGAAATTTTAAGGTTTACAAGCCCAAGGGTCCCTAGGTCAAGAGATCTAGAAATAATTCTGGAGTCTTTGTTTTACCCATATAAGCCAGAGGGCTTCCATTCTCTTGAAATCACCTTTTGAATGCCCAGAGGCCACAGCCCTGATATTCCCACTAAAGGACTCCCTAGATGAATATGGTAATTTAAAAAAAATTTTGCTCAAAGAAGTCTCAGTTTTCAACTCCAGTTGACTATGGTGTATTGGGTCTCTTTGCTTCTTCTCTTCCAGGGTGATTGAATACTTTACCTCCTGCTTATATCAACCAATCTTTTTGTATCTCCCCAATCCCCTTATTTTTTCAATTATGTACAGAAACAATTTTTGACAAATATTTTCTGATTCAGATTCTTTCCCATCCTCTCTCCCCACTACCCCAAGGTAAATAAATAGTTTGATATAGGTTATACCAGTGCTTTCATGTTATACATATTTCCATATTCCCCATTTCATGAAAGAAAACACATAATCCCATATACAACAGACAAGCCATGAAGAAAATAAAGTGAAACATGGTGTGCTTTAATCTGCAATTGGATTACAAAATTTCTTTCTTTGGCCATGAATAGCATTTTTTATTAGGAGTCCCTTCAGATTATCTTGGGACCTAGTTTTGCTAATAGTAGTTTAGTCCTTCACAGTTGATCATCATACAATATTTCTGTTACTGTATACAGTGTTCTCCTGGCTCTGTTCACTTCACTTTGCATCACTTCATATAAGTTTTTCTAAGTTTTACTGAACTCATTCTGTTCATCATTTCTTATGGCCCAATAGTATTCCATTACTTTTGTATACCACAACTTGTTCAGCTCCTCCGTTTTCAATTCTTTGCCACTATAAAAAGAACCTCTAAAAACATTTTCATATAAGTTGGTCTTTTCCCCTGATCTCTGATCTCTTTGGGATACAGACCCAGTAGTGGTAATCACCCTTTGAGTGTTGTTCCATATTGTTCTCCAGAATGATTATATCAGTTCAGAGTTCCACCAGCAAGCAGTATATTAGTGTCTCAATTTTCCTAAATCCCCTCTAACATTTATCATTCTCCTTTTTGGTGACATTAGCTAATGTGATAGGCATGAGGTGATATGTCAGAGTTGTTTTATTTTGCATTCCTCTAATCAATAGTAATTTGGAGCATTTTTTATATGACAAGATAGTTTTGATTTCCATATCCTTTAACCATTTATCAATTGGTGAATGCTTTGCATTCTAACAAATATTACTCAGTTCTCTATAATTCTGAAATGAGAACTTTGCAGAGACACTTGCCATAAATTTTCCCTTCAATCTGTTGTTTCCCCTCTAATCTTGGTTGCATTGGTTTTACTTATACGAAATCTTTTTAATCTGATGTAGTCAAAGTTATCTATTTCATTTTTTTCATTATGTTCCCTATGTCATTTTTGGTCACAAATTCTTCCCGTATCCATAAGCCTGACAGGTAAACTTTTCTCATGTTCTCCTGATTTGTTTATGGTATCACCCTTTATTTCTAGATCAAATTTCCGTTTTGACTATATCTTAGTTTATGGTGTGCATTATTGGTCTATGCCTATTTTCTGCCAGATCATTTTCCAGTTTTTCCCAGTAGTTTTTGTCAAATAGTGAGTTCTTCCTTGAATAGCTTGGATCTTTGGGTTTATCTAACACCACATTACTATGGTCATTAACTACTGTGTATTGATTTCTTAACCTAATCCATTGATTCACTACTCTATTTCTTATCCAGTACCAGATTGTTTAGATGATTATTGCTTTATAGCATAGTTTGATGTCTGGGATGGCTTGGCCTCTTTCCTTCATTCCCCCCACCCCCCATTAATTCCCTTGATATTCTTGACCTTTTGTTCTTCCACATTAATTTTGTTATTATCTTTTCTAGTACAGGGAAATGATTTTTGTATAGTTTGGTTGGTATGACACAGAATATGAAATGAATTTAAGTTGGATTATCATTTTTATTACATTGGTTTGGTGTGTCCATGAACAATTGATAATTTTCCAGTTGTATATAGGTCTGACTTTATTTGTGTGAAAAGTGTTTGGTAATTTTGTTCATAAAGTTGCTGTGTTTGTTTTGGTAATTATACCTCTAGGTATTTTATATTATCTATAGTTATTTTAAATGGAATTGCCTTGTCTATCTCTTGCTGCCAACTCTGTTGTTGGTAAATAGAAATGTTAATGATTTATGTGGGTTATTTTGTAACCTATAACTAAAAAAGTTGGCAATTGTTACTATTAGTTTTTTTGGTTGATTCTCTGGGGTTCTCCATGTTTACCATGTCATCATCTGCAAAGCGTGATAATTTTGTTTCCTTATAGCCAATTCTAATTCCTTCGATTTTTTTTTCTGTTCTTATTACTATAGCTAGTGTTTCTAGTACAATATAAAATCGTAATGGTAGTGATGGGTCCCCTTTCTTTACCCCTGATCTTATTAAGATAATGCTTACTGATGGTTTTAGATAGATATCATTTATCACTTTAAAGAAAGTTCCTTTGATTCCAGTGTTTTCTAAAGTTTTTTTTTTAAATAAGCAATGAGTGTTGTATTTTGTCAAATGTTTTTCTGCATCTATTTAAATAATCATAAGGTTTCTAATTGGTTTTGTTATTGATTAGGTCAATTATGCTGACAGTTTTCCTAATATTGAACCATTCCTGTATTCCTGGTATAAAACCCACCTAATCATGGTTTTTGATTCTTGTCATAAAATGCTGTAATTTCCTTGCTATAATTTTATTTAAAATTTTCACATTAATATTCATTAGGGAGATTGCTCTAGAGGTGTGTGTGTGTGTGTGTGTGTGTGTGTGTGTGTGTGTGTGTGTGTGTTTCTGTTTTAGCTCTGCCCGGTTTAAGTATCAGTACAATATTTGGGTCCTAAAAGGAATTTAGAAGAATTCTGTCTTCCCCTACTTTTCTAAATGGTTTATATAGTATTGGAGCTAATTGTTCTTTGAATATTTGGTAGTATTCACTTGTGAATTTTAAATTATCCTTTTGCCAATGGGGCCTTTTTCTTAAGGAATTCTTTGATGGTTTGTTAAGTTTCTTTTTCTGTGATGGAGTTATTTGTTCTATTTCCTGTTTTGTTAACCTGTGGAGTTTACAGTTTTATAAATATTCATCCATTTCACCTAGATTATCAGACTTATTGGCATATAGTTGAGCAAAACAGCTCCTAATAATTGCTTTAATTTTTCTTCATTTTGGATACTGGTAGTTTGGTATACTTACTTCTTTTTTTAAAATCAAATTCAGCCTTGGTTTATCTATTTTATTTTATTTTTTATTTTATTTTTTCATAAAACCAGTTGCTTGACTTACTTATTAGTTCAATGGTTTTCTTACTTATAATTTTATGAATCTCATCTTTCTTTTTTAGGATTCCAAATTTGGTTTTTAATTTGAGATTTACAATTTGTTCTTTTTCTAGTTGTTTTTATTTTTTAGTTGTATGCCCAGTTCATTGGATTATTTTATCTCTATTTTACCAATGTAAGCATTTAGATACAAATTTCCCTCTACATACCTTGTTGGCTGTATTTCATAAGTTTTGGTATGTTATCTCCTCATTGTCATTTTCCTTAATGAAATTATTGGTTGTTTCTATGATTTGTTTTTGACCCATTCATTCTTTAAGATAAGATTATTTATTTTCTGATTAATTTTTAGCCTTTGCTGCCCTTTTTGAATATAATTGTTTATTGCTTTGTGGTCCAAAAAGATTCATTTAATATTTCTGCTTTTCTACCTTTTTTTTTGGTAAAGTTTTTATCCCCTATTATATGGTCAGTTTTTGTGAAGGTACCATGTCCTGCCAAGCAAAAAAGTATATTACTTTCTATTCCCATTCAGTTTTCTCCAAAGGACTATCATATATAACTTTTCTAAAGTTCTATTTACCTCCTTAACTTCTTTCTTATTTATTTTTTGTTCTGATTTATCTGCTTTTGAGAACAAAAGTTTGAGTTCCTCCACTAATATGGTTTCACTATTTCTTCCTATAACTCATGTAATTTTTCCTTTAGAAATTTGAATGCTATGCCATTTGATGCATATATGTTTAGTATTGATATTGATTAATTGTCTAATATACCTTGCATTAACACATAATTTCCTTATCTCTTTTGATTAGATCAATTTTTACTTTTGCTTTGTTTGAGATCACAATTGTGTAGTAAATTCTGATCCAACCTCTTACTTTTACTCTGTGTGTGTCTCTGTGCTTAAAATGTGTTTCTTATGGATAGTATTTTATGGGACTTGGGCTTTTAACTCACTCTATTATACTTTTTTGTTTTATGGGTGAGTTCACCCAATTAACATTCACAATTTTGTTTACTAATTGCATGTTTCCCTCTATCTAGTTTCCTCCCTGTTTACCCTTCTCTCTCTCTCCTTTTAGCTTTCCCTTTACACAAATGTCTTGCTTCTAACCACCATCTACCCCACTTTATTCTTCTTTTTGTTCATCCCTCTCTCACTCTTCTCTTATTCCCCTTTCTCTCCTACTTCCCTACAGAGTAAGATAGGTTTCTATAGCTGAATGAGAATGGGTGTTATTCCCTCTTTGGGCTAATTCTGATGAGAGTAAAATTCAAGCATTGCCTGACAACTCATTTTCTCCTCCACTGTACTGACTCTTAGGAGTCTCTTCATGTGAGATAATTTGCCCCATTCTATTTTTTCTTTTCTCTTTTCTTCTTTCCTGTCTCTTGGTGGCTTTTTTTTTAATCATCCTATCATAGTCCCACTTACTCCCTTCTTTCTAAGCATTCTCCTTCTTGTTGTCCCAAAAGTGGTAAAGTTCTTAAGTATCTTACATACTTTAGGTGTCTGGAATGTTTTAAGTACCTTAAGTATCTCAAGGATTGGAGATAGTATAAGTGTCATAATTATCATCTTTCCAGATATGAATGTACTTAATCTAACTTTACTTAAGGTTAAGTTTGAGGAAAACTTAAGTTTTCACTTTTCTGTTTTGCTTTTTATTCTTCTCTTGAGTGTCAAATTTGCTCATCAAATTTTCTTTCCACCTCTGGTTATTTTTTTTAATCAGGAATATCTGGACATACTTTATTTAATTAAATTTTACTCCTCCCCCCTCCACCCCCTGAGAGATTGTTGTCAGCTTCACTGCATATTTGATTTTTAATTTTAACCTAGAATTTTTGCCTTTTGGAAATAGCTTATTCCCTGCCTTCTGGTCCTTTAATGTAGATACTACCAGATCTTGTGTAATCCTGTCTGTAGCTCCATAATTATTGAATTGTTTCCTTCTGGCTGCTTGCAGTGCTTTTCCTTTGGTCTGGTAGTTTTAAAATTTTGCTATGATATTCTTAGAATGTTTTATTTCATGGTATTTTGGGGGAGGTAATTGGTGGATTCTCTCAATTTCTATTTCCCCCTCTTGTTCAAGGGTGGTTTTTCCTGATGATTTCTTATCAAATGGTGTTCAGGCTCTTTCTCTAATCATAGCTTTGAGATATTATGATGATTATTAGATTGTGTGCCCTGGATGTTTTTCTAAGTCAGTTGTTTTTCTAGTCAGTTTTCTTGGGATTTTAGATTTTCTTCTATTTTATTTTCAACCTTTTGATTTTTATCTTATTGTTTCCTGATGTCTTATGGAGTCATTAGTTTCCATTTGTTCAAATCCAATTTTTAGGGAATTATTTTCTTCTTTGAGCTTTTGTCTTTCCTTTTATGTTTGGGCCATTTTAGTCTTTAGGAAATTCTTTTCTTTTCTTTTTTTTTTTGGTCCTCCCTTCTTATTTGGCCCATTTTCATCTTTAAGAAGTTATTTTCTTCAGGGATTTTTTTTTGGGCCTTTTTGGCTGATTCTGGTTTCCAGGTTGTTGAATCTTTTTATCATTTCTTTTATTATTATTTTTTTAATTTTCAAATTCCTCCAAGAGTTCTTTTTGGGCTTGACATCTTTTCTCATTTTCCTTTGGGGCTTCACATATTTACTTTCTGCTATTGTTGTCCTTTTCTGAGTTTATATTTTGATTTCCCCAGGCACTAAAGTAACTTTCTAAGGTTAGGATTTGGGGGGGGGTGACTTTTGGTCACTTTTTTTATCTCATTACCTTATTTATCTGAGATTCTATTTGAGGTTCTGCTCTGCTTCTGGGGTAGAGGGGTGCTGATTTAAGCTTGCAGTGTAGGCTTTTCTAGTATTAGGAGTAGACCTAACTGTCTCTTGGTCCCTCAGTATGCATTTCAGAGGAATGATCTGGCTGGCTTCTTATGGGAAGGCTTGTAGCTCTTTTGCCCAGCTCCCCTTGCTATCAACTTCCCTGCTATCTCCCATGTTGGACTTTTCCCTGCTCTGCTGCTTCATTGACTCAAGCCATGTAGGCTGTTTCCCTGGTCTGGTATTTAGTTGCTTAAGGTCATGTGGAAATGCAAAAGCCTAGCATTGACTATTCCCCAACCACTGTTGCTTTGTGCTGCTTCCTTGCTTTGCCATTGCCTTACCTTAGGCCATGTGATATCTTCTAGGACTGGTATTGGGCTGGCATTAGGAAGCTCCTCATCTGCTATTTCATTGCCTCCGGCTGTTTGGCAGTAGGTTGAATTGCTTCTCACTCTGCTGTTTCCTTTCTTCAGATTATATGGAAGTGATTTGAGCTGACCTATGTTCTGCTGGATCCCTCTGATACTGCACCAGTTGGACTACCTTTTTACCCCAGTGAGATGTGCCTTTCTAGCTTTCCTTTGTTTCAAGGAACTTTATTTTCCATTTTTGTGTGTTTAGAGGGTTTGGGCAACTTGAGTGCCTCTTATTCCCCCATCTTAGCTCCAGTATGCAACTCATAGGCCTTTTTTATTGATTGTCTTTAATGGATGGAATGCTTTCCATTCTTATCTCTACTTCTTGGCTTCCCCCTAATTCCTTCAAGTTCTAGCTAAAATGATCCATTCTTTAAGAAGCCTTTCCTAACCCTCCTTAATGCTAGTGTCTTTTCTCTATTGATTGCCTCTTCTTTATCCTCTATATTCTCTTTTGTACAGTTATTTGCATGTTGTTTCTCCACACTAACTGTGAGCTCCTTGAGGGTCAGCACTGTCTTTTGCCTTTCTTTTTATTCCCAGAACTTTACACAGTGCCTGGCACATAGTAGTCACTTAATAAATTCTTATTGACTTGGCCTTGTTGACTTTTTCTATAAATTCTTCACTGCTAATATGTTTCAACTTATGTTATGTATTTGTTGCCCACTGTGATGTAATGTAAACTCCACTGTAATGAGTTAGAGTAAATGCTAGACCCTCTAGGCTAAGTGTCCTACTGAGTAGCACTATGAAGGCAGAAGGACTCATGATCATTTCCAGGATTGTTTGTTATCTACCAAAAAAGTCAATCAATCCATCAGAATCCAAGTTGGCATTTTATTTAGCTTCTGAAAAATGGAATCTTCCTGAATAAAATCCTACAGAGGATTCAGTAAATGGCATTTCTACATTTAATCATTGCAGCCAAAAGTGCCTATCCCTCCTTTTATTGTGAGTATAGGAAATAATTATTTCTATCAATTAGATACTGAGGTACTTCTTACTGATACTTTTAAGTCCATAAAAATATCCTCTCCATGTGTTGGTGCATATGTATACCTGCTCGTGCAAGGTCTGAGAAATAGAATACTGGATTTGGAGTCAAGAGAATCCCCAATTAAAATCTAACCCAGATACCTGTTAGCTATGTGATCATAGGCACTTCACTTTTAGTTCTCTAAGCCTCAGTTTCCTCATTAATAAAATGAAATAATAATGCCTGTAGCAATTGCTTAACTTGATTGTTAGGACTGAGGCTGAATCTGTTATTTCATTGGTATTGTATAGGGAACTCCCAGTGTGAAGATAATTTTGATAACTCTCTTTAATCAGCATTTACTGTGTCATAGTGATTCAATTTTTTTTTATTTTTCACATGACATGTTGATACAATTTTTCATAATTGTTTTCTGACATTTTGCCATCCACATTCTCTCCCTTCTTTTTCTCCCCCCTCCCTGAGTTGGCAGATAATATGATATTGGTTCTACATGTACTGTCATGCAATACATATTTCATGTTTGTCATTTTGTGAAAGAAGACACAAATCGCTTATACAAGAAAAAAACACATGAAGAAAATAAAGTGAAATATGGTATGCTTCAATATTCATTCAGATGCCATCAGTTCCTACTATGGCAGTGGATAGCCTTTGTTGTCATCAGTCTCTTGAAATTGTCTTGGATCCTTACATTTCTGAAAATAGTTGTCATTTACAAATGATCTCTTACTTTATTATTGCTACTGTATATAACTTGTTTCTGCTGTTCACTTTTCATCACTTCATATAAGTCTTTCTAGGTTTTTTTCTGATCACTTTGCTTATCATTTTTCTGGCATAATAATATTACATTATAATCATATGCCACATCTTGTTAATGCATTACTCTATTGATGGACATCCCTTCAGTTTCTAGTTCTTTGCCACCACAAAAAGTGCTGCTATAAATATTTATGTGTAAAGAGGTCTATTTTTCCTATCTTTGATTTCTTTGGAATATGGATTTAGTAATATTATTGTACTTGTGTGTGTGTGTATTTAGGGTCTGCATAGTTTGATAGCCCTTTGGGCATGGTTCCAAATTGCTCTCCAGAATGGTGGATCAGCTCTAACAACAGTATATTAGTGTCTCAATTTTTCCACATCTCCTCCAACATTTATCATTTTCCTTTTTGTCATATTAGTCAATCTGATAGGTATGATGTTGTTTTAATTTGCATTTCTCTAATGAATAGTGATTTGGAACATTTTTTCATATGACTAAAGATAATTTTAATTTCTTCATCTGGGAATTGCCTCTTCATATCTTTTGACCATTTATTAATTGGGGAATGACTTGTATTCTTATATATTTGACTCAGTTTTCTCTATATTTGAGAAATGAGGACTGCATCAGAGATGTTTGTATGGAAATTTTTTTCCAGTCTTTTTTTCTTCAAACCTTGGTTGCTTTGGCTTTATTTGTGCGAAAACTTTTAAATTTGATGTAGTCAAAGTTATCTATTTTGTATCTCATAATGTTCTCTGTGTCATAAATTCTTCCCTTATGTCTCACAGGTAAATTATTTTGTATTTCCCTAATTTGTTTATGGTATCACCCTTTATTTCTAAATCTTGTATCTATTTTGGCTTTATCTTGGTATGTGGTGTGAAAGGTTGATTTATGCCTAGTTTCTGCCATACTGTTTTCTAGTTTTCCCAGAATTTTTGTCAAATAATGAATTTTTCTTCCAATAACTTGGAAGGTTTGTCAAACACTAGATTACTGTGTGTTCATTGTGATTTATGGATATCAGTGCATTTACAAGTTGGACAAGGATGATAGAACAAGTTAAAATTGTCAGTAGAAAACGAATAAATTGATATACTATGTAGCAATAATTTTAGATAAGATAGACCTATGTTTTGTTAGTTAGGCCTATATTAATCTAAGTTATAGTTAGAGACAGAGAACTGCTATATTAATACCTTCCTTTTGCTCTCCCCTCCCTACAAATGTATGAGAGCTATGTTTCAAAAAACCAGTTTCCCCTTTTACTTTATTCTATAGTGTTTAATGTTGATTACCAATTGTGAAAAGTCACAGATCCTTTGTGACTCAACACTGACTAAACACTGATGAAAGATGTACGTGTCCCTTAAGCAATCAGTGTTTCCCCCTATCCTGGACCCAACCAATCATGGAACTATATCATTCCACTCTATTTTTAGTACTCCTTCTAGGATAGAAAAGAAATATGCCCTCAAGTAGAAGGATCCTTGCCCAAAGAGGAGACTTAGATCTCTATAGCTTAGGGACCAGCAGTCTCCCTAATAAATTGGTTAAGCTTGGAACTCTAGGATTTCTGGTGTCATACCAGCTGAGAAAACTTCTGCTACTAATGCAGGTTAGCTCCTTTTCTGTAATTTATAATTCTAGAGAAGTGCCGTGAGCACCAACAGGATAAATGACTATCTAGAGTCATACAACAATATATGTCATTGGTGAGATTTGAACCCAGGATTTCCTGACTTTGAGACCTGCTTTCTATCCACTATGTTAAGCTGCTTCACTCTTTGAGGAACAAATAAAAACACTTTAAGACAAGAGGCTACTAGGCAGCTCAGTAGATGGAGCACTCACTAGGCATAAATACAGGAGGTCCAGGGTTCAAATTTGACCTTAGATACTTCCTGGCTATTTGACCCTGGGGAAGTCACTTAACCCCCATTGCCTAGCTGTTACTCATCTTCTGCCTTGGAACTAATACATAGTATTGATTCTAATACAGAAAGGAAGGATTAAAAAGATACATTAAGACAGCTGGGTAGGACACTGGATAGAGCACTGGACTAGGAATTAGAAAGTCTTGAGCTCAAATCCTGCCTCAGATATTCACTAATCATATGACCTTGGGCAAGGCACTTAAGCCCTGTATACCTCAGTTTTTTCATCTGTAAAATGCAAATAACAACAGCACCTACCTCCCAGGACTTTTGTCAAGATAAAATAAAATAATATTTGTAAAGCACTATATAAATGCTTTTGACTAGTCAGAAAGACTCATTTGATTTTACCTCCTGCCTCAGACACTAGTTATAGAAGCCTAAGCAGGTCATTTCACATGTTTGTTTCAGTTTTCTCTTCTATAAAATAGGAATAATATCCCACAGGGTTGCTGTGAAGATCAAAGTAGTTAACATACATACATAAAGGGTTTTGCAAAGCTTAGAGTGTAATATAAATGCTATTATTATTGTTGTTGTTTTTGTTGTTGTTATATATACAGCATGTGGCTCCCAAGGGAGAGGCTCTCTCCAGAAAAGGGAAATTCTAATTTACCTAAAGACAAGGATATTATTTCCTCAAATGGATTATTTATAAAGTCTCTTCTCCAAAAATGTACTCAATGCACAAAGCAGATATTGTGGTGGCTCAGCGGATTGTCCTCATTATATATGCAAAAGCTTTTTGCAAACCTTTAAGCACTACATAAATGTCAGTTATTATTGTAATTATCATAAGGGTAAATATTATTTCTCTGGAGTAGACATGACTAGATTTATCTCTCTTCAAAGCATGGCAAGACTAGGGACATTTGGAGAATGCTCAAGTTTGGATACTAGTGGAATATAATCACTAAAGTCCATAAGATTTATATTTGTTGTAGCAACCCAATAGCTCCTTTAAGACTGGAGGAACCCTAAGAGGTCAATGCAGAAAACACCTTAAAGTCCAACTAAAATCACATTTCCTCCAGAATGCCTGACCTCAGGCAACTTACATTGCTTTCTCCTTTCTCTGAGTTCATTTAACAATTATATCATTCAACTAAGGAGCTAACTACTCTTTATACATATATATTTTTTATTTATTATTTATATATATTATATTATAATATTATATTATATACATGTATATGTATATGTGTACAATTATGTAATATAGTTTTACATATATAGTTTCCACTAATGTTTAGGTTAATCTCCAGTTTTAGTCTCTCTAAGGTCAAGGAGTTTTTCTTATACATCTGGGAGTTTTTATTCAGTCATGACCTGCTCTTTATGACTCCATTTGGAGTTTTTTTGGTAAAGATACTGGGATAGTTTGCCATTTCCTTCTCCAGCTCATTTTACAGATGAGAGAAACTGAGGCAAATAAGGTTTAGTGACTTGTGCAGGGTCACACCCAGGAAGTGTCTGTGGCCAAATATGAACTCAGAAAGTTGAGTCTATGCACTCTTAACCTAGAAAAACACAGAACTACTAAAGTAGTCAGAAAAAAACTAAGTCTTTTAATCAGGAAAGAGATAGGTGCAGTAATCATCCACTGTGACAGAGCCCACCACCAAAAAACTATTCAGGGTCAACACGCTAGGGCTCCAGGGACATATCCCTGGGAAAATGCACCAGCGGCTGGATGATTTCTCCAAAGAACCTTTTGGGGAACTAAGGGCAGGGAAGTATGATTGATTGTCATTACCATGGCTACACAGCAAAGAGAAATCCAAACTAAACTGACAGGATGCAAACAGATTTGGGAAAGAAATCATAGCCAGAGGCTGGGGTATCAGGGAATGATCTATTTAGAACAGATACTAAAAGGATGGCTCCTGCACAGGTGTTGGTCTTTTTGGGAACAGATCTCATACAATAAGGGAAAACTAGCTCCACCTAAATTTGGGTTTATCAAGTACCTTAATGTCTATTATTCAGTCTGAAATGGCTAAATCTGGAACTTCCCTTAAGGTGGATTCTCAAGGGATGGGGCATACTTGGGGTCTCCAGATTTCAAGTTGACAGTACCCAGCTGCACTTTTGTAAGTACAATGCTAATGTCTAGCATATGACTAGATAATGTGGTATAATGTAAGGTGCTATTCTAGGGTTAAGTTAATTCCCTCTATGTTTTTATCTTCAGCTGAATCAATAAGAGTTATTTACATAGCTTTAGCAAAGACTTCTAAGACTTAGAAAATGACATTTCCATAAAATTCACTTCGTCCAAGCTCTAAAATTGCAAAAGGTTCCTGTTTACTTCCTCAGGTTTTTAGGTTGATGCCAATTTGCACAAATACTACAAAAAGGGCAATGGTAAATAAACTGGAGTCTCAACCCCATGAAATGAGAAGAGTATACTGGATGATCTGTATGGTCCCTTAAATCTATAATCTTCTCATTTCTTAGAATAGCACCTGCCATTTACTTCCTGTTTTTCTTAGGTGCAGATATCCTAAGAGGCCTTGGTCTCTAGAGAGAGTAGAAGTCTTAGAGATGGCTTATTTTGCAAATGATAAGGAAGAAGAATTTCTACCAAAAAAAAAAATGTTTTTGGAGGACTCATATTTTGTAGTAACCACATCCTACACCCAAAGTGATTTTTTAGATTTTGTCTATATTGGGACAGCTAAGTAGCAGAGTATATATATAGTGCCTGATCTGGAATCAGGAAGACTTGAGTTCAAATGTGCCCTCCTACACTTCCTAGCTATGTGACTTTGGGTAAGTCACTTAACCCCATTACCTGGTCCTTGTCTGTATTCTGTCCTAAAATTGATACTTTGACAGAAGGTAAGTATTTAAACTCTCTCTCTCTCTCTCTCTCTCTCTCTCTCTCTCTCTCTCTCTCTCTCTCTCTCTCTCTCTCTCTCTCATGCTCACGGGTATATTTTATTGTTTTATCATAAAATTATTGTATTGTTAAGAGTTATGTTTCAAATAATACAATCAACTCAAGTTCTAATTATTAATTTGGGGGAAGGGGACATAAATGGAGAGAAACAGACCTCCAAATTATCCAAAACAAGAAAATTTCAAACTCATAAGGCTATCAGATTTAGAGTTAAAATTTGAAAACATGCCTTCTCATATCCTATCTTTCCTTTTCCCTATATCACACGTATATTTTAAATCAGGCTGAAGAAGCCAGAAGATGAATATCCTCTGCATTCCATTGATTCAGAGCCTGGCATTTGGAAGTGGAAGGAGATCATTTGGTTAAATCCCTTTGTGACCTAAGGCATGGGAATGACTTACCTACATTCACATATAAGTAGTACATAACAACAGTGACCTTTCTATAGATACCTGGTGAACTCCATTCTTAGATAAATGCAAAGGTGGAAAGGCAGTTGGCATCGTCTGTCAGCCTTATTACTCCGTGTATTGTTGAGTTTTGACCCATCGGTACAGGTTGAATTTGGCAGGAGTTAAGGGCAGGGCATGCTTATTTCCCGAGGATTGTGTACATGTCACAACAGAGGTCAGAAATTGTTTTCCCAGGATCTGTATTAATGGAGTGACATGTCAAAGGGAAATAATTCGCGCTCCCGGATCACCAAAAAAGGGTGGGTGGTTGAAGAAGACTGGGAATGAGAAAGAACATATTTTGTAGAAAGGAAGTTTTGTATATAACGTTGCTTTCATTTTACAAAAAAATCTTGCAAGCAACAAAATCATGCGTTTTACCTGGAGGCTTTTGAGATCAGCAGAAACAATTGCTCTAATTTTACCACCCACGCAACGCCTAAATAGCTTGGCGCCCGGAATTCTGCCCGGTACTACTAGCTAAGACCTGCAGGTGAGCGTTCCTCAAGGGTAGCCGCTGGCCCCTTTCCCTTTCCCAGTCCGAGCGGGGTTCCAACTCAGTCTAGGGTTAAGGGATATCCTCGATCACCTAAAGCTCTTTTATTACAGCACTACGTGCGAAATTGTATATAAATAAAAAGAAATATAAGAAAAGAAAGGATGAAGAAGAGGGGGAAAGGGTCGTTCTTGAGGATATCTGGGCAAGTGGCATTGAGAAAATGTGAAAGAGTAGACCCAGCAGGGGACGACGGGTCCAGGACTACAATTCCCAGAGGACACAGCGTCGGCCACGCCTCGATTGTCCCGACTCACATCCTTCCAGGCATCTTAAAGGGGCAAGATATTCAGAGCTAGGATGGATGCTGGAAGAGGCGGCTAAGATAACTCAGGTGGTGGCCTGAGAACTGAATTTGTCCCAGGCAGGCTTCATTTGGGAGCTGTCTGTGCTAAAGATTCTGTCTTGGGTGGTCCGCGGTCTTCCTTGCTGTGCAAACCCAAGAATCTTCCATACCTGAAATCTGGTCGGTGCGCTGCTCTGATGTCAGTGAGGATGCACATTGTACACCAGACTGTTAGGGAAACTCATCGCTTAAAAAAGGATGAGCAGTGCTAAAGAAGCCCTTGGATCAGGTTTGAGGAAAAGTTAAAACTCAAAGGGAAGGGAAAAGCCTCTCATTTCTGAAAAGATTTTGTGCCCTTAGAAATTTAGACAATTTTTAATTGATTTTTACATCTTTTTTTAGATATTTGGGTACTAACTTTGCACTCCTTCCCGGGTCCCTCCCCTCATTACCAATTCTCAAACTAAGCACAAATTACAGGTACTTTTAAATGCAAAAACGTACAGCAATCACTGCACCTATAACCCATAATTTTAGATGAGGCACTAGGGTCAGAAATTCCTTATCTGGCGGCCCACATGTATTTGCTTACCTGAAGTGATGACTTGTTGTGGAAGTTGATAACAAAAAGAAAAAAAAAATAGAACATGTGGAGATAACCTATTGTAGACACAGAATTTTCTAGGTGAAATCCACAGGAATGCAAAAATGCAAAAAAACAAAGTGGATGAATTCATGTCCTTCAAATTAATTGGATGGGTGCAATATGTCAATGAGTGTTTTCAACAGTGTGATGTAGTAGATAGTACTTGGTATTAGAGGAGCTTAAGTCTTGCCTCTACAACCTCCTGGCTATGTGTCTTTAGGTCACCTTTTCAATGCCTCAGGCTATCATTTAAGACAGCTAGGCACTTCCTACCCCAAAGAAGTCACAGGTCCAGTTAAAAAAAAATCAGGACTTTGCCTGTGACTTCATCAGTACAGAACTCACAGTCCTCCACTCAGTATATATGTATGTGTAGTTTATGCATCTCTTTAGTGTCCTAAGACTCAGTGCAGTTTAAAGCTATTAAATCTTGTTTACAAATATACACACAGACATATGTTTGTATGTATGTATATATATATATATATATATATACATATGCTCTCTGAGACTAGATTCCCTACATTGATGAAATTACAGGTGCACACCTGTGATTTGTATGCATATAAGTAATGTATGTATATAAGTGCTTATAGAAAAGATATATTTGTGTAATATGTATGTATACATGCTTATCCTCACACCTAGAGATCTGGTCTCATATTTACTGAGAAAAGAAAGCATTCTCACCAACTCCCTCTTCTTTTCATCTTATAACTTTTTGATGCTATCCCTCGTTCTCTCTTTCAGATTACTCATATATCTGATTTAAAAAAGACCCTCATCATCCAGATCTCATGGTCCTGTCTCCTCTGGTTTTCTCTAGGACAATACTTTCCCAATCCCCCACCTCTCGATCTTTAGTGGTTCCCTTTCTATCTTCACTGCTGCCTATAATCATATCCAAATCTCTCATCCTTAAAAAGCCTTCAATAGTCCTACAAGCTCCTTGATTTTCCATCCTATATTTCACCTCCCTTTTTCAGTCAGACTCCTGGGGGAGGGGGGAGGGTGAACTGTCTGCATTTGCTGCATCCATTTTCTTTCTTCTTTTTTCTCAACTCTAAGATCTGCCTTTATTATTCAACAGTAACTGTTCTCCCCAAAGTTACAATGATTTCTTAATCACCAAATCCAATGTCCTTTTCTCAGCCTTCTTGATTTCTCTGCAGCATCTGACACTGTTGAACACCCTTTACACTATAAGTTAAGTTGGTACTCCTCTCTAATGGTTATCCTCCTGCCTATTTTGTTGATGTTTCAGTCCCATTTGACTCTTTGTGTCTTCATCATAATCATATATCACAACTTATTCAGCCATTCATCCTTTCAGTTTCTAGTTCTTTGCCACCACAAAAAGAGCTACTATAAATATCTTTGTGCAAGTAATTCCTTTCCCCCAATCTTTGATCTCTTTGGGATACAGACCTAGTAGTGGTATTGCTGGGTCAGAGTATGCACACTTTGGCAGACCTTGGGGAATAGTTCCAATTTACTCTCCAGCATGGTAGGATAATTTCACAATTCCACCAACAGTATTTTAGTGTTCCAGTTTTTCTACATCATATTCTCCAACATTTGTTATTTTCCGTTTGAATCATGTTAGTCAATTTGAAGTGTGAGGCCAAATCTCAGAGTTGTTTTAATTTACATTTCTCTAATTAATGATGATTTGGAGCATTTTTCATATGATTAAAGATAGATTTAATTTCTTCATCTGAGAATTGCCTGTTCATATCCTTTGACCATTTGTCAATTGGAGAATGCTTTGTACTCTTGTAAATTTGACTCAGCTCTCTATATATTTGAGAAAAGAGTCCTTTGTCAGAGACACTTGCTATAAAATTGTTTTCTCAGTTTGATGTTTCCCTTCTAATTTTGGTTGCATTGCTTTTGTTTGTGTAAAATTGTTCTAACTTAATGTAGTCAAAGTTATGTATTTTACATCTCATAATGTTCTCTATGTCTTGTTTGATCATAAATTCTTCCCTTATCCATAGATCTGACAGGCAAACTATTCTATGCTCCTCTTATTTATTTAAGGTTTCACCCTTTATCTCTAAATCATGTATCCATTTTTTACTTTACCTTGGTATTTGATGCAAAGTGTTGGTCTATGCCTAGTTTCTGTCATGTTATTTTCCAGTTTTCCCAGAAGTTTTTATTCATAATGAGTTCATCTTTCAAAAGCTTAGATCTTTGGCTTTATCAAACACTAGGTTACTATGGTCATCTACTACTGTATATTGAATGTCTTATCTATTCCATTGATCCACTACTCTGTTTCTTAGCCAATACCAGATTGTTTTGATGGTTGCTGCTTTATAACACAATTTGAGGTCCAGTACAACTAAACCATCTTCATGTTTTTTTCCCTTAATTCCCTTGATATACTTGGCCTTTTGTCCCATATGAATTTTATTATTTTTTCTAGGTCTATGAAATAATTTTTGGGTAGTTTGATTGGCATGTCACTGAAAAGGTAAATTAATTTAGATAGAATTATAATTTTATTATATTGGCTCAACCTATCCATGAGCAATTAATATTTTTCTAATTGTGTAGGTCTCACTTTATTTGCATGAAAAAATGTTTTCTGGTTGCCCATCCTTCTTTCAAACTTGTCTATTTCTTTTTTTTAACCCTTTCCAAAAGGTAGGGTCTTCAATCAGTTCTAAAATAGAAGAGTGGCAAGGGCTAGGCAATCAGAGTTGCCTGGGGTCACACAGCTAAGAAATGCCTGAGGTCAGATTTGAGCCTAGTTGTTCCCAACTTCAGAACTAGCACTCTCTTTACTGTGCTTCTTAACGGCCCCATCCATTTCTTTTGAAGGCACCACCTCAAGAGAAAGAATTTCCAACCAACTTTTCATAAAACTTCATTATCAGCTTCTGCCCCTCATTCTCTCCACATGTCCAATATCTTGGCAGATCTTGTTGTTTCTATCTCCCCATCATCTCTCACAGATGTGAATTCTAGTTTCAGATCTTATTATCTCTCACCTGGAATACAGCAATCTCTTAATTGACTGTCTGCCTTAAGTCTTTTCTCCTTATATATAGATTATCTTCCATACAGAAGCCAAAGTGATTTTCCAAAAGTACAGGCCTAAGTTACTCCTTCATAATTTGCAATGATTTCCTATTATCTCTTTGGTCAACTATAAACTCTTCTGTCAGTACAAACTCCTTACAGCCTTCCCTTCACTCACACTATATTCTGGCATTCATACTATTCTTTATATAGTACCTTGAAGTTCATTTCTAACCTCTCTGTCCCTTTGCATGGGGACTCTTCCCCTCATGCATAGATTGTACTTCCTCCTCCTTACCTTCATCTTTTAGAATTGTTAGTTTCCTTCAAGTTTCAAGTCTATATAAAGCCTTTCCTGCTCATCTCCAGATGCTGGAGCGTTCAAAATTACCTTGTATCTTCTTTGCATCCCCAGTGCTTTGGTTTGTGTTTGGCATATAGAAAGAAGGTGCATAAAAATGCTTGTTGATTGACTGATATGGATATATCTAGATCTAGAAGGGACCTCAGAAGCTGTCCTGACAATTGTTCTCATTTTGCATTTGAGAAATCTGAGGCATGGAGTGGAGACTAAGTGACTTCCCCAAGATTTTGTAGGTAGTAAATATTAGAAGAGTCACATAAAATACATTATTGGGAGTATGTGTGCTTGGAAAACAAGGGATTTCAAGTACATTGGGTAGATTTTCTGTAGGATTTATGGAAAAACATGAATAAAGATCTAGGATAGATTATGGAGGGATTACAGTTTGCATTTGTGGAAGACATATCCACACTAATGAAATCACAAATCCATCTTGCATTTCTCCTTATAAATGCAGGAAAAACAAAACAGTGGCTTTATGATACAGTGGAAAAAGCATTAGATTCAGTTTAAAAGATCTGGATTTGATTTTGGTCCCTGATTCTTACTTGTCGTGTGACTTCAGTTCTATAAGTTTCCATGCTAATATCTGGAAAATGGTGATAATAATGCTTGAATTACAAACAAAAATAGGGCTGTTAAGAGAAAAGTGATTTCTAACATGTGAAATATTAATAAATATGAGTTCCTGTTAAATAGAAAACCTATTAAGAAAACAGGAAGGATTTTGTTGTCAGATAATTTGTTCTGCTATAAAACTCTTGGATACAAGATTCAAAGGCAAGAATATCAGTGATATTAGCCCTGTTAATATTTGAACAAATTACAAAAAGTTGCATACTTATGACTTATTGGAAAGACACTTTCAGAAAATATAAATTACAAAAAGTCTTTAGGCTCATGATCTGGGGATAAATTCTAGGATTCTTCCAAACAGAGGAATACAGACAACAGTCACAATAAGGAATAGATCTTAGTCATGAAATAGTCACTTAATTAAGGAAGGAATTAGTAGTCATAACATCTGGTAATACCCAAAAGGTTCTTATGTTTGTTAAGCTCTCTCCACACAGCACCCAGTATTTAATAGTGTCTCCTGCACGTACAGTTAACTGTAATTAATAACTGCCTTGGAAATATTTTGTTTGGGTCTTCAGGACAGAACTAGGTTCACTAGAAACAATGGGCAGAAGGTTTAGAAAAGTACATTTAGGTTCAATGTAAAGGAAAACTTACTAGCAATTAGAGCTGTCCCAAAGTGGAACTTCCAAGGGGCCTTGGGAGTTATTGGGTGCCTCAACAGACATCACTTTTACTGATTACTGATTATTGACTTGGGGATATTGTAGGAAAAATTTTTTTATTGAGCTATACATTAGAATAGATGGTCCCTGGTTCTAGTTCACTTCTAAGAGTTGATCATTTGTAATTAATACAAACAGTCCCAGCACCAAGTCTGAGTGACTAAGCAAGATAGGGATGGGAGGATGTAGAAATAGTTTGTACTGTTATGATCAATTAAACTCTAGATCCTTTTAAAAACTAGTCAGAAAGACAGTGCAGGCTCAATTAGCATCAAGGAAGAGAGATGTGGGAGCTTTTAATGACCCATATTTGTCTCATTTTCTTATGGTTAAACTAGTAGGAAGCAAAACAATTAGCTGGCTTCTTTAGAGGTTCCTGGAAATGTCTTGGAGTCCCTGTTATGCCAGCAGATATATATATGCTAAAAATGTGAGAACTTGGAGTTTTGCCTACCTGTTCCTATCTATCAGAAGAACTCATGTCTAGTATATAGAGCATTAGCTCTACCTCTCCTTGGGTTGAGGTACTCATTTATTATTAGTCAAAGGATTGTGGTTACTCTGGATTTACCCAAACAGATTTACCTCTAAGCCCCAAGCTATGGAAATCTTATCTCCTCTCTAATTACTATGATATATGTATTATAATTCATATTTTTCACTATCCAGTATTACATTGTCCTAGCCATTGACCAAATCAGAATGTAGTGACTTCTCCATGAAGCCAGGCAGCTATTTTAATATTCTTTATTCTTTTTAATAAAAACAATGAAAAGACTAAATGCTGCAAACCCACGAGTTCCAAGAAAGACACAATTCAGTTATTTTGTCCCTCTCCGTGACTGTTCCTCTCGGAAGCAGGCAAAGGTGTTCCCAATTAATACTTGACTCATGGCATTTATTTAGGCTAGTCTTTAGAGGAAAGGCTCAGTAAGCATAAATATGAGTTTCAACTTCTTGTGATTTTGGGACACAGACCCCTGTGTAGACAGATGCTTCTAAAGGCAGCACTACCCCATTTGCAGTCCTTCACCTGCTTCTTCTGGCTAGTTCATTATTAGTAAGAATGGGAGAATGGACCTAAAGGGCGACCTCCCAAGGAAAGCCTGCCAACACGATTCCGCCTTCTCCTTTCTGATCTCGAGATATTCAGGTCAAGTGTATTTTGAGGCATATCACATCACCCCACTCCCTTCTCACCACCACCTGTCCACGCTCCCTTCAGATCTCCTTGGATTTTCAGTTTTATAGGCAGGGATGACCAAAGGCATAGAGCGAACACTATCAGATGGGGCATAGATATCCATTTCATGTGAAGTATGTATAATACTTTTACTTCCTACCTCCAAGGGATGTTTGGAGAAAAGTGCTTTGTAAACCTGAAAATAAGAACATAGTAGGCACTTTATAAACATTTGCTATTACCATTATTATTTAAGCATACCTCATTTTATTGTACTTTGCAGACAGGTTTCTTTCGAATTGAAGGTTTTTGGTAACCTTTCATCAAGCAAGTCTATAGGTCCCACTTTTCCAACAGCATGTGCTCCCTTTGTGTCTCTGTATTATACTTTGGCAATTCTCACTATGTTTTAGACTTTTAAATTATTATTTAATGATATTTTAATAAATTTATTATATTATTTATTAATTTAATTATATTATTATATGTTATGTTATTATCATATGATACTAGTATATCTGTGATCAGTGATCTTTGATGTTACCATTGTAATTAATTGGTGGCACCATGTACTAAGCCTATACAAGACTGATAAATGTGTGTGGTCTGACTGCTCCACTGACCTGCAGTGTTTGCCTCTCTCCCTCTCTTTGGACCTTTCTATTTCCTGAGATGAAACAATATTGAAATTGGGCTAATTAATCATCTTAAAAATGGCCTCTAAGTGTTCCAGTAAAAGAAGGAGTCACTTAATTCTGCAAATGTCATTGTTGTCATATTTTAAGAAATTGCCACAGACATCCCAACCTTCAGCAACTACCACCCTGATCATTTAACAGCTCTCAACCTCAAACACTCACTGAAGACTCAGATGGTGGTTAACATTTCTTAGCAATAAAATATTTTTTAATTAAGATATGACATAATACTATTGTTCACTTACTAGACAGTATAGTATACAGTACAGTATAGGCTATGGCATAGTAAACATAACTTTAATATGCACTGGAAAACCAGAAAATTTATGACTCACTTTTTTTGGGTGGTATTTCCTTTATTGTGGTAGTCTGGAACTAAATCTACAATATCCCCAAGGTGTGCCTATATAAAGGAGAGGTACCATGAAGGTAAAATGACTTGAAATAGGGAACAAAATCTTGCATAAAGTTTCTCTTGTATCTTTTTTCAAGTTATATGTGTGCATGTGTGTGTCTTACCAAACAAGAGAGGTTTCTTGTATGGGTCCAGTGAAGACCCAGTCACTTTGGTTATCTGAGGACCAACCTGGCTGAATTTGGAAAGACTCATCACCAGGGTGGCCAAAGAATGATCAGTTTTGTTTTTTTGTTGAGGCTTTTATGGCACAGAACCTCTCAAAGATCATCTAGCAATGTTTAGACGTATTGTGATTTCTATTGGTGGAGGGAATTCCCATAGTATCTGTACTTTTTGTCTTTGTTGTTACTAGGTAGGCTCATTGCTAGTAGAGATTTCTCTAATTCTTTGCTAGTGTATCCTCAAGAACCTAGAATGGTGTGTAATTAGGTGCTTTATAAACACTAAATAAATAATATAAATATAATAATAATAATAATATAAATATAAATTGATTGATTTATTACATTACAGAAGTATTTTTTAGTAGTATTTTAGTGTTATAGCATGTAGAAAGTTATTTTTAGATATCCAAAGATATTTTTATATCTATTAAGGAATATAGGAGATTTTGCTTCCCTTTTCCTACTATATATGTATAAAAATAGATAACATATAAACATATATGTTATTTATAAATTGTATTTATGGATATGGTTCTAGGTTCAGCTTATTTTAATACTTTTTACACTTATTAAAATCTTATAAAACATCATAACATAAATGATAACTTAAAATGACATATATGAATAATATAAATGTTATGATGAATTTTATTAAAATTATTCATCTTTTTTATATCTCCTCACAAACTTTCATTATTTTTACTATGTTCCTCTCTTCTCCCCTAACCTGAGAGCTTTGTAATAACAAAGAATTTTAAAAATAGAAAGTAAAACAATTGGGCAAAACTAACCAAAATATCTAATAAATCAAATACCATGTGCATAAGCTTCCACTTCTACAAATAAGAGAGATGACTCTTATGATTATTTTCCAGGATAAGCTTGATCATAAGAATTATACCATATTCAATTTGGGATGTTCCCCTTACCTTCCCCATCTCTCATTACCATTTATTTTTATTACATCAGATATTATTTTCCTGATACTGCTTATTCTACTTTGCATGACTTCATATCCGTTTTTGCATGTTTCTCTGAATTCTTTATATTTTTTTATTTTTGCTGTGAAATAATTCAATTACATGTATGTACTGAAATTTGTTTAGCCATTCTCCAATTAAGGTCATCCACTTTGCTTCCAGTTCTTTATCACAAAAGTGTACCTATGAATATTTTGCTGTATAAGGGGCCATTCCTTCAAATTTTGGTTTTCTTTGGTATACTACATATAAGCATAACAGTGCTTTTGTTCAAAGGTAGTCCCTTTTTATTAAAACATAATTCCAGATTGTTTTACAGAATTGTTCACGGATTCACACATTTACATTTCTTTTATTGGAATTTTGGAGCAATTTTTCATATGATTTTTAATAGTTTACAAGCCTTCTTTTGATAACTTTCAAAACTCCATATCTTTTAACCAGTTACCCATTGGACAATGACTCTTGGTTTTCTATGTTTGAATTAATTCCTTATATGCTATGGATATCAGATCCTTATCTAATGAAAATATTTTTTCCTCATCAACAGCTTCCCATCTTATCCTAACTATGCTGATTTTGTTCTTATTAAAGCTTTCTAATTTCATGTAATCAAAATTATCTATTTTATCTTTTGTGATCATCTATCTCTTTTTTTAGTAAAGAATTCTTTGCCTAGCCATAGAATCGGCTTAGGCATGCTTAGATAACAAAAATTAAGTGAATCAAAGATTCTAAGTGATCAATAGTGGGATTGGTATGTAATTTCACCCTTCCCTTTCAGTGTTGGCCAGATTAGGGAGATTTGGTCTCAAAAATGATTTTTTTTCACCTTTAGGAAATGTTTTTTAAAGTTGTTTTTAGATAGTTGAGAAATAGAAATGTTGCTGAGTTAGGACTAATGGTCATTATTTTAATGGGCATGTGCTCATGACTGATGTTTTAAAAGTATATCACAGATTATCATAACAAAGTAATTTGGAAGCGACAATTAAAGAGATTTATTACTCTTTACCATAGACTATATGTTGACTCATAGGTTCTCTTGGGTTGTCAGATGGTGGCTGGGTTCTTGAATGCTGTGACCTAGAATACTTCTTTCATTTGCCCAAAAGAATTTGTTCATTAGTGACCCACCCATAGGCTGCATTATAATTGAACATTTTGCAAATCAGTTTAAAAAGAGGAGATCCCTAATCTATTAGAAATCATATTCTAAACAGTCATGTTTGGCAAGGGTTATTCTCTCTTTTTCTCTGACTTCACCATCATCATCCTGTCTCTAAAACTTTTGTATAGCTGGTACTGTCAGTGAGTACTCAGAACAGCGCCTTTAATGCAATAAGAACTTGATAAACACTGATGACTGAAGAAAATGCAGAGATGATTTCTCCAACTCTTGTAGACCATGCTGAGTTTGTGCTGTGAGCAATTAATTTTTCACATTCTCATTTGGTTTTAAACACAATTCTTTGAGGCAAGGAGCCAGCTAAAACTTGTTTCAAAATTATTTCCACCTAGGGGAGAGAAATAAATAGTCTATATGTAGAACATGTTAGGGAGGCCCCCAAAGCAGAAACTTCAATCTATAAAATTACCTAGGCAGTACCAGCTGCCTGTAATATCCACCCACATGCACAATGGAATTACTTTTTATGAGCCTTCTTCCCATAAGAAGCAAAGCTAAAGGATATTCACCTGTAAAAATAATGGCAAAGGAGTAGTACAATATTGTCTAAATACTTGGCACTAGTTTAGTCAGACTTTTTCTTAACAAGCAAAAAGTGTGACGAGCTCAGATCAGATGATGAATGGGTTAAAGGTTGGCCTTCTAAAGTAAAACCTTGTCTTTCACTGTGAGCTCTGGTTATCAGAATTCTTAGAGTAGGCCCATTCTTGGCCAGCACAGACTTTTTGAACCAGGGATTTTAATCTAGTTGAACAACTGAGGTGTGTGACTCAGCTCTCTCGATGAAGAGGAGGAGGTTGTTATTTTTTTTAAACTTGGGAGTATAAGCACGTGAGCAAATTGTAATATGAATTACATGAGTCATATCTACAATCTGACAATGGGAGAAAAGAGCTAATTATAAACACCTTAGTCTTTAAACAACTTCCCAGAAGATTTTTAAACTTTTTTGGTGCTATACAAAATGAAAGCTCATCATATTATCTAAGTTTCTTGGGCATAAGAGGTTACCTTTAACACTTGTAGGTGAGGTACCTGTAATTAAAGACCCATTAGGGAACAATACATAAGCACAGGACCTAGAGTCTTGTAGCGTGAGTCCTATGTGAGTTTTGTTTTCTGATGTGTGAACACAGAATGATTAAGCACCAGGTATCAAATCCTGGTTCTAGCAGTTTGCTTGTGTGACCCTGGGCAAATCACTTAATTCCTCTGAGTTTCAGTTCCTTCAAATGTCAAATGGAAATTTATACTCCCTACCCCACAAAGCTGTCATAAGGAAAGTAGTTTGTAAAGTTTAAAGTGTTTTAAAATTATCATTATGAATAAACTTCTATTGATTCGAACCCTAGCCTAAGAACCTGGAAAATGATGCCTGTGGGATAGTCCACAGCTTGTCTCACTGTAGAAACTGACCACAAAATATGGAGGAGAAACTTTTAATATCAACAAACAAGCAACACTATCTGATATTAACAGTGGCAAAAGACCTACCATTTTGGCATCCCCCAAATTACTAACTCCAAGATTCCCGTCTCCAGTATTTGTAAATCTCATGGCCCTCCCCTCTATCTGCCTGTGTTACTTGTTATTAGAAGTTGTCTGTTGGAAGAATCACAAAGAGTTCTTAGCTATCCCCTAGTCACTCTGGGAGTTACTAGAAAGTAGCTTGGAAACTATCTCTTGATCTAAGCAGTGTTAGCTATTTGAGCTGAGTGTGACACCTTTGATTTCATGGTGGCAAATCAGGGATAGAACATGGTGTTAGGAATGAGGTCAACCATACCTAGGACTCTGAAGATCACTACTGACCTGGGAGCAAGTCTTTTATCTCTCTAGGCATCAGGTTCCTTTTCCATAAAATCAATGGGTACGACTAGGAGATGATTTCCAAGGGTTCGTCCAGTTTTTTCTATGTTTCTCTAAAAAGGTCTTGTTATCACCTCAAAGAATAACACATCCTTCTCCTATGGAGCTCCAGCCAATCTGGATGTGATTCAACAGGAGTTACTGTTATTGAGCTCATACTTAGGGTGAACTTGCCTCAGTTTAGGTCTCTTATCATTTCAGGTTCTCCCTTAAAGCATGGGACAACCCCAAAGCATTATATCTACCTCCCTAGAGATGAAGAACCAACCTAATTGTTCTTTGTTTCCTTTCTATTCGGCATTGAGACATTATACTTATTAACTTACACATGCACGTGCACACACACACACACACACACACACACACAGGTACTAAACTAATATGGGTTAGAGTAGGTAGGTATAATTAGGTAACACTTTATAGGTAGGCAGGTCTTGGATCCCTTGTGGGAGACTAACATTCTGGAGTATGTGTGCAAGAGCTACCAGGTAGGAGGTGATATTTTTCAATCTCCACTCTATACATGCTTTCAGAAGAGGAAGTGATAGCAATAGTAACAATGAGAGGCAATTTGGGATAGGGGATAGAGCACAGGATTTGAAACAAGAAGATCTGGGTTTGAATTCTGCCTCTGGCACTTACTGGGATGTGTGACCCTAAACCATTTACCTAACCTCTCTGGTACTTGGGTTCCTCATTTGTAAAATGAAGAGGTTGGACTCTATGACTTATTTGTATATAATAACCATGATATTATGATCCTATGAAGTATGAGGCTGGATAAACCATAGCCTTCCATTTCATTTGTGATACCTCTACCCTATATTTCCTTCCTTCCTTCTTTCTTTCCTTCCTCTCTTCCTTCTTCCTTTCCTTCCTCCCTTCCTTCTTTCCTTCCTTCTTTCTTTCCTTCTTCCCTCCCTCCCTTTCTTCCTTCCTTCCTTCTTTTCAGAGGTATACATACACAGGTATTTATGTATATATATTACTATTAAATTTTATATGTTCAAACTGCAAACATTTATTTTTAAAGTTTCATTGATGGATATTGTTTTTGAAGGGTTTCAGTTATAACAAATCATGAAAATATTAAAGAGCAAAGGATTCATGGCTCAGACTTATGGATATATTTCTAATATTTCACATGATTGATTTCTGAATCCTTAAATTGGATGGGACTTAAATTTTGGGGAACTTAAAGAATCTAACCTCTACTGTTATCTGCAATCCGGAAGGCTAGCAGGCAATTTCTATAGCTCTTTGTTATGTCAAAGACTTACATTTAACATCTGGATAGCTTGGTGCCAGTGTTCGGGAGGAAATAGGTTTGATCAAAGTCAGGAAGCACCTTCCAAGGAGCTTCTTTCCTGAGAACCCTCCTCTTGCTATCCATTTCTTTATCTTGCAATTGGTTGTCAATATTATGTTAATACTTCTGTTGTTCCATTTGTTTGATTGACATCCTGCAAACCCCCATCCTGGAAAGCTATAATAAAGAGTGCAGCTTGCTCAGCTGCTCTCCTGGCCTCTCTCTGATTCCAGAGCACTGACCTGCTGACACCACGCTAAAGTTTTGTCCCTGTGTTCCTTGTTTCTCTGCGCCTTCTATGGCTCACTCTCTCTGGTTCTTGATCTTCACCCATTACTTTCCCAGTCTTCAGCTTCCCTCGATAGGTGATTTAAACCCACACGAGAAATCTATGTAAGAGCTGGACTCTACAGTTTTTACATTACATTTACATTGCTTTTTGCAGTTGAGTAAAACAGTTAAGCAAAATTAACAATGCAGTAGCCTCAACTGAGGTCATTTAAGAAAATTTAACAGAAATTTATTTTCTCTGTCTCTCATTCTCTCTGTCCTATTGAAAAAAAAAAGATAAAATAAATTCTCTGTGATAAACATTCATAGTTAAGAAAAACAAATTCCTTCACTGGCTATATACAAAAAAAAAATAATTGTGCTGTAAGAAATGAAGAAAGAGATGGTTTCAAAGAGACATGGAAAGACTTAAATGAACTGATGCAAGGTAAAGTACAGCTATGTGAAATCCAGTAAAACTCCATCCACTGTTTTAACTTGTCCCACCCCTCCAGACCTGGAATCTCCCCAGATTTGTTTTGTAAAGTCTATAAATGAACTCTGTGATTCTGTCTACATACTCCACCCTCCAAATCCTGTTGGGAAGTGTATGGTAAGATAGTGTGCTGTGTAAGAGAAGTTAAAAGACAAGGGCTGTGTTTTCAAGGAATTTATAATCTAAAACCAATTAAATGAAAGATTTTCAAATCTGAGAGAATTTTAATATAAGAAGTGAGATTTAGAGAGTTGAAGGGTCACATCAGTACAACAAGGATATATGAACATACCTGAAGTGCACATCATCATCAAGAGAGAGAAAATCTATAGCTACACCCCTGAATAAATAACTCATTACTCCCCAACACAAGCCCAATTAGTCCGGCCAAACTGGTTTTACTTATTGTTTGGAGAAAACACCATCCACCTTTCCAGCCCTTAGAGCCACTCAAACCAGTTCCCCTCTCCCTGGGGTGCTCTTTCTAATCATGGAATACCAGAATTTCAGGGTTGGAATGGATCTCAAAAACCCAATGTGGCATTTTAACTAGAATCTCCTCTATATACCAGGGAAGTGATCATGCAGCCTTTACTAAAGACTTCTAGAGAGGGAGTACTTAGGTCTTCCTGAATAAACCCATTGCATTTTGGGGGCATCTCAAATTTAAGATATCAGGCCTCAATCTGCCTCTTTGCAACCTCCCCCTGTTGTACTTAGTACTCCTTTTTGGGGTCAAGAAAAAACAAGCCTAATCCCTCTTCTGCATGACAGTCTTTCAAATACTTGAAAAACATAATCATGTGACTTTCTCCAGGCTAAATATGCCCAGATTTTTAATCACTCCTCAGATAGTATGGCTTGAAATTCTCTTCTCATTCTGATTCCCTTTTTTTGGTTCCCCTCTCTGTCAATCACTGTCTTTCCCAATACTAGAACTGAACCCCCAAAACTGAACATACTCCCTTCACCCATCTAAAGGGTGTACACCTTTCAGAGCTCAACTAGAGCCCTCTCTTCTCGCTCAAATTCCTTGGTCTCAGAAATCTTTCCTACTGCTCAGTCCCAACAATACCTATTATTTGTTGTTGTTCAGTCATTTCAGCTGTGTCCAGCTAAGTCTTCATGACCCCATTTGGAGTTTTATTGGCAAAGATACTGGAGTGGTTTGCCTTTTCCTTCTCCAGCTCATTTTAGAGATGAAGAACTGAGGCAAACAGAGTCAAGTTACTTTCTGAAAGCTACACAGCTGGCAAGTGTCTGAGGTCAGAAAAATGGGTCTTCCTGATTCTAAGCCCAGCGCTCTATCCTTGCATCACCTAACTGTCCCTACCATTTATACCATTCATTTGATACCTAATCATATGTTACATTGTATTATTACTTACCTAAATAAATAACATTATCTAACTCTTTTACATCCTTGTGTTTTGACTCCCTCATTACACTGTGAGCTCCTTCAGGGCAGAGCCCTTGTCTTAAGTTTTTTTGTATATTCCACTGAATAACCCCAAGTAACAATGTAAAAAATGAAATTAACTGTAAAATACATAATGTTAGGCATGTAGCAAGACCTCAATAAAAATGAATGATAAATATGAGACTACAGGCTGTGAGCCTTGAAGTGGTTACTCTGAATTGATTGTCCTTTCAGAAGTGAAACATCGATTAACCAGAATCTAACTAATTAATCCTGGCTCTTCCATTATCTAGTTCTGATTTTGGCCAAGTCCCTTCTCTGAAAACTTCATCAGTTTCCTCATTGGTAAAATGAGAGGACTACATTAAATAATTTTATGTACCTCTTCCTGTTTTAATTTTCTATGATTCTAATCCTCTCTTAATTGAGGATCCTGATCTAACTCCAATGTCCATCATGTCCTTGACCATTAGGATAAAGGAACCTATCCTAAGAAAACATGCTGACTCTCCAGGAGTTCAACCTCACCCTTTCTCCTAGTATACAGTACAAATTTAGTCTAGCAATAACAATGACGCCAACAACTCATATTTATATAGCTCTTTGAAGTGTTTTACATTTTGTCTCTACACCTTTGCCCTTACAGAATCTTTCCTTCAAAATGCAACTCAAGGGGCAGCTAGTTGGCTCAGTGGATAGAGAGCCAGGCCTAGAGAAGGAAGGTCTTGGGTTCAAATCTAGTCTCAGACATTTCCTAACTATATGACTCTGAGCAAGTCACTTAACTACCCCATTGCCTAGCCTTTGCTGTCTTCTGCTTTGGAACCAGTACTTGTCGCAATTCTAAGACAGAAGGTAAGAGTTAAAAAGAGACACAACTCAAATATCATCTTTTATATGTATTCTTTCCTTGTTTCTCCATCTCAGTGTCCTCCCACCCAAATTACCTTCAAGTTAACTACTTTATATTTATTCTGTGCTTATGTATGCATTTGACTTCCCTGTTAATAAGTAGGCTCCTTGAGAGTAGGTATTGTTTCATTCACTGTATTAGTATCCCTAACATCTAGCACATAGGTGGCACTTAATAAATATTAGCAAATATTTATTGATAGATTAATTGATTGGTAGTGATCACTGGAGGTAACAACAACAACCCTGGGATTCTATAATCAATTCAAACCAAATTAATCATCATTTCTTTGCTGAACATTTTACTAGGCACTGGAGTAGCAGAAATTTTAGATAACATGGGGTCCTTGACCTCATGCATTAGGAAGGGAAGTTGAATCATATTCTGTATATTGTACAGATAAGAAAAATTACTAACACATTTTAATCAACATTTCCCAGTAATGAGAGACAAACAAAAGATGCTAGGAATTCTGTTTAATCTTCAGTTCATTCAAAAAGAAGATCTAGAAGGAAAAAAAGACCCAACCACTCTACCCCCCTCCCCCAAACCAAAACAACTCTCATTCCTTGGATATTCTCATTAATTAAAGCTTTATTACATAAAATTCTCAGACCTTCTCACTACTTCCTAAAGTTATATTGCAGAAAATGATGTTAAAATTTTTTATCCACATTTATTATGGGTAACTGAGCAATTGGTTCCTTTATAAGAGGACTGGGATCTCTGCTACAGAAAAATTTGCTTTGCCTGCTAGAGATCAGGTGGAGGTTTACCTCCATTTAACAGTTTGAAATATATTCTGAGATAAAAGGCAAATTAAATTTCATAAAGGTGGATTGAGGAAAGGTAATAGAGAGAAGTCAGGGGGAAGGTTGGACCTAGGAAAATTAGAGTTGAAAAGTATTTCATTTGTAAAGACAAAGTTCTATAATGTATGCTAGAAATATAATGATTAAAATCCACAAAACACTTTCTCTTAGAAGCTAATACCTTAATAGGGGAAAGGCCATATTGTATATTATATATGTGTATATGAATATATAATATAAATTAGAATATCATCACTTAATTGTATAAAGTTAGTGGCTTATGTATATATAATGCTTTAAAGTTTTGAATTTAACACTATCCCTAGTCTAATGACTTATTTTGACTCAGAATTGACCTAGGTTCTTGAATCTTATGTCAGTAGAACACAAGCTTGAAAAATTTGGGCATATTCCAGGAGACAGATGGTATCTGATGTCCAAGGATTAACCCAACTAAGAATGAAAAGACTCATCCTCAGGAGGATGGTCAATAGGTGATGAATTCATTGGCCAAGGAAATGAAGCATATAAAAATGCAAAATAATCCTTGGTTTGGTAGCAGTAGTTGTAGAGTGACAGAAAAAGGGCAGCGGATATGAAGAATCACATAATTTTTCTAAAATCTACAAAATCTTGACATATCTTTGGTATCCTGAATGTGACCTCCTCTTTTTCCAATGACCAATGTCTTCATACTCCCGGAAGAGCCAAATCATATTGAGTCTAACATCACTGTGAATTAAAAGAGCAGACATAAAGAATTTGAAGCTAAATGGGACAAAATGTTCAGAGATTCTCCTTGAAGAGGTAATCATGTGGCTAAAGAAAACAAGAAACAATTTCATTGGACACTTGGTTATTATGAATTGCAGTATTCTTGATGGGCATAAACAAAATCTGAATCTAATAAGTTGATATCTGTTGCAGAAAATGAGAAAATATTGAAATTCTTTGAAGAATTTAGTTAAACTCCCCAAATCAAATCATCTTATTCTTTAGTTGTTAGTGACTCCATTGCAAAGGTGAGCATTAGGCAAGAATAATCAGTTGGTCATTGTTCTGCATATGCTATAATGAAACACTGAAAGTTTTTTTTAAACATACTCTTTTATAAACATATTTATATACCATCAGTTAAATAATCTCCAACTTGGTTAAAAAGTATTTTCTAAGAAGGTAATAGCTGTTAGCAAGGAAAATAGATCTACTTAGCAGGGAGGTTCTTGGGAACTTCAGGTTTCCCTGACAGAGTCCTAGAGTTGACTTTTTATCCTCCTTACACAAAGAATCCATAACTGGGTCAAAGAACAATCTGTCTAGGGGTCAAATTACTTTAAATTGCCCTGAGTAGTCTGATCTTTAACTTCACTTAAACAGACCTGGTTGCTGTTGTGGGAGTGTGGGAGAGGTTAATTAATTCAAGCATCCTCAATTTCACCAGTACTTTGTCCTGCAATAACTGGCAAAAAATTAGGTTGGAAAAAAACTGAGAATTAAGAAACAAGGCAAGTCAAAAGGCTTGTAGACTACATAGAGACCTAAGGTCTACATATCATGAATTCTTTCTTCTAGAAGAAAGTTGGGAGGCAATAGACATGGTGGTTGTTGAATAACATCAAACAACAAAGGAAAAAAGACATTGGGTATAAAATGAAATCAGTAGACAGTTACTGATTTGAACTGTTGGTAATTTGGGAATTATTTCCACCTGAGTAAACTGTATACCAGTTAAGCCTTTGACTTTTTGAAACAAAGATGAAAACCAACATCAAATTAGAAGAAAGAAAATATATGATAAGAAGGTATGGCACTTATTTAAACATGACCTATTTAAAAATTATTGATCATGGGAAAACTGGAAATGGATAAGGAAAGAGAAATAACTACCATCTCCCAAGGAAAATGTCTGATTTAAATCTGTCACAACAAAAAAGGGGAATTGAACTGCCTAGAAGCAGTTTCAGCTCATAAACTTTTGGTCTCCTTGTCAAATAGGAAGAAATGTCACTCAAAGTCAGTTTAGAATATAAGCTCATTGGTAAATCTTATAGGGAAGGATAATGAAAGGTTATGATGAATAATATAAGCTGAGAAGTAGTAGAGGGAAAAATAAACTTGGATAAGCTTGACATAGACTTTTATGAATTGATGCAGAGTGAAAGGAATGAACACAGAACAAAGTGAAACAGAATCGGAACAATTTAACAACATTGCAAAGAAGAATGATTCTGAAAGGTTTAAGAACTGTTCAAAGCAATGGCCAACCACAGTTTTGGAGGAGTGAATTTGAAGTACGCTACTTACCTCCTGACAGAAAGCTAATGGACTTGGGATGTAAAACAAGGCATACATTTCTGAACCTGGCCAATGCAGGAATTTGTCCTACTTGACTGTGGCCCATTTCTGCCTTCATTCACTCACATCATTAAAGGCTTTGCAAAGTTCATCAAAATATATCAGTCCTCTCTGATAGAGGATAGAAAAACTGGTTGTAACTCTAATGAAGAAGGTGATGATGGATACCAGAGGGTAACATCAACTTTGTTGGACGTAGCAAGAAAACTCTGGTGAAAGATGGTACAACCCTCAGGTTTCTTTAAGCTCCGGGGTCAGTAATCTCTTGTGTTTATATCTGAAAATAGCATGTGAAGCTACTCTTTATTGCTTTTTTCTTCCTGCTAAATTTATACTGAGAAAATCCCAAATTATTGCCCTAGTTGTTAATTCTAGGGAACAAGCCCTTGGACTTTTTAAACCTGAAAATATACATATGCTACAAGAAATGCATACTATGAGGCACTTCAGATACTTTGCCATCTTGTCAATGTTAATATTCTTTTCAAGGGCCCAGATCTCAAGTTCTCCAGGTCTACTTACTACATACTACCTATGTAACTTTCTTATCAAGTAATTATGGGATTCCACCCAGTAAGCTGCAGGTCTTTGTCAAATCCTCTTGATACTACAAGGACACCAGTGTGGCCTTTGCCTACTTTTGTTAGGCAACATGATGCCATCAAAAGAGCATTGTTTTCAAGTCAAATATCTGACAGTATCGTGACTCTTCCATCTGTATAGCTAAGTCATTTGTTATCTATAGACCTCAGTTTCCTTATCTATAAAATGAAGAGAGTTAGACAGGCACATAATAGGTGCTTAATAAATTCTTTTTGATCGATTGATTATACTAGATCGTTTAGGACGATGATTAGTTCTATTTTGGACAGTTGAATTTGATGGCACATCCATGTGGAGATGTTCAGTAGAAAACTGGAAACTTGACATTAGAGTTCAGGAGAAAAAGTAGGGCTGAAAACAAAGTTTTGGAAGTCACCAAATGTGGGGAAAAAAAAGATCAAACTGAAGAGATTATATAACAAGAGTAGAAAAGGAAGAGAAGACTACCCAGAGCAGATCCTTTGGACATACCTATCTCAAGATCATGGGAGATGGATGATGATCCAGTAATGGACACTGAGAAGGCATGGTCAGAGAGGCAGAAAAAGAACCAAGATTGAGTATTATCCCAGAAGCTAATGGAAGGGAGAATATCTAGAAGAGGAGGAGCCAACTGTCAAAAGTTGAAGAAAATACAAGGAACATGAGGAGCGAGAAAAGGCCATCAGATTTGGCAGCTAAGTGATGAGCAATTAGAGAATAGTTTGAGTTGATTAATAGGGTACAAAGCTGGTCTAAGAAGTGAGTTAGTGGATAATTCAGGGACAGGTACATATTCTTTCTAGATGTTTGGTCAAATGGTCAAAGAATATGAACAAGCAATTCTCAGATGAAGAAGTTAAAGCTATCTCTAGCAATATGAAAAATGCTCCTAATATTGACTAGAGAGATGCAAATTAAAACAACTCTGAGATATTACCTCACACCTATCAGAACAGTTAATATGACCAAAAAGGGAAATGATAAATGTTGAAAGAGATGTAGGAAAATGGGGATAATAATACACTATTGTGGAACTGTGATCTGATTCAAACATTCTGAAAAGTAATTTGGGACCATGCCCAAAGGTCATCAAACTGTGCAAACTCTTTGACCCAGCAATACCACTATGAGGTCTATATCCCAAAGAGACCAAAGATAGAGGGAAAAGACCTACTTATGCAAAATATTTATAGTAGCTCTTTTTGGGGTGGCAAAGAACTGGAAACTGAAGGGATATCCATCAATTGGGGACTAGCTAATTGTGCATTAAGAAATGATGAACACATGGCACATTCACAAAAATAGATCATACACTAGGTCACAGAAACATGGCACTCAAATGCAGAAAAGCAGAAATAATAAATGCAGCCTTTTCAGATCACAAGGCAATAAAAATATTGATTGGTAAGGGTACATGGAGAGCCAAATCAAAAATTAATTGGAAATTAAATAATATGATACTCCAAAATCGGTTAGTTAGAGAAGAAATCATAGAAACAATTAATAATTTCATTGAGGAAAATGACAACAGCGAGACATCCTTTCAAACCTTATGGGATACAGCCAAGGCAGTACTTAGAGGAAAATTCATATCCCTGAGTGCATATATTAACAAATTAGGGAGGACAGAGATCAAGGAATTGGAAACGCAAATAAAAAAACTTGAGAACGAACAAATTAAAAACCCCCAGAAGAAAACCAAACTAGAGATCCTAAAAATTAAGGGAAAAATTAATAAAATCAAAAGTGAACTATTGAGCTAATAAACAAGACTAGAAGCTGGTACTTTGAAAAAACAGACAAAATAGACAAAGTACTGGTCAATCTAATTATAAAAGGAAAGAAGAAAGGCAAATTAACAGCATCAAGGATGAAAAGGGGGATCTCACCTCCAATGAAGAGGAAATTAAGGCAATCATTAAAAACTACTTTGCCCAACTATATGGCAATAAATATACCAACCTAGGTGATATGGATGAATATTTAAAAAAATATAAATTGCCTAGACTAACAGAAGAAGAAATAGATTTCTTAAATAATCCCATATCAGAAAAAGAAATCCAACAGGCCATCAAAGAACTTCCTAAGAAAATCCCCAGGGCCTGATGGATTCACCAGTGAATTCTATCAAACATTCAAAGAACAGCTAACTACAATACTATACAAACTATTTGACATAATAAGCAAAGAGGGAGCTCTACCAATCTCCTTTTATGACACAAACATGGTACTAATTCCAAAGCCAGGCAGGCCAAAAACAGAGAAAGAAAATTATAGACCAATCTCCCTAATGAATATAAATGCAAAAATCTTAACTAGGATACTAGCAAAAAGACTCCAGCAAGTGATCAGAAGAGTCATCCACCATGATCAAGTAGGATTTATACCAGGGATGCAGGGCTGGTTCAATATTAGGAAAACTATCCACATAATTGACCACATCAACAAGCAAACCAACAAGAACCACATGATTATCTCAATAGATGCAGAAAAAGCCTTTGATAAAATACAACACCCATTCCTACTAAAAACACTAGAAAGCATAGGAATAGATGGGTCATTCCTAAAAATAATAAACAGTATATATCTAAAACCATCAACTAATATCATCTGCAATGGGGATAAACTAAATCCATTCCCATTAAGGTCAGGAGTGAAATAAGGATGCCCATTATCACCTCTACTATTTGACATTGTACTAGAAACACTAGCAGTAGCAATTAGAGAAGAAAAAGAAATTGAAGGCATCAAAATAGGCAAGGAGGAGACCAAGTTATCACTCTTTGCAGATGACATGATGGTCTACTTAAAGAATCCTAGAGATTCAACCAAAAAGCTAATTGAAATAATCAACAACTTTAGCAAAGTTGCAGGATACAAAATAAACCCACATAAGTCATCAGCATTTCTATATAATTCCAACACAGCTCAGCAGCAAGAACTAGAAAGAGAAATCCCATTCAAAATTACCTTAGACAAAATAAAATACTTAGGAATCTATCTCCTGAGACAAACACAGGAACTATATGAACACAACTACAAAACACTTTTCACACAACTACAACTAGACTTGAACAATTGGAAGAACGTTAACTGCTCATGGGTAGGACGAGCCAATATAATAAAAATGACCATCCTACCCAAACTCATCTATCTATTTAGTGCCATACCCATGGAACTTCCAAAATATTTTTTTACTGATTTAGAAAAAACCATAACAAAGTTCATTTGGAAGAACAAAAGATCAAGGATATGCAGGGAAATAATGAAAAAAAAATACAAAGGAAGGGGGCTTTGCAGTCCCAGATCTCAGACTATATTATAAAGCAATGGTCACCAAAACAATCTGGTACTGGCTAAGAGACAGAAAGGAGGATCAGGGGAATAGACTGGGGGCAAGCGACCTCAGCAAGACAGTATATGATAAACCCAAAGATCCCAGCTTTTGGGACAAAAATCCACTATTTCAAAAAAACTGCTGGGAAAATTGGAGGACAGTGTGGGAAAGACTAGGTTTAGACCAACACCTCACACCCTACACCAAGATAAATTCAAAATGGGTGAATGACTTGAACATAAAGAAGGAAACTATAAGAAAATTAGGCGAACACAGAATAGCATACATGTCAGACCTTTGGGAAGGGAAAGACTTCAAAACCAAGCAAGACTTAGAAAGAGTTACAAAATGCAAAATAAATAATCTGGAATACATCAAATTAAAAAGGTTTTGTACAAACAAAACCAATGTAACCAAAATCAGAAGGGTAGCAACAAATTGGGAAACAATCTTCATAAAAATCTCTGACAAAGGTTTAATTACTCAAATTTACAAAGAACTAAATCAATTGTACAAAAAATCAAGCCATTCTCCAATTGATAAATGGGCAAGGGACATGAACAGGCAGTTCTCAGCCAAAGAAATCAAAATATTAATAAGCACATGAAAAAGTGCTCTACATCTCTTATAATCAGAGAGATGCAAATCAAAACAACTCTGAGGTATCACCTCACACCTAGCAGATTGGCTAACATGACAGCTATGGAAAGTAATGAATGCTGGAGGGGATGTGGCAAAGTAGGGACACTAATTCATTGCTGGTGGAGTTGTGAATTGATCCAGCCATTCTGGAGGGCAATTTGGAACTATGCCCAAAGGGCGATAAAAGACTGTCTGCCCTTTGATCCAGCCATAGCACTGCTGGGCTTGTACCCCAAAGAGATAATAAGGAAAAAGACTTGTACAAGAATATTCATAGCTGAGCTCTTTGTGGTGGCCAAAAATTGGAAAATGAGGGGATGCCCTTCAATTGGAGAGTGGCTGAACAAATTGTGGTATATGTTGGTGATGGAATACTATTGTGCTAAAAGGAATAATAAAGTGGAGGAATTCCATGGAGACTGGAACAACCTCCAGGAAGTGATGCAGAGCGAAAGGAGCAGAACCAGGAAAACATTGTACACAGAGACTGATACATTGTGGTACAATCGAAGGTAATGGACTTCTCCATTAGTGGCAATGCAATGTCCATGAACAATCTGCAGGGATCTAAAAAACACTATCCACAAGCAGAGGATAAACTGTGGGAGTAAAAACACCGATGAAAAGCAACTGCTTGTCTACACGGGTTGAGGGGATATGACTGAGGAGAGATTCTAAATGAACACTCTAATGCAAATACCAACAACAGGGAAATGAGTTCGAGTCAAGAACACATGTGATAACCAGTGGAATCGTGGTCGGCTATGGGAGAGGGAAAGGTGGGGTGGGGGTGGGGCGGGGAGGAAAAGAAAGTGATCTTTGTTTCCAGTGAATAATGTTTGGAAATGATCAAATAAAATGATGTTTAAAATTAAAAAAAATAACAAAAAAAATGCCCTCCCCATTAATGACATTTGTACATTTCTTGTCACACACAAAAGCCTCCAAGGCTTTGAAGACACCTTTATTTATATCACATTGTAAATCATATCATAATTATTGATTTCTGTAATGGCCACCATAATTGAAATCATTTGGGATTTCCCAAAGGTAGTCAAATGGTATATTTTTTTAAATGACCTGGTAGCAGAGTTTGAATGCTAAACATAATTCGTGAGAAGAATTTACCTTTATCGGTCTTCTATCTAAAAAAATATTCAAAAAAGATGAAAAATAAAAGAAATGATGAACAAGATGATTACAAAAAACCCTGGGAAGACATATAAAATGATGAAAAATGAAGTGAGCAGAATCAGAAGGACATTGTACACAATAATAGCAATAATGTAAGATAGTCAACTATTATCAGAAATGCAAGGATTCAAAACAACTCCAAGGGACTCACAATGGAAAAGGCTATCTACTGCTATAGAAGGAACTGATGCATGCCATTCACTTTATTTCCTCCATGAATTTTTCTCTAGTGTAAGTGATATGTGTCTTCTTTTGCATTATGACAGACATGGAAATATGTATTGTATGACAACACATGTACCACTCATATAATATTATGTGTGGTCTTGGAGAGGGGGGAGAAGAGAGAGAGAGAAGGAGAGAACATGGATCACAAAATGTCAGAAAATTATTATTGAAAAAGGTATCAACATGTAACCTGGGAAAAATAAAAAATATATTTTTTAAAGTGTGTGTGTGTGTTTGTATGTGTGTGTGTGATGCATGAAGGACACACACAGAGAGAAAACAAGTATGGCCAGAGCACATTTGTGGAGGAGTAATTCATGCTTCTAATGCTGCAAAACTATAGATATTTTCTGGTGATGTCACTGAGCTGCTCTCACTAGACCTGTTCCTGCTGGGTGTAGAATCTTTATTATGCATGTGATGTTGGTTCTCAACTATGTCTTGGTGACTATAGTATAGTCTCACTAGTAATTTGGAATTTTCTAGGGATTGTAGTCTCTGTTGAACATTGCTCTGCTAGTTTCAGATGATTATGTTAGTCTGTGCCAGGCAGAATATTCTATTAACTTCAAAGTGCTATCTCTCAGGACCATCTACTAGCCATTGCATCTCCAGTCCATTAAAATACAGTGATTAGAATCTCTCCTGGATAAAGGTAGAGTGACAGATCTATAGTCATAGCCAAAATAGCTAACAGAAGCCAGGCAGATTGCCTCATGGCTAAGATGAAATCTTTCATGTTTTAATACTAAATCTTGGTTCTTTATTGTTCTTCCTACTTGAAAAGAACCAAAATGACATCACTATTTGGAATCAATGTATGGTGTGTCCAACTGTGGCTGATCAGACCAATATGGGTTCAGAAGGCTCTGGCACAGATTGGGCACAATTGCCCCAACATACATTTAGGATGGAGATGTCTAAATTTATGGATCTCAAATCTCTTTTAAGCTACTACAAATCTGTTTTGCTCATTGAGCATAGAACCTTCTTTAACATGGACATTCTGTGCCACAAGTTCTTGTGCCAATGTCTCCCATGTAAGTTCTTCAGAGAGAAGAAAAGGTAGAATTCCTCAGTTACAGAAACTATTCTGTTGAGGATTAGACAATCCTCAAATCTTCTCAAGATTAATTTGTAAATTAATTTGAGCCAGGACAATAAATTCATTGTTCTCCTCTTTATTCATCAGTCCCAGATTTCTTCCTTTATTAAAATGCATATCAGTCGGTAATAAACCTATTAATTTGGTGTAGTTCTATTATGTATCAGGCCTTGGTAATACAGTGAAAATCAATCCTTGTCCTCAAGGTGCTTAGATTCTATTGTAAAGAGGGCTGCCCTATATAAATAATAAGTAGAAGAGCCTGATCTCGAATTGGAGACCTCTGACAACAAAACCAGCATTCTCTCCACTGAGATCCCCTTATTCTAGTTAAGGTCTTTAAAGAATGAGAGACACCTTAGCATGTTTTTAGGCAGTTGAGAAGGAACTATTAGTTAAAGAGAGATTGAAGATGAGAGGGATGGATGGAATGGATATTTCCTCCTAAGGATTAAAGTTCTTACTCTAGGGTTCAGAAGAAAGAAAACTTTGTTGTTGTTATTGTTTTTGTTTACTTTGTTCTATTTCTAAATAAAAGACTTAAAGGCATTGGTGAAATGGAGTCTTGGATTTAGAGTTAGAAGTTTGTGATTGAGACTTGGCTCTGCCAAGACTTTGTGCTTGTGGGCATGCCATTTAACTTCTCTGAGACTCAGTTTATATATCTCAAAAGTAATAATAATACTTGCACTATCTTATCCCTCAAGGCTTCTGAACAGATAAAATGAAATTTTATGTAGATATATACATATAATATACATATACTTATATATAATCACTTTATTAGGATAAAATCTCATATAAGTGCAGCCCATTATTATGTGATATGCAAATTGTTAATGGTAAGATGGGAGATCTGGAGGAGGCAGATTTGAGTTTGTACCATTTGTTGAACATGAAAAAAAGGGGTCCCTGAGAATGCTCAATTTTTACAAAATGTTGATACTAAGCCAATAGATTAATCACTTGAACAGCACCCAAGAAAGCAAGCAGAACAGCAACCAGTTACTAGTGTCTGCCATTTGTTTTTTTGTGGGTCAAAAAACACAGAGACATATAAGAACTAAACCGTTTAAATCAGTGTCCTTCACTAAGATTCTCCCGAGGATCATATCTAAGTTATGTGAATATAGTTAGGAACAGTGCTGTAACTAGTGTGGCATGACTGGGGGCTTTACCTCAGCGTGCTGACATCTATAGGTTATATTTTCTCCCAAGATTCGTCATGCTTCCTTCTCACTGTGACCACCAGTCTTACACGTCACCACACAATTCTCTGCTGGTTACAACACTATGTGAAATAACCATCCATAAGCTGCCACCGCTCTTAGGCTTTTTTCCCCCCTCCTTTCCCTATTGGCATAGTAAGGACTTTCAGAACCTTTTTCTTTTTCTCTCTCCTAGAGTTTGCATCTGTCCTGTCTCTTGTCCTACTATTTCACTTCTTTCATCTTCATCCTCTTACCTGAATGGCACAAGAATTCTTAGCTTTAATTATAATTAGGCTGTCTACATCTATAATAATGTGTAAAGAACACGAGATGTATATGTAGGTTGTATAAATTTAAATTCTATATTTTATTTCCAGTGATATTTAAAATTTCCTCCTCTCTAAGATTACAGAGTTAACATGGTACAATGGCTCTGGATTTAATGAACCAGGTTTCAAATATCATTTTGCCACTTACCACCTATGTGACATTGAACAAGTCACTTAACTTTTCTTTGAAATGGTTTTACCATCTGTAAAATGAGGGAATTGGACTAAATGACTTCTAACCCTTCCTAGCTCTAACTCTTATGTTCCTATGATCCTTTGACTAGATGATCCATAATATCCTTTTGAGTTCTGACATTCTGTGAGGATATTTCTATGAGTTACCCTGTGATTCATTCCTAGGCTTTCTTCAGTTAGCACTGTAAAAATAAATTTTATGGATCCACAAAAGTTTGATGATCTGATCAAGGTTACATAGCAAATAGATGAACCAGGAAAGATTGTTTTTTTTCATTCTTGAAATAAAGGAATTGCATTTATGTGCAACAAAAACCTACTTATTTGAATAAAAAAACAGCCTAGATATGTGAAAAAATCAAAATGAGAATGTTTATTTTTACAATATAGGTAGAATATTTAATAGAATATTGAATCTTATTTATTACAATATGGTTTATGAAATTATTTTTATATAATCTTAATTATTTGAATTCTGAATTATGTTTATTTAGAGATAGCCTGGTGTAGTAAGATAGAGATCTGGCTTCTAGGAATCAGGAAGACCTGGGATCAAGTCCTATCTCTGATATATAACTAATTGTATGACTCTGGGCAAGTAATTTATTAATTTCTCAGTGCAATTTCCCAGACAAGTCTTTAAAATTATAAATTGCAAAAAAGTTGCTAATTCTCATTGGTAGTGAGAGGCCTTATACTACTGAAATCACAATTTTGGACTCCTCTCTTGTAATGCTATTTACTGCTACATAAAATTAGTATTATTTCATACAAAAAGTAGAATCTTTCAATTAAACAGATGTACTGACAATCATCATCATCATATTCATAACAAGAATAATGCCATCGTCTTACATTTGTATTATATATTATGAAACATTTTCACATCTTTTGCCTTTGGGAACCTTCACAACAGATGAAGAAATTAAGATTCAATGACATTCCCAAGGCACACAACTAATAGTTGAAGTGAGTTGATGCTAGAATAGATCCAATCTGTTTTTATTACATCATAGTAGCTTTCATTATTCTTTGTCATTCAAAAGAGCAGCTTAGAACTTGTCAGATAACTGGCATGTTCATTAGATTAAGCAATTATTTATTAAACATACACAATGTGCAGGACAGGGATTACCTCCTCTGTGAAATTTTTTCTGACTAATTCTAGCATGCAACATTCATTCTCTTTTCTGAAATGCTATAGCACTTATAGGCTATGCCACATGCTTGGACTGTGAACTGTCTTGTTTCTAATTATTGATGTAGGTAGAACATACTTTATATTCCATCCAGTTGTCTTCCCCAAGACATCTTCCAGCCATTTGCCCAGTTGTTGCACTCTCCAGGTTACCAGACCTTCTGAGACTATGCCCTGGAGGGAGGGGATTAATCCGCTCTTCTGATTGATGAGTAAGTGAAGAGAGGTTCCTATAGCTCATAATATCTAGCCTGCCTCAGACTAGACTAAAGGATTCTTCCCATCCTATCATTGTCCGCCCTGACCATCTTCTTGTCATCCTTCTTTTTTGCTCCTTACTCCCATCCCTTGCCCAGTTTCCAAGAACTATAATCAAATTGTCACCATCATTGCTTCTGGAAAGAGAGTGCCAACCAAGCTGATGTGGGCAGTGAGATCAGAGTCTTGTCCAAAGAACTGACAGTTCAGGCATTCTCCATGTCTAGTGAACAAGTATTATTGAGACACAGGAGGTGATAGAATGGCCCTGACGATGGAGTGGTCATGGTGCTAGAAAGGCTGTAGTAATGGAAAGGTCTTGAGAGGCTTTCAGGAATGCTTTTTATATTGTGTTGGTTGTCAGGGAAGGGGGTCAATTGTTTGCAGTTGCAGCCTTGCCATACCCAAGGAACTGGTGTCATTTTACCCATGGTTCATTTTAGTCTGCCGTGGCTTTACCAAATGGTTTACCTTCTTAACCATATGGGAGTGAGGATGGAAACCACAACGCAAAGAAGATGCTAGAGATGTGCTACCCACCCTGGGACTACTTCAGGTTTCTTTTGCCTGATTTTTCACAGACTCCAAAGAAGGGAAAGTTCCTAGTTTGCTATACCCATGCTGATTGGCCAGTTGCAGAACTCCTGCTTACATCCCTATAGCAAAGTATCAGCATCTGCACACTAACCTGTCTGCATGGCAAGCCATACCATTCCCTCTTTCAAGTAACACAGGACCTGGAACTGGGATTGGGGAGAAGCATCAGTCTTCTGGAACTGCTTTGCGTTGAATGGGGGTGCAGGATGGGGGATAGGCATAGGCTCATGTATTACTAGAGCAGGGGTTGTCACACAGCTTCTGGGAATGGAAGGTAACAGTGGCATCCAATGATCAAAAGTGTGTTCTTTGCTCAGTAACTATCACTTGAAACTAGAACTGGGAAAGTCAAGAGGCTACAAATTTAACAAAGCAATTAAACAGGGAAGGGCCAAACAGCAAAAGAAGCAAGAGCAGGAGTAAAGAGGATATGAGGGAAGACCATCATGTGCCCAAGGGGTGAGAGGACTTAAGTCCCAAAGGGATTCTGGGTACAATTTGGGGCTGGGGTGGCACACCCAAAAGTTGGTAAGGTTCTCTCCATGGGCCAATAGGCCTGGAGAGCTGCAAAATAGCATTTCAGGCCAAGAGCAATGGTCTGTTAGGATGCACATAGGGGAACCAAATGAGCATGTTCTTAACCTAGAGAAAGAAAAGTTAATTTGATTATCAGAATTCTCTTTAGAGGGTGATTCTTGTATATCTGCTTTGGGGCATTCTGTTATTTGCTTCATTATCAAGATAGCTTTGAATGACACTTTGTTTCTTTGGTTCCAAATCACTTGTAGAGGTTCCTAGATTAAAATCTGCAATAATTTGTGGGTAATAAGACCTTTTACAATTTAGTACAATCTCTTAAATGTGTTTCTCTAACACTGATATTGCAAAAAATTTCAGCTTTACATACTACTTGCTATTTACCTGACATAAAAATCTTCTGTATAAGTACTTTAAAAATGGGAAAATATTATTTCAGTTTCTTTAAAATTATCCATATTAGATATATTTGGAGGAGAATATCATCCCTATATTAGAGTTTCACACCATATTAAAATTCTAAGATTTTTTTATATTTGCATCCTATTAAAGTAACTCAGAGATAGTCCAGTAAAAATTTATTAATTAATTGGTTTAATGTTGTATTTATAAAACTTCTACCACTTAGCTGACTGGATTGTACCAATTTGCTATGAAAGAGAAAAGAGGGACATAGTCATGATAATTTATATCTATGTTCTATACCACAAAAGGAGAAAAACTCCCTTTAGTGGAATCAGATGCTATTGGGTATCTAGTCTTATAAATTAAAACATAAACAACACTTTTTTTGGTAAATAAATTTCTCCATCTCTAGGTTCAATGATTACACAAATGAATTAGTTTACAAAAGATTGATTGTACTCCAATTGAAACAAAAACTTGGGGTGGGGTACAGATAAACTTAAGTAAGTAATTCCCAATTGTATACAGAGAACAGTGTATACCAAATGGGTACCTATAGTAAAATATTTGTTGTAAACCATATTCAAATGGACTTAATCTTACGGATTTAAGGCAGATGACAAATCCAAATACTAATTTACTTTAGTTATTTGGGATATGGAAAGACTATGTATTCAGACTGAAAATAGTTTACATATTTGCATTGATTCATATCTTCTATTAACCACTTGTTTTGATTATAGAAATTTGCTACAAAAAAGAAAAACCAGGGAGAGGATTATAACAGCATCAAAACTAGTCCCTTTAGGCATAAAGCTGAAAGGCACAGATTTATCCCATGAACACTAGCAAGTTCACATAAGAGTCATAGTTGACAATCAATCACTCATACAGTTCTACTTCACAGCCAGACTCAGGAATAATCAGATGGGAACATTCAGCTTTGGACCTTCACCTATCACAGTTCCGGTTCACACTTCTTTTGAGTAACTTGTGGCTTTTTCTTTTATGATGGATTATTGACTTATTGATCCATCAGACCACTATACTTGAATTCAAGACTCCAAATAATATTAAGTTATTGTTTCAAGACTTTCATATCTAGATAGCATGCTAGCTCAAAAATACTGTGTTTGATTTGAGTTAAAGAGGGCCTCCATGGTGGAATTATTTTTTTTAATCTTTTAAAAATCATATTTGATATAGCTGTAATTTTAACCAAATCTGTGGTTTGGTTAATAACAACCCTGAGATGGCCTGGTAGCCTTCTCACATCCAGGTTATAGCTATAGAATATTAACAGGTGAAAATTGTCTCCATATGCCAAGACTTGGAATGCCAAGATTTCCAGTTCATCTCCCCCCCCTTTTAATACCAGAAAAAGGTAGAATGGGGGTGCATGGCTGGGTGGTCTATGGCAAGGCAGAGAAAATAAGACAGACTTCAGTTTCATGCTTATAAATTAAAACTAACCACATCTTTGAATTTCTTTAAATACAGCAATATTTGACCAATATTACAATATTGATGTTACATCTTCAAAATCCTATAAATAGTTTTATAATTTTTTTAATGTAAGAATACTTTCTCTTTTCATGGTCAAGGAAAGGGTAAGTACTAGGTAAATTTAAATTGCAAACTGCTGGGGTTTTTTTTTCCTTTCATTTTGGATACCTTTTTTTAAAAAATCTCATTCTGGGATTATTTCCAAACAGAGGTCCTTTCATTGCACTAAAACAATGGGGCAATCAGTCTCTCTCATTGAAAGCCTAAGGTGAGAGTTAGTCCTCTACAATGGGACAATTCCTTCTTAAGTATGAAACTTCATTAATCTTTCCCAGCATATTAACTCTTTGACTGCAGCATTTTAGCAATCTTTCTGTCTGGCTACATTTTCTCTCTCTCTCGCTCTCTCTTTTAATCTTTCAAGGTAACAAAATTTAGGAACACTGAGCAGGACACAAGGTGAAGATTTTCCTATAATAACTACATAGCTAAATTAGCCAAAACAAATGATTACATACTCACTAGCCTTAATTTTTTCAATTTGCAATAGTGGAAAGAATCAAATTTAGCTAAAATCAGTTGAATTTATTATATACCAGAATTAAGTCTGACTGAAAGGAGTGGAGCTAGTCCTCCACCTTTCATCTTTCTACTTTCATTTTACTTAAGCATTCTTTTAACTTAAACCAGATTCTTTGTGGCTTCTCTTTTAGCTGTTGATTGAAAAGCAACCATTTGGGCTATGTGATTTCTTTCCTGACTATGTCCCATAATGGTTTGGGGAAAAGGGGGGGAGGATAGAAGAAAAAAATCCAGGCTCGGCAGCAGAATGAGTTCTTCTAGGTCTCAAAATGAGCACTGAAGCAGCCTCCCCTGGCCCCAGGCATAGTGGCAGAGGAAGGAGTCTCAATGAGGCCCCGAATGTGAGGTTCCAGTGGAATATCCCCCACTAATCAGAATTCACTAGCCATGAAGGCTCACCACAGTCTGTCCCCCCAACTGAACCTGGGTGCTGGGGGATAGAAGAAAAAACACCCAAAAGGAAGGAGTAAGTAAGGGGGATCCAATGGGGTACCACTTCCTTGGGATGGAGAGAGCTGGAGCCAAAGACAATGTACCCCATGTTGGGCATCAAAATAATGTGGGCATTGAGATCGGGATCTTGTCTAAAGAATTGTCAGCTCAAGCAATCTCCATGGTGATGGAATAAGCTTTATTGAGTGAAGGAGGAAAGTGATGGAATAGCCCTGGTAATGGAAAGACTATGGCCTTGGAAAGGCCCTCAGAGGTTTGCAGGGATGCTTTTTATCTTGCTTGGTTGTCAGGGAAGGGCTCAATTTTTTGAGTGGTTGCAGCCTTGCCATACCCAAGAAATTGACCTCACTCTAAGGTTCAGTTTTTAGTCTTCTTGACTTTATGATTCACCTGGTTTATCCAGTGGGGGTTGGTGGTGGTGGTGAAAACCACAATGCAAATGAGATGCTAAATATATGCTAAACACCCTGGGATAATTTCAGGTTACTTTTGCCTGATTCTAGGCAGACTCCAAAGGGGAGAAAATCCCTAATTTGTTGTGCCCATGCTGATTGACCTAATAGCAAACTGTCAACATCTGTATACCAACCTGTCTGCATGGGCATCAAATCTACTTATTACTTTATTAATCAACTTTATGACTTCTCAGATCGAAACATTCTTTGTAATTATTATTATTAAAGGATATCTCAGTGATGTCTCAAAATTAATGTGTCCTAAACAATGTGTTAGATTGCTGCACCCCCCTCCCCAAATCTACCCCTCTTCAAGGCCATTTTTGTCAGAAGCACTCCTATTCACCAGTTTCTCAGTTTTGTAACAATGGTGTTTTCTTCAACTCATCATTTTTCTTTACTCCATAACAGTTGCCAAAACCTGCCATTTCTTCCTTCAAGATCCCTCCTGTTTCTTACTACGTCTCTAGAGTCAGGAAGATACACTTCATTGCCCTATTCCATCATTTCCGGATTCAGCATCACAATTGTTCAATAGCCTCCTTATCCACAACTAGCTTTAGGATGAGAAGCAAAGATAATGTCAATAATTATTGGGCAGAAGAGATGCTTTTCCTAGCTCAAACAGGACTCCCAAACTTCAAAATAACCAGCAAGGACCATGGAGCAATTAGGAAAGGATTGTTTTAAATTGGTGTGATGGACAGTATTATATATGTATAATATAGTATTATGTTACTACTATTACATCATTTTGTATGGAATTGGGATCAGAAGATGTAAGTTGTCTGCTATGTAAGTTCTATGACTATAGTCAAGTAATTTTACTCCTTTTAACTTAGGTTGCCTTGTATTTTTTTCAACAACCTCCCAACTTTTTATTAAATATAAATAAAAACTCAGCAAAGTTATAAGTTGACAGGTGCAGTCATCCTGAGTCCTTGCCCACAGGGAGGCACTCAAATCAATAACAATAGCCTGAAGTGCCTTGTATTTTAAATGAAGATTTGGACTCACATGTATCTCTAAGGTCCCTTCTAGGTTATATATACTATGATTCTTCTCCATCATAGAGAAGTCATTGGAAGGTACCTTGCCAAACTTGAGTACCAAGAGTGGGATGTTTTGCTTTCTTTACTAGAGAAGGGGGCATTTTTGGAAGAGGGTTGGTTGAATGATAATAAAAATCCTACACTGAAAGATTTAGAGATGGAACTGACCTTAGTGATCACCAATCTCATTTTATAAACAAGAAAACTGAGGTCACTAGGGTTTGAATATTTGCCCAAGGACAGGCAGTGGCAGATTGATATTCAAAACCAGGTCCTCTCAGTACAAATCCTTTGTTATTTCCACTGTACTGTACTGAACTATCTATAAGGGGAAAAGAGACAAGAGACCTCAATAAACTCTGAGGGAAAGTGCAGGGTTTTAGCCTTTGATTAGCAAAGGAGCTCCTGGTTTCTCCACCCAGCTGTGGAGTCATTCATCAGATAACCTATTCTCACAGTACTACCGCCTGCCTATAGAGCAACGGGACTTACTTTGTAGATCAAATGCATTGTCTTTCATGCCTAGATTTACATACATCTATTTATCCATAACCCTAATTAGGGGGAATGAAGCCCCTCATTCTGGGAAGCTGACTTGTTTATTGCAACTCTGAGTCATTTGGGAGTACTCTGATGTCATTTGGTACAAAGTACAGAAGGCAAATTGTTCTTTTCCCTCTGCTGGAAATAGGGATTTCATGGGTGGTGAGGGTCACATAAGTATTACCAGAACCAAGAGCAAAAATTTCCCCCCAGAGTCCTTCCCAATCACTTGATGTACATGACTTCTGTATCAATAATATCATCCTTTTTCCTGGAATTCAGGGTCCTCCACAAATTTGGCACAACTCTCCAGCCCTGTCTTCCAGGGCAATCTGTGCTTTAGCTTAATCAAAAGACCTACCATCCCCTGGAAATATGTCCTGTGCTCAGGTTTTCTGCCTTTTCTTATGCTGTTCCCTGTGGCATTCTACCTCCCTTCGAGTATCAAATTCCTAGCCATCCTTTGAAGCCCAGTATGTAATAGGTAATAACTTTCTGATTTTATCTAGTCTTTGGCTAATGTATCAAATATTGATTTGCTTTATAATTGTCCCCCAACTCGACTATAATCTTCTTGAAGGCAAGGACTTTTGTATCTTTGAATCTTCCCTGCCAATACCCAACAGATACTTACTGTTTACTAAATTGATATAAAATTACATTTGTCAATCTCAAATCAATGTGTCAGTAAGTCGAATTGTAAAATATTTGTTTTCACAGCTAGAGTTGTGAGAGAAAAGCATTCTGTTCTGGCAAATCTTGGGCCCAGCCTCTCCTTTAAGACCTAAATATGTTCAACATTGACATTTTATAAATCAATGTGTCATTGTCTTCTCAAGATTGTCCCTTGTGTTGTCCCAGGTACATTATCTGATGAGTAAGGTCCAGATGGACCAGTTACTATTGAGGTGGTGTCAGGAAGACTAATGGGTGGGTGGGAGCTGTTTTTGAATCAGGTTGTCAGGGCTTTGAAAGAGGATCAAGTATCTACTTACATGCTACTTGGGAGTTGCATTGAGAAGTAAACATTATAAAAATATTAATTTCATTTTTCTTTTTCTCTATATATTTTGAGATTCAAAACCAGGTCCTCTCAGTACAAATCCTTTGCTATTTCCACTGTACAAATAAATAAACAAATAAACATTTTAATTCTAATGTTGATTGATCTGTCTGCTTTCAGGTGGACAGCCAAAGTGACATAAAATAGGAAGCAGCAGGAAAGACAGATGGGGAATGAGGAGCAATAAATTTTCTGATGGAAGTGAACACAAAATGTCCTCAAAAGTATTTAGTAAGAAACTTTTAGAAATCAGAGTGAGATAGTTTGTGACTCAACCCTCTCTTCTCCATCCACTCATAATTCCTTTTTCTCTTTTCTTCCTAGGCTTACTCCTTGCTGAGAGAACTGATTACTTCTCACTCCTTATAACTCTAATCCCTCAAATCTAAGGAGTAAATTTATAGACCTAATCTGTATAAAGAGTTCTATAATTTGATCTTTAATCCTTAAATCTTCTTCCATACCATTTTAATAAGTGTATTATTATCATAGCCCTGGAGTTTAGGCATTTAATATAAATTCCATTCACTGAGATGTCTACCTAGAGGATTCTATGAGTTCTGGTAAAAAAAAGCTGTATAATGATGTTGTTTAGGATCGTCTTATTTCTGAGCTCTGCCATGTACTCATTATCTGACTTTCAGAAAATCACAGCCTCAAACCTCAGTTTCCTCATTATAATAGTCTGAATCTATATTCTATCATTTTGGCTGCTGTGTCCAGTGTTGGGAAATGACTTTGTGGGACTGAGAAACTAATCTTGACTGGATAAAGCCTAGGCTTTTTGCTTTATCAGAGTGTCTTTTTTTTTTAACCAGTGTTTGCTATCACGCCTTTGCTTCTTAGTAGCCAGGGTAAGGCAAGGGAATATTAGAAGTTAAGTGATGGAGAATGAAATCATTGGACTACAAATTCATGTACCAGCTTTCCTTTTTGAGTCTCTTAAGTATTGACTCCAGTGAAGGTAAAAGAACCATTAGAATTATAGATTCATACATCATCTTCTCCTATTGAATCATTTCATAAACAACTCTTAAAATAAAGTTCTATTACTGTCCCCCAAGGTCACTAAAATCCACATATACTTTGACTCAGTGATATCATTCCTAGGTGTATAACTCAAAGAGATCAAAGAAAATAGGAAAGGACCTATACTTACAAAACTATTTCTAGAAGCATTGGTTGGATATGGGGAGTGAGGAAGAGTGAAGAGTCAAGAATTCCACTTAGGTTTTGAACCTAGGTGACTGGACATGGTGATACCCTTGACAGTAATAGGAAAGTTTTCTCTTTTTCCAGGATAAAAGTCCAAAGTTCCTTCAATTGTTATCCTTATGGGTTAATTATGCTTAGTCTTTTCATTATGCTGATCATTTTCCTCTGGATATGCTATATCTTGTCGATATCTTTCTTAAAATATGACTCCAAAAATTAATACATTTTTTGTTTGTTGTTTTGTTTTGTTTTTAACTCATATGTCAGGCTAGCATCTGTATGATAAAGCTAGATTGGTTCATTTTAGGAAAATGCATGAATTGAACATTGATAGGCAGGCAGGCAGTGATGTTGAACAGAGATCATAGAAATCAAGTGTTTTAGTAATATGCTGTTCTACTTTAGAAGACTTTTTTTTAAGATGATGCTATATGAAGGGCAGTGAGATAGCACAGAACAGAGAGAGTCCGGAGTACTTGGGTTCAAATCTGGCCTCAGACGCTTCCTAGCTATAAAACCCTGGATAAGTCACTTAACTCTTTTGTCTAGCTCTTGCCCTTCTGTCTTAGAGTTGTTACTAAGGGTTAAAAGACATTTTAAAAAGTGATGCTCTCCTGGGGAAGGGAGATATGGAGATGGTAAAAACAATCACATGTATTATAATCTCAAAGTCAATGGAAAAGCAAATGTTGAAAAATATAACTTTTTTGAGATGATTAATGTCAGTATTTTGAGGAGAAATAAATACCAGGTCCCAGAATTTAGGCATCACCCTTTTCAGTGTATTTTACTTTTCTAGATCATCAGATGCCTTTTGATTTACCAACATAGGCAAAATTCAGAAGGAAGCCAGGGTAATTGCGTGAAGATTCAAGTATCAAGTTGAAATGGATGAAAAGGCAGACAATGGCATTCTGACCATTAATCAATTAATCAATTAATCAATCACAGCTCACCCAGAATTGCTTTTTCTTTCTTTTTAAAAACATATATTTATTGATTTCTTTAATTTCCAATTAAATATAAAAACTTTTTAACATTAATTTCAAATTTTCTCTTGAGATCTAAATTATCTCTTTTTCCTACTCCTTGAGAAGGTAAGCAATATATCAATTATACTTTTGAAGTCTTTTTTTTCCTTTTAAACATTATTTTATTTGGTCGTTTTCAAACATTATTCATTGGGAAAAAAAGATCATTTTCTTCCCCCCCCATTCATTGATCTCTGCCTTCCCTAATTTGTTTATATATGCACTCAGGGATATGAATTTTCCTCTGAGTACTGCTTTGGCTGCATCCCATAAGGTCTGAAAGGATGTCTCACCATTGTCATTTTCCTTGATGAAATTATTGATTGTTTCTATTATTTGTTCTCTAACTAACCAATTTTGGAGTACCGTATTATTTAATTTCCAATTAATTTTTGATTTGGCTCTCCATGTACGCTTACTGATCATTATTTTTATTGCCTTATGATCTGAAAAGGCTGCATTTATTATTTCTGCTTTTCTGCATTTGTATGCCATGTTTCTGTGACCTAGTATATGGTCAATCTTTGTGAATGTGCCATGAAGTCTTACAAAACACATTTCCAAATTAGCCCTGTTGCAAAAGAAACCATTTACATAAGAACCAAGAAAAAATAAGTTTTTAAAAAAATATGCTCCCATCTGCACCCAGAGTTCATTAATTCTCTCTCTGGATAGCATTTTTCATCATGGATCCTTTGGAATTATTGCAGATCCTTGTTTTGGTCAGAGTAGCCAAGTTTTTCACAGTTGATTATCCTTACAATATTTCAGTTACTGTGCACAATATTCTCCTGGTTCTGCTCATTTCACTTTGTATCAGTTCATATAAGACTTCTCAGATTTTTCTGAAGTCAAACTGCTTGTTACTTCTTGTAGCACAATAGTATTCCATCACAATCATATACCACACACCAATTGATGGGCATCCCTTTGATTTCCAATTCCTTGTCACCATAAAAAGAGCTGCTATTAATATTTTTTATACAAATGGATCCCTTTCCCTTTACTTTGATCTCTGGGATACAGCATTAGTTATGGTTTTGCTGAATCAAATGGTATGCACAGTTTTGTAGCCCTTTGGATATAGTTCCAAATTATTCTCCAGAATATTTAACTTAGTTCTTAACTCCTTCAACAATGCATTAGTGTTCTAGTTTTTCCACATCCCTGCCAGCATTTGTCCTTTCCCTTTCCTTCCATATTAGCCAATCTAATAGGTATTAGGTGATATCTCATAGTTGTTTTAATTTTAATTTTTCTAATCAATACTCAGGGGGAGCAGCTAGGTGGTTCAGTGGATTGAGAGCAGATAGAAGGTCCTGAGTTCAAATTGACCTCATATACTTCTTAGATGCATGACTCCCATTGCCCTTACTGCTCTTCTGCCTGGGAAGCAATACACAGTATGTTAAGACAGAAGGTATGGGTTTGTTTTTTTGTTTTTTGTTTTTTTAATAATAATTTAGATAAATTTTTTCATGTGATTATTGATAGCTTTGATTTCTTCTTCTGAAAACTGCCCATTCGTATCCTTTGATCATTTACCAATTGGCAAGTGGCTGTAATTTTTTTTAAAAATTGGTTCAGGTCCCTATCCATTTGAGTAATGAGGCCTTTATCAAAGAAATTTGCTGTATAATTCCCCCTGCCCCCAGTTTCCTGTTTTCCTTCTATTTTTTACTATATATTAATTTTGTTTGTGCAAACCCTTTTAAAATTTAATATAATTTAAACTTATCCATGTTGATCTTCTTTATCTCATTTGGCTATAACAGTCCCTATTTCTAATCCAACATGAAAACTAGGATTTTTTTCTAACTTTCATATTGTGCTCTATTCCTTATCAAGAGATTTTCTCACAACAACCTGGAGAGGAAGGTAATGTAAACATATCCTCATTTTACAGCTGAGAAAACTGAGACTGAGAATAAAAGTGATTCTCCCAAAGTAGCCTTTACTAGGCACAAGTCTCCCAATTCAAAGATGTTATGGGCAGGGCAAGATCTTAGAACAAAGGGATCCTTGTACCCCTGAAGAACTGAGGTGATTCTAATGCCTTCAGCTGGATCTCCCTTCCCCAGAGTTCTCCACAATAATTGTCAGTGAATTGCTATTCTCCCTCTTTTCATTTAACCAATTATTATCAATTAACTCCCTCCTTCCTTTCTAGAGAAAGTCTGCATTATGCTCTACTTAAAGGTCTGCTGAATAGTCCATGTAAATTATTTGCCACAAAAGTATTCTCCTTGCCAAGGTCACTTCCAAATGCCACTGACTGCTCTTCTGGGCCTCCTCACCTATGCTCAACCTCTTGCAAATTCTGGCACAGACTTCAGCTCCTAGATGTTTGGAACTCATCATTTTTACTTCTAAACTCCCAGGAGCAAAGGCAGCGCCAGGATTCTTCATCTAAAGGCAGAGAAAATAGACATAACAGAGACAGATGTTACAGCAGGTTTACCTAGGTACAGGTTATAGAGCAGAAATTCTGGTAGGGAGACAAAGGCCTAAGGCTCTCTCTCCACTGAGGACTTACAGCAATCCTTATCTCCTCATCTGAGTACAGCTAGCCAGGAAAGAACAAGAGGCTTACACTGGCTGGTTAACACCTTTTAAATTCACCCACCCAAGTTCTGGCTCATTATCCAGACAAAAGTCTGGTTAGACATGACTGGAGACAGTTTCAGAATGCTGATACTTTCTCCAAATTAGGGAACCAGGTCCTTCCATTAGAGATCATTCTGGCTTTTCAGAACTAGATTCCCCAACCCAATCCATTTCATGTGTTCTGAGGATGCAGCCTCCATTGGCTAAGCCTATTTGCAAGTTACTTAACAAATGACCTCAACTCTTGGCTTCAACTATGGATAATGAATGAATTAATGTTTATACATTCCTAGATCTAGAGCCCAAGGAACCTTCAAAGCTGAATCCAACTATTTCATTTGACAGATGGAGAAGATGAGACACAGAGAAGATAAGGAACTTGCCTAGGGCCACACTACTAATGAGTGTCTAAGGGAGGATTCCAATTCAGGTTTTCCTGCTTCTATGCTTAGAATTCTATCTACTGTGTCACCTAGCTGCTTAATGGCAGTGGAGATAAAAATCAGGTGCACCTCCTATAAGAGACCTTTCTTCATCCTACAGTTATTAACTGCATAACTTTTATAAAATCCAATATTTAAAATTTTTGAAAAAAAATTTCAGGAAAAGAAGCTTGCTAACTCCTTGAATCAAGCAAGTGAATTGTTTGGAGAAAGTGCCATAAAGAAACCTACACAGCATCAGACGATCCAGAATGAACTTTGGGATGAAATTGATTGAACTGAAGGGGGTTGAACACAGTTATTCTGAATTGTGATAAAGGATGGAAAGGTTTTCAATTTGCAAAAATATGCAAGAACTGAAAAGTGCAAACCTAGGTATGATTGACAGTGGCATGTGACCAAGAGTCACATGGGAGCCTGAGCTGGAGGAGCTGGGAAGACTCCATCTTGCCCCAATGGGCTTTTCTTCTGGGCTCCTGAGGAAGTCAAGAGGAAGGTCTGAAGAGGATTTCCTTGTGTTGAACTGAGGAAGGATTCCTGTGTCTAGCTGCTGGCAGCATTCAGTCTCACTTGGACATCAGGACTTGCTTGAACATCTAACAACAACAGATTCTGGCTCTAACTGGGTTTGGACCTGTACTGTGATATTTGGCTATTTTGTTAAGTTCTTATAGTTTAGTAACCTAGTTAGCATAGTTAGTTAGTTTTTTAAATAAGAATAAGCATAAGTAAATCCCTAAGCCCTTATTCCTTTCCCTTCCAAGACAATAAAGTAGATTTTTATGTTTTTTCCTCTTGTGTTTCCCTTATCCAAAATGCTATCCTAACAGTTTGGCGAAGCCAGCCAGGATCTGTATATTGTATTTATTTCTTGTATGATTGTATATTTCTCTGTGTACTTAGCTAGCTAGGAGCTTAGGGGGTTACATAGAATTCTGAGGGTTGGCTTCCTGAAGGGGCTACTGAATCTGCACCACAGACCCCGGCAGCCATCTTGGGGCAGCCATCTTAAGAGAAAAAAAAAACAACTGTTTTGATTGTTTGAAATGTATTTGTGTTGTCTTTAGTTTATGTACAATATACATTGTAGCAATAATCTTACAATGGAAGCTGGCATGTCTATAGACATGTTTAGCCATGTACTATTTCTGTTCTTCAATTATTTTCTGCATGTACCATATTTTGTATTTGTAATGTTCCCTAATTATTGTCATTCTATGTTTGCTATGTACTGTCTGAAACCCCTAATGGATGTTAAGCTACGTGACATTATGGCTTATGTACCCCTGGCTGTAATCTGTGCCTATGTGGCCTCTAAGTCTTGTGTCTCCGTGTGCCTACGTGTTAAGTATCTAAAATATCTGGTGACCTGGTTTGGAAGGGGTGACATGAAGATGATGGTTATGCAAATGAAATTCCAACTAGATACCCTCAAGTACTTAATAAACCTGAATATGACTCAAGGCTTTGCACAAAATACCAATGGAGTAAACAATATTGGGAAAAAATTAAATAGACTAGATAAAGAGGAAGTCGCAGGAAAAATTTCTTTGTGCCCACTTAGAGATATGCAAGTGGTAAAACAAAATGAAGTCCATAAATGAAAATACATAAGAGATTTTCCCCCAGAAGACCTTGAGTCCATCAGGAAGAGAACACCACTTTTTAATGACAAAGCTAATAGGGTGATTAAGGAGATGTGTCAGACAATTGGTTTGTACAATCCAGACTTCAATGATTTTGCCCTACTGATGAAGGAGGTCTTGACTAAGAGAGAAAGAACCAAATTTATTCAGGAGACTAGAACAGATCCATTATTGCAATCCTGGCTAGAGGATTTGAAGTTAGATACATCTGAAGAGGGAGTTTATGAGATGTTAGTAGAGGCAAGAGATGCAATTCTGAAGGTAATGGGAAGGTATACCAAAAGGCTCAATTCATGGTCAAAATTTGAGGCAATCAAACAGAAGGTCTCTGAAACTCCTGTGGTTTTCCTGGAAAGGATAACTGAGGCAGCTGAAACTTTATTGGGAATGGATCCCCTGGAAGAGAACTCAATTGCACATATTAAGAGGGTCTTTGTTAAAAATGCTATTCCAAAGATTAGGCAATTTTTTAAAACAAATTACCCTGATTGGGAGGAATTAGAGTTGGATGATCTATGGAGGAAGGCCACATATTTGATTACAGACTCGGAGGAAAGGAATGATGACAGGGATAATATTGTTGAGGACTTAAAGAGGAAACTGAAGGAAGCTGAATCAAAGGCTAGAGAGAGTGAAATCAAAGAAATAAAAGCTGTGACTGCATTATGATCTATACAGCCAAGGTATATTAATAATACTTATAAACCAAATGAAAGGAGATTAGGCCCCAGATGGTGTTTTCTGTGTGATTGTATAGATTACACAGAGACTGTGTACAGAGACTGCCGATTTAGGAACCAGGTTAGGAGACAATTAAGTAATGGGTATAATAGAAACAATAACTGGAGTAGTAATAATTATAATAATAATAGATGGAATGTAAATAATAACAATAATCAAACTAGGTATACCAATCAATGTCAAAATGCTTGTTGCCAGGGACAACAAGCACCTGATTTAAATACTATGCAGTCTTGGGTAAATGCTGGAGCAAGGCCTAAATATAGTTAGGTTATAAAGGGTGACCAGAGTAAGAATAGTGTCTTATGAAGGTTTTCCCAGGGAACACATGAGAATTAAAGCTTCACGGCCAGCGAGAAGCTTTATGGTAGGAAAATAGAAACAGGATAGAAGTTTTTGAATCCCGCAAAGGGCGTGAAAGAGCCGACCTTTGAGAAATGAATAATGAGTCAGTAATCAATTATTATTAATATTCGGGAGCCACAGCCATGCTCCGACCACTGGACATTACTTTTAAGGCTATTCCCATCCAGTGATCCCAATTTAACACTGCACTGGTCAGAGGATAATACTAGCTCAGTAGGGAGAGAGATTAGAGACTGAAAGAATTAGACAATGCTAGGTATTAGCATAGGAAAAGAGAGAGAGACCTGACCGAAGGGCCAGGACTCAGGAAAGAAAAAGAGGAGAGAGAAAGGGGAGAAGTTAGTCTGTGGGGGGAGCTGGCTGTGTTTCTCCGTTTTATTCTCTTTGATACGCAAATGAACTCAATACATATTGATAAGTTACATGATGCCTCAATACATATAGATGAGTTACATAGTATATTGCCATTGGATAATTGCAAATTATGACAAGGTGAAGGTGGAGTTATTATCCTCAGGTGAGTGAGACAAAGGGAAGCAAGGTTCCGCGCCCTAACTTCAGCCACGCTGGGAATAGAGTTCATTGCCATGCACAGAATGTGCTCACTCACAATGTGCCCACTCACAATCCTTGTCTCTCCACAATACCTATGGGCTGGACTGCTACAAGAATGAATCAAGGAATGAGTGTGATATAATTGCAAATGAGTTGAGGATAAATGAAAATGGGAGTAATGAAAATAATATAGATGGTAATACAAATGAATTAATTGAATCAAAGGAGGATATAGTTGGTGTAAATAATTGTACAGAGAAAGAACATTGTAATGTAAATTTAATAGACAATCCTAATGAATGTATGATAAGAGAAATTAATGAAGAATATAACCTAAATAATAATAATAACGAAATTGTAAATGGGAACAATGATACTAAGATGGAGAATTTAAGGACCAATGAGAGTAATATAAAAGCTGATGATACAAAATCCTGGGAAAGTCATATAATTCATGCAGATGTTGACTTGGATGGACAGGAAATGATTGAGATTTGTAATGATGTTACTGTGCTTGCACCAATTCTTGAAACCTTCCAACCCCCAAATAGCACTAAACCTTATGTTTCTCTGTAACTATAGGGGATCAGATATATGATCTTTTGGTGGATACTGGAGCCAGTAAATCAGTTTTGCAAAGTCTTCCTAAAGATTGTAGAGCTATTGGTACTATGGAAGTGATTGGAGCTACTGGAAAAACAGAGAGTAGCTTAATTACAACTTTAAATGATTACCCTTGGTCCATTAAACATGGAACACACATTTCTATGTATGCCTGGATGCCCGATGAACCTTCTCGGGAGGGACTTGCTTTGTAAATTATGAGCAACAATTCAATGTCCTAACACTGGGGATATATCATTATAACTCCCAGAAGAATCTCTGAAAGCCTTTCCATTGCTATTCTTAGATTCAGTTTAATGCAGAGAATGGGTTGAATTCCATCTATCCTATTCCTGAGAATATACCAGAAGGTTTATGGGCAAAGTCTTCCACAGATGTTGGCCTATTGAAATCAGCTGATCCAGTGATAGTAAGAACCAAGGAAGGACCAGTTCCTTGTGTTCTTCAATATCCTTTGAGTAAAGAAGCTATAGATGGAAAAAGACCAAGTATTGAGTCCCTAATTCAACAAGGGATCATAATACCATGTGTTTCAAATTACAATACTCCCATACTGCCAATAAAGAAACAAAAGCTCAATCAAGATGGCAGAGTCGTCTGTAGATTCATACTAGATTTAAGAGCTGTAAATGATCATGTAATTAAGACTCATCCTGTAGTACCAAGCCCAGTTCATTCCAAGTCAAGCAAGATATTTCACCATGATAGATTTATGTTCAGCATTTTTCTAGATACCAATTCATGAGGATTCTTAAAAGATCTTTGCTTTCATGTGGGACAGTGCCCAGTGGATGTTAACTTGTCTTCCACAGGGATTCTGTGCCAGCCTGAGCCAATTCTCTCAAATTTTGAACATAGACCTTAAAACAATATCATTCAAGGAAAGTAAAATAGTGGATTTTGTAGATGATATCTTCCTAGCATCTCCATCTGTTAAAGTGTGTTTGAGAGATAGCAAGATTCTTTTGGTTGAATTACATAAAAACGTGGACATAAAATCTCTAAAGTAAAATTTCAGTGGGTTTTGCCATGTGTTGAATATCTTGGTTTTGTGTTGTCAGAGGTTTCCAGAAGTATCGCTAAGAAAAGAATAGCTGATACACAGAAAATGAGTGCACCCAAGACCAAGAAGAAACTCAGAGCTGTTCTTGGGACAACTGGGTTTTGTAGACAATGGATACCTGCATATAGTGAAATTGCTAAATGTTTAATAGAACTAACTAGGAATACAGAACCAGAACCTCTGGAATTCAAACCTGAACATCTGCAAGCCTTAAGTAAGCTTAAGGAAGTGATTTTATCTGCACCAGCTTGTGGAATCCCAGACTATATTAAACCTTTTCAATTATTTGTGCATGAGACCAAAGGTATTGCATCTGGTGTACTGACACAGACTTTAGGACAAAGTTATCGCCCAATTAGATACTATAGTTGTCAGCTACATCCAATTGCTACAGGTACAGTTCTGTTTGACTTTTGTACTTGTTCATTATTTACTTTGTTTTCCTTTTCCTTTTCCCCTTATTACAATTCCTTAGAATAGGTTAGTGTAAATTACAGTAAGATAGTTGAGTGTCGGTTGTTTGTTATTTTGGGTAGATTTCTTAGTTTAGGTAACTGGTAAGGATTTTAGGGGGTGTATGGGGTGCTCAGGGAGGGATAGTATCTCTGGTATGGAGGGCTTGTCGTGCCCTCCTAGGGCAGCTCTCCATCCTCTGACCCCCACCTGACACCCAGCTCTTACTTGTGGCTCCCAAGAGCTGCTAGCATGCGGCAGCGGCCACACCCTGGGCAATGGCTTCGACAGGCCGGCTAAACCTTGTGAGGGTAGCCATCTGGTCATCGACCCCTGGTGAACCAGGGCTTTGCTCACCCAGCATGTGAAGACTGCTTCAGAGGAAAAGGCAGAAGAAACCAATTAGAAGGTTCAACGGCTGAGATGGCAACGCAGCAAAGCACTGTGGAGTACTTAGGGCATGTTGGAGCACAAAAGACAGCACGGCCATCCAATGCAGCTGAGGAAGTTTCCAGATGTAACAATTTTTCTTGCCAATGGACCCAGATTTCCAATGCCGAGAGAGTGGGACTGTCTCTGTGCATCGACTTTTCCACTTAAATCTCTTTCACGCACAAGTATCTTTGTGCACACTCATCTATCCTAACCCCGTCCACCCTCTTCAAGACCTGCGGCAATGGGGGAGTGGCAACGCAACAGGTGGAGGTGACACTGGCAGTTGTAGTCATGATCCTGCATGTAGGTGGCCCACGGACCAGTGGTCGCTCGACCCTATAGGGCAGCAGGAACGTTTGGCAGCATCCTGGGTGACTGAGCAGCCCTCTCTAGGACAGCACTGCTCACCCTAATCAAGGGAGGGGACTAGAAAAGGTGTCCCAAACATTGCCTGCCCTACAAACACCCGGCCAGCACACCGCGGCTGGTGGGTCATCCCTTTAAGTGGTCGAAATCAAAAGAAACAAAATACAAAGAAACTCCTACTAGGAGCATGGAACATCAGGACATTACTTGATAGAGAGAATACCCCAAGACCTGAGAGAAGAACAGCTCTAATCGGTAAAAAACTGGGGCGATATAACATTGACATCGCAGCCTTAAGTGAAACACTCTTACCAGAAGAGGGATCACTCAGCGAAGCCACCACGGGATATACCTTCTTCTGGAAAGGTAGAGCCACAAATGAAGACAGAATCCACAGTGTTGGCCTGGCTATCAAGACCAGTTTGCTTAAACAGCTGCCAGACTTGCCTGTGGGCATCAGCGCACACTCATCTATCCTAACCCCATCCACCCTCTTCACCCGAAAAACTACAATTTTTCAGTGCCCTCAAGACTGTCTATGGGCCATTAAAATCCACCACCACTCCCTTGCTATCCTCTGACGGTGACACTCATAAAAGATAAAAAAGGCATCAGCAACAGGTGGAAAGAACACTTCAGTCAGCTTCTCAACTGACCCTCTTCAGTCGACCAAAGCGCCCTTGACCAGATCCCCCAAAACCGCACCATTGAACAACTTGACGTCCCTCCTTCAATAGAGGAAGTCCAAAAAGCCATTAAACAAATGAGTGCAGGCAAGGCACCCGGTAAAGACAGGATCTCAACCGAGGTGTACAAGGCCTTAAAGGGAAAGGCGCTCCAGGCATTCCACATAGTGCTGACCAGCATATAGGAAGAGGAAGACATGCCCCCAGAACTCAGAGATGCCTCCATCGTAGCCCTATACAAGAACAAAGGCACACGAGCAGCCTGTGACAACTATAGAGGCATCTCACTACTCTCCACTGCTGGAAAGATCCTCGCCCGTGTTATACTCCACAGACTCCTGTCATCTGTTTCAGAGCAGAACCTGCTTGAATAACAATGTGGCTTTCGACTAGATCGCAGCACCATCGACATGGTCTTCACAGTGAGGCAAATGCAGGAAAAATGCCTTGAGCAGAACCCAAGTCTCTACATTGTCTTCATAGACCTGACAAAGGTGTTCGACACAGTGAACAGGGACGCATTGTGGGTGATCCTCAGCAAGCTTTGTTGCCCAGCAAAATTCGTTAAACTGATCCAGCTCTTTCATGTCGACATGACAGGGGAAGTCCTATCTGGTGGAGAGACTTCGATTGCTTCAGCATCTCCAATGGCGTGAAACAAGGCTGTGTCCTTGCTCCGGTACTATTCCACCTATTTTTCACCCAAGTATTACTACATGCTGTGATGGATCTAGACCTGGGCATCTACATCAAATACCAACTGGATGGCTCACTATTTGACCTTCGCTGCCTGACTGCAAAAACAAAGACAACAGAGAGACTCATCCTGGAAGCTCTCTTTGCAGATGGCTGTGCTCTCATGGCCCACCAAGAAAATCATCTTCAAACCATGGTGGACAGGTTCTCCACTGCAACAAAACTGTTTGGCCTGACTATCAGCCTCAGCAAAACAGAGGTGCTGTTCCAACCTGCACCAGGGAGACCCACTAACCAGCCGTGCATTACAATCTACGGCACACAGCTTTCTAACATCAACACTTTCAAGTACCTGGGCAGCACCATTGCCAACGACGGGTCCCTAGACCACGAGATCAATGCCAGGATCCAAAAGGCCAGCCAGGCACTTGGGCGGCTGCTCTGCAAAGTCCTCCAACAACTGCAACAAAGCTCAAAGTGTATAATGCAGTGGTCCTCAGCTCGCTCCTGTACGGTTGTGAGACATGGACACTGAAGCACATGAAACAGCTCGAGCAATTCCACCAACGCTCCCTCCGGTCAATCATGAGGATCCGATGGCAGGACCGAATCACCAACCCGGAAGTCCTCGACAGAGCCAACCCCACCAGCATCGAAGTCCTGGTCCTCCAAACCCAGCTACGATGGTCTGGACACGTCATCTGCATGGACCCACAGTGAATACCAAGACAGGTATTCTATGGTGAACTGTCAGCTGGACTCAGGAAACAAGGCCGACCAAAGAAAAGATTCAAGGATCAGCTAAAGTCCAACTTGAAGTGGGCTGGCATTACACCAAAACAACTAGAACTTGCTGCCTCTGTCAGAAGCAGCTGGCGAACCCACATTCACCATGCTGCCACCACCTTTGAAGATGAGCGACATCGACATCTTGCCACTGTGTGTGAACGCCGACACCAGGCCACAACCGCACCTCCCATAACAACTGGCGTCCCAGGCCCCATGTGCCACAAACTCTGCGCCTCAGCCTTTGGACTTCAAAGCCACATGAGGGTACATCAATAGATGATAATGCACAAAGACAATTGTCATTCTCGAACACTGAGACACTACCACTATCTAACTAAGGATTTTAGATTGTGCACAAATTCAAAAATAGTGTTTCCAACACAATTTTGATTCATGCAATAGAGGGGAATTGTAATAAAGGATGGAAAGGTTTGTAATTTGCAAAAATATGCAAGAACTGAAAAATGCAAACCTAGGTATGATTGACAGTGGCATGTGACCAAGAGTCACATGGGAGCCTGAGCTGGAGGAGCTGGGAAGACTCCATCTTTCCCCAATGGACTTTTCTTCTGGGCTCCTGAGGAAGTCAAGAGCAAGGTCTGAAGAGGATTTTCCCTGTGTTGAACTGTGGGTTCCTGTGTCTAGCTGCTGGCAGCATTCAGTCTCACTTGGACATCAGGACTTGCTTGGATATCTAACAACAACAGATCCTGGCTCTAACTGGGTTATTTTTTGGACCCCTGCTGAGAAAGATTTGGGACTTGGTTAAGTTTTAGTTTACTAACCTAGTTAGCATAGTTAGTTGTTTTTTAAATAAGAATAAGCATAAGTAAATCCCTAAGCCCTTATTCCTTTCCCTTCCAAGACAATAAAGTAGATTTTTATATGTTTTTTCTTCTTGTGTTTCCCTTATCTAAAATGCTATTCTAACAGATTGTAAACTTTTATTCCAAAGGGGACAGCCCCCTAATTGGTTTTTTGTCAATGCGCCTAGCAAACATTGGTTTTGCTCTCTCTCTCTTCTATTGCCATCTTATCCCTAAATATTGTAGTTTCCTCTTAGAAAGTGCAATATTGTATGCATCTATAGTTAGAAGATCTTTAGAGGTATAAATGAATTATGTTAAATGATCCATTGGTGAGACCAATCCCAAAGGATTACAGGGGGGTTTGTGAAGATGGGATTGACTCTCCCCTTGCCTACTTTTAAATTTAATCAACCAGGAGTCAAGATGGTGGCTTAGAGACAGCAATAGCTCAGACCTCTGTAAACCCTTCCTCACCAATCAAAAGCACAATGCTTTGAGGGGACTGAAAACCAAACCTAACAACAGGACAGAATTAGGGAACCCTCCTCCTGGACCCAATTTAAAAGGTACCCCCCCAAAAAAGTCTGAGCTCCAGAACACACAGGTTCAAGGGGAAGGAATAAGGAAGGTCCCAGGACCCCTCCCCCATCTACAATGCTGAGCCTCCAGCAGTGGCTGGAATCTCTGGGCAGGCAAAGGTGTTAGTCCAGAGGGAATACCTTGCCAGCAAAGCTGTGCCAGGCTCAGTGTGTAGAACACAGGGAGCATAGAGGCAGCTAGAGGAGAAGCTCAGAGCAAGCAGCCCAGTCACAGCCAAGATGCTCCATCTTTCTTCCCACCCCTTTTCTGGAGGTTTGGGCCTCAGGGCACATCCAGCTTTGTAGATCAACTACTCCACCCTGGCTCAATCTCATCTATAGGGAAGATCAGAAGCCTTCAGAGGGCAGGGAAGCTTAAGCTCCAATACCTCTCCCCCACAGACTGATCTGAAAGCCTTGCTGACTAAGCCTAAAGGGCAAAAGCTACAACAAACTACAGGCAACAACCTTGACACCAGGGTGGGATGTCCAGCTCCTTTTCAGATTCTGCTGTCATCCTGGGAAGATCTGATAACCTGATCAATCAGCAGAAAAGAGAAGAAGCCCCTTCAGGACAGAATAGCCCAAACCCAAAGGTCCAGCACATAATGAGAGGATCAAGACTACAGGCAACTACATGGGGGGGGGAGTAGGGGGAAATATGAGTTAAAAAAACATAAAAAGAAAAAAGAAATTACAATCAACAGCTTCTACCAAGACAATGAACAAAGAGCAAATGAAACAGAGGAAGATCAAGGAACACCAAGCAAAACCACAGAAACTCCAGAAAATTGGACACAGGATTTGGAAGAATTCAAAATAAAATTAAAAAATCAGTTAAGAGAGGCTGAAGACAACTGGGAAAAGAACTTAAAAAAGCAAAATAAATAATCTGGAAACAGAAAATAATGTCTTGAAAGTCAAAATTAATCAGCTTGAAAATGAGTCAAAGGAGATGAAAGAACAGAAGGAGAAGGATGACCAAAAACCCAGGGATGAAATTCAGTCTTTAAAAACTAGAATCCAACAACTCAAAGTAAATGTCTTCATAAGGCAACAGGAAACTATAAAACAAAATCAAAAGAATAGAAAAATTGAGGAAAATATGAAACATCTCATCCACAAAATGGAACATTTAGAAAACAGGTCTAGGGGAGACAATTTAAGAATCATTGGTTTACTGGAAGATCATGACAAAAGAAGAAGCCTGGAAATCATTTTACAGGAAATCATCCAAGAAAACTTCCCCCAGCATTCTAGAGAAAGAGGGAAAAGTGGAGATTGAAAGAATCCACATATCACCTCCTATACTTAATCCCCAACTAACAACACCTAGAAATGTTATAGCCAAATTCAAGAACTAACAGACCAAAGAAAAAATTTTGCAAGCTGCTAAGAAGTCATTCTGATACCATTGAACTGCAGTTAGGATAACACAGGATCTGGCTACATCTACACTAAAGGACTGAAAGGCATGGAATATGATATTCTGGAAAGTAAGGGAACTAGGTCTACAACCAAGAATCAACTACCCAGAAAAACTGATTATATTCTTATAGGGGAAAGTATGGCCATCTAATTAGATAGAAGACTTTCAAGCATTTGTAAAGAAAAGACCAGACCTGAACAGAAAATTTGATGCCCAAGAACAGAACTCAAGAGAATCACCAAAAGGTAATAAAGAAAAGGGAAAAACAAAACAAAAAAAACCTGTTTTAAGAGTTCCAAAAACTTAAAATGATATGTATTCCTACAAGAAAAGAGGATATTGGTAACTCTTAAAAATTGTTATTATCACCTGGGGAGCTAGAAGAATTATACTTAGAGGGAACAGTGACAAACTATAGGATGAAATGCCAAGACATATATATGTATATATATAAATATATACATATATATGTATGTATGTATGTATATATATACACATATATATGTATGTATGTATATGTATATATACACATACATATATATGTGTATATATATACATATATATGTATATAAAACTATAGGTAAAAAAAGAAAAGCAGTTAATACTAAGAGAAATGGGAAAAGAAACAAAATGGGGTAAATTTATATGTCATAAAGAAGCACATGGTGGGAGTGAGGGAGGACACCAATACACTGGAAGGGTAAAGAGGTTGGAGATAAGATTCTTACATGCATTTATTACATTAATTACATTAATTCTTACATGCATTTAAATTGACTCAAAGAGGAAAGAACAATCAAATACATTGAGGCAGAGAATTGATTTCTGCCCTATAGGGAAGTAGAAGGGTAACAAACAGACTGGTGGGGAGGGAAGCAAAACAAGGGAGGGAGAGGGTGGGGGTAGTTTAAAAAGACTGTAAAGAAGATAAGAGGGGAATAAGAAGGGGGGTAGAAAGGGAAATAAAATAAGGGTGGGAATTAGGGGTACTGATTAAAAACAAAACACTGGTATAGAAAGAAATAGTGAAAGAAGAAAGGGTAGGAGTAGGAGTGGAAATTAAAATTTTGGGAAATACACAGCTGATAATCATAACTGTGAATGTGAATGGAATAAACTCACTCATAAAACACAAGCAAATAGCAGAGTGAAGTATAAACCAAAATCCTAATATATGTTGTCTACAAGAAACACACATGAGGAAGGTAGACACACATAAGGTAAAGATAAGGGGATGGAGCAAAATCTATTGGACATCAACTGAGAAAAAGAAGGCAGGATTTGCAATCATGATTTCTGACAAAGCCAAAGTAAAACTAGATCTAGGTAAAAGAGATTGGAAAGGTAATTACATCCTGATAAAAGGCAGTATAGATAATGAGAAAATATCAGTACTCAACATGTATGCACCAAATGGCATAGCATCCAAATTTCTTTTTTTTTTAACCCTTACCTTCCCTCTTGGAGTCAATACTGTGTATTGGCTCCAAGGCAGAAGAGCTGTAAGGGCTAGGCAATGGGGCTCAAGTGTCTTGCCCAGGGTCACACAGCTAGGATGTGGCTGAGGCCAGATTTGAACCTAGGACCTCCCGTCTCTAGGCTTGGTTCTCAATCCACTGAGCTACCCAGCTTCCCCCAGCATCTAAATTTCTAAAGGAGAACTAGGGGAGCTCAAGGATGAAATAGATAGAAAAACTATATTAGTGGGAGACCTGAACCATCCTCTATCAGATCTAGATAAATCAAACCAAAATATGTATAAGAAAGAGGCAAGAGATGTGAATGAAATCTTAGAAAAATTAGAGATAGTAGAAATGCAAGGAAAAATAAATACAGACAAAAAGGAATATGCCTTCTTTTCAACAGCATATGGTACATTCACAAAGATTGACCATGTATTAGGGCATAAAAACATTGCAAACAAGTGCAAAAGAGCAGAAATAATAAATGCAACCTTCTCAGATCATAATTAAATAAAAACAATAATTAGTAAGGGTACATGGAGAGGCAAATAAAAAATTAATTCAAAATTAAATAATACATATCTCCAAAACTGGTTAAAGAACAAATCATAGAAACAATTAATTTCATTGAAGGAAATGACAATGATGATACATCCTTTCAAAATCTATGGGATGCAGCCAAAGCAGTACTTAGGGTCAAATTTATATCCTTGAGTTCATATATTAATAAATTAGGGAGAGCAGAGGTCAATGAATTGGGCATGCAAATTAAAAAACTAAAAAATAAACAAATTAAAAATCCTCAGATAAAACTAAATTAGAGATCCTAAAAATTAAAGGAAAAATCAATAAAATCGACAGTCAAAGAAGTATTGATTTAATAAATAAGATTAGAAGCTGGTACTTTGAAAAAACAAATAAAATAGACAAAGTACTGGTCAATCTAATTAAAAAATTGAAAGAAGAAAACCAAATTAACAGTATCAAAGATGAAAAGGGAGACCTCACCTCTAATGAAGAAGAAATTAAGGCAATCATTAAAAACAATTATGCCGAATTATATGACAACAAATATGGCACTCTAGGTGATGAATATTTATAAAAATATAAATTTCCTAGATTAACAGAAGAAAAAATAGGATACTTAAATAACCCCATATCAGAAAATAAATTGAACAAGTCTTCAAAGACCTCCCTAAGAAAAAATCCTCAGGATCAGATGGATTCATAAATGAATTCTATCAAACGTTCAAAGAACAACTAATCCCAATATTATACAAACTATTTGACAGAATAAGCTAAAAAGGAGTTTTACCAAATTTCTTTCATGATACAAATATGGTATTGATCCCAACGTCAGACAGGTCAAAAATAGAGAAAGAAAATCTATAGACCAGTCTCCTTAATGAACATAGATGCATCTATCCGCCAAGACAAACACAGGAACTATATGAACACAATTACAAAACACTCTCCTCACAATTAAAACTAGATCTAAATAATTGGAAAAATATTAATTGCACATGGTTGCGAGGAGCTAACGTAATAAAAATGACAATCCTACCCAAACTAATTTACTTATTTAGTGCCATATCCATTGAACTATCAAAATACTTTTTTTTACTGAATTAGAAAAGACCATAACAAAGTTCATTTGGAAGAACAAAAGATCAAGGATATCCAGGGAAATCATGAAAAAAAATGTGAAGGAAGGTGGCCTTTCAGTACCAGATCTCAAACTATACTATAAAGAAGTGGTCATCAAAACAACATGATACTGGCTAAGAGACAGAAAGGAGGATCAGTGGAATAGACTTGGGGTAAATGACCTCAGCAAGACAGTCTATGATAAGCCCAAAGATCTCAGCTTTTGGGACAAAAATCCATTATTTACTAAAAACTGCTGGGAAAATTGGAAGACAGTGTGGGAGAGATTAGGTTTGGATCAACCCCTCATACCCTACACCAAGATAAACTCAGAATGGGTGATTGACTTGAACAGAAAGAAGGAAACTATAAGTAAATTATGTGAACACAGAATACTATACATGTAAGACCTTTGGGAAAGGAAAGATTTTAAAACCAAAAAAGAGTTAGAAAAAAATCACAAAATGTAAAATCAATAATTTTGATTATATCAAAAAGGGTTTGTACAAACAAAACCACTGCATCCAAAATTAGAAGGGAAGTAGCAAATTGGGAAACAATCTTCATAACAAAAACCTCTGACAAAGATCTAATTACTCAAATTTACAAAGAGCTAAACAATTGTATAAAAAAATCAAGCCATTCTCCAATTGATAAATGGGCAAGGGACATGAATAGTCAATTTTCAGTTAAAGAAATCAAAACTATTAATAAGCACATAAAAAATTCTCTAAATCTCTTATAATCAGAGAGATGCAAATCAAAACAACTCTGAAGTATCACCTCATACCTAGCAGATTGCTTAACATGACAGCAAAGGAAATAATGAATGTTGGAGGGGATGTGGCAAAGTTGGGACATTAATTATTGCTGGTGGAGTTGTGAATTGATATGACCATTCTAGAGGGTAATTTGGAACTATGCCCAAATAGCAATAAAAGACTGTCTGACCTTTGATCCAGCCATAGCACTGCTGGGTTTGTACTCCAAAGAGACAATAAGAAAAAAGATATGTACACAAATATTCATAGCTGTGCTCTTTGTGGTAGCAAAAAATTGGAAAATGAAGGGATGCCCTTCAATTCGGAAATGGCTGAACAAATTGTGGTATTTTTTGGTGATGGAATACTATTGTGCTCAAAGGAATAATCAACTGGAGGAATTCCATGTGAACTGGAATAACCACCAGGAATTTATGCAGAGAGGAACAGAACCAGGAGAAAATTATACACAGAGACTAATAAACTGTGGTACAATTGAATGTAATGGACTACTTCATTAGGGCAATGGAGTAATCCAGAACAACAGGAAGGGATTTTCAAGGAAGAATACTTTCTACATTCAGAGGGAAAACTGTGGGAGTAGAAACACAGCAGAAAAACAACTGCTTGATTATATGGGTGATGGGGATATGATTGTGGATGTAGACTCTAAATCCGGGGTCTCCAAACTTTTTACACAGGGGGCCAGTTCACTGTCCCTCAGACAATTGGAGGGCCAGACTATTAAAAAAAACTATGAATGAATCCCTATGCACACTGCACATATCTTATTTTAATGTAAAAAACCAAAATGAGATCAAATAGAGTATTTAAAATAAAGAACAAGTAAATTTAAATCAACAAACTGACCAGTATTTCAATGGGAACTATGGGCCTGCTTTTGGCTAATGTCTGGTTCCATATTTGTCACTGCAAGCAATTACAAGTGATACAAGTGTGCATCAGTTAGTCTAGATCTGGTTGGAGATTTCAGATGTTTCATTTTGGAAAAAGTCTGTTCACAGACAAAAGTGCTGCCAAAGATGGTTGCCATTTTGAGTGCATGGTTCCTAAGACTAGAATATGACTCAGAGGGGATAGATACATAGAAATTAGGCAAGCTGCTTGACCTGAATGCATCTTTCAGAGAGTCACAATTCTGCAGTTCAGCCAGTTCCATTTGGCAAATTGTATTCACATTTCCAATGTTAATAAAAAATGGGTTACAGAAAAGCTATATGTCCTGTTCATGGAAATCTAAATTAGAACTCCTTTTTCAACTTTTCCAGTGAATCCACACATGTTTCTTTTAGGAATGCAATCAAGGGTTTTTCCGCCAACAGATTTTGAGTTAAGGGGAGATGGTAGAAATTTTCCTCCTTTACTTGTTTGATAAGGAGGCCTAATTTTACTTCAAATGCTTTCACATGTGATTGCATATCACAGATGAGCTTCCCTTTTCCCTGAAGTTATACATTGAAACTGTTGAGTAGCTCTGTTACATCTGTCAGAAAGGCGAGGTGCCATTTCCATTCTGTATCATTGACTTCTGGTACTTCTTTGTTTTTTGAAAGCATAAAAGCTGTAATCTGTGGAAGTAAGTCATAGAAATATTTCAAAACTTTCCCTCAACTCAGCCAACAGACTTTTGTGTGGTACAGAACATCTTCATAGGTAACATTTAGCTCAGACAGAAATTCCCGAAATTGTGGTTTAGTGCATTAGCTCTAATGAAGTTCATACAATATACCACAATTTTCATAACAAGAGTCCCACTTCAGTGATTTACTACATAGCAGTGCTTGTTGGTGCATGAGGCAGTGTATGGCTATTGAATGAGAATGGTTACATTTGTCCATCTCTTAGTTAATGTGAGCAATTACTCCTTTCTTAGACCCCACAATGCTAGGAGCACCATCAGTTGTCACCCTGGCTAGTTTAGCCCAGTCCAGCTCCAAATCCTTCACAGTTTGGGAAACCTTTTCATAGATATCCTCTCCTGTAGTTGTTCCTTTGATGCTTTGCAGTGTAGCAAGCTCTTCTATGACTTCAAAATTGTCATTTGTCCCACAAATAAAAATTAGAAGTTGTGCAGAATAACAAACATCATTGCTTTCGTTGAGTGCTAAGGAAAAATAGGAAAGTTTTCTTGCGAAGTTTTGCAAATGTTGATGCAAATTGTCTCCCATTTCTTCAATCCTTTGTGTAATTGTATATCCTGAAAGACTAACTGTACTAAATAAGTCTGCCTTTTCTGGACACATCTCTTTGGCAATCAAAAGAAGGCACTATTTAACAAATTCTCCCTCCACAAATGGTCTGCCAGTGCAAGCTATTAGCTTGGCAACTTCAAAATTTGCTTGCATTGATGAAATATTTAGCTGCTTCTGCTTCACAAAAGTATTTTGCCGAGTTGTCAATGGATTTTTCAGTTTTAATATTTTATCTTTTCTCACATCTCTGACCAAACAATCATATTTAACTTTATGTTGAGTTTGATAGTGTCAATGCAAATTGTATTCACTACAGACACTATATTCTGGCATATCAAACACTCAGCTCTTTCTTTGTACTGTGTGAAAAAGTAGTCACAAGTCCACTGTTCTTTAAATAGCCTACACTCTGAGTCAATTTTTCTCTTTCTTGATGTCAATTTTTCCTAGGGATTCCAAATTGCTATTAGTAAAATACATACATACATATATATGTATATATACATATATATATATATATAATTTTTTTGGTAGGGTTGTAATACATAAAGCCCTACAAAAACATTTTTTGTAGGGCTGTGTGTGTGTGTGTGTGTGTGTGTGTGTGTGTGTATATATATCCACAAAATATGTATACCAACAATAATTTTGTCCACACAGAAGCATACAAACTGCAATGCCCATCAATGCAGTCTGATCTGTGTCCATCAATACAGTCTTTGCAGTCCACATAATTTTAGCCTCACCAGTGGCCATATTGGTGGAACTCTACTTTTACCTCAGCCTCACACTGACGTGGTGTGGGAACTGGCACGATTACAGAGCCGGTTCCTCCGCCACCTTTCCAATTCACACTACCCTGTGTGAACCGCATTGTGATCTGTGAACTCACACAGGAATCTGATCGCATGGGTCTTAACCATGCAATCATATTCCACAGCAGGACAAAAGAAGGCATGACACTAGTGTGTGTCCTCTTGTGGTCCATATTTATGGATCTATCATTATGGACCATAATATGAAAAACATATGCCTCACTTCCCCCACATAGTACAATGGCAACCATAATCCTCCAGATGCACAACATAGTGGCCCCTATAACCTCCCTTTGCCCAAAAGTCTCTCCTCACATTACTACATAGTACAATGGTCCCCGTACTCCCCCAGAAGCACAACATAATGACCCCTATTATAGGGCCATTGTACCACCAAGTTTCCCCAAAATTAAGATGCATCCTGTGCTCCTCTCACTGACCACCAATGAAAGAGGTGCCCCTTCCAAAAGTGTGGTAGGGGCCAGATAAATGGTCTTAGTGGGCCACATGTGGCCCACTGGCTGTAGTTTGGGTACCCCTGCTCTAAATGATCATCCTAGTGCAAATATCAAGAACATGGAAATAGGTTATGATCAAGGACACATGTAAAACCCAGTGGAATTTCGTGTCAGCCATGGGATGGAGTGGGGGGAAGGGAGAGAAAGAATATTATTCTTGTAACCAAGGGAAAATGTTCTAAATTAACTAATTAAATAAAACTTTAAAAAATAAATTTAATCAACTAAAATCAAAGACACCCCTTCTTTACAATAAGTAGGGGAGGTTCACAAACCTTTTACTGGGCAGTGCTAAGAAAATTTAAAGACTACAATTGGTCCCTTTAATGTGGAGGAAGGGACAGGAAATGATATAAAAAAAAAGGACTATAAAAGATGATGACCTTCCTATCCAAGAGGTCTAAGTCCTGAATTTTTCAATGTGAAGAATCTGGGGCTGACATCTTGAACTTCTTCTGGTAAGACTGCTCTTGGATCTTCTCCCTGTGGACTTCAGATTGGGTGAATGAAAAAAAGCTGACCCTCCTTTCTTGGCTTCTGGAGAGACTTAACACTGGAGAGGTCTATCTCTTGTCGGAGGCTGTGTGGGTGAAATCCTTGTTTAATTCATCTCTGGGCCCTTTGGCTGGGGTTAATGAGCCCTGCTAGAGTAGAGTTAGGTGCTGGAGCAAATATTTAGCTTGTTAGGTTAGATATCTTCTCTACCCTCCGTTTACATTTTTCTACTTTCACTTTTTCCTTCTTTTTGTAAATAAAGATGCTAAAAAGTCATTTTGACTTGAGCTGTATGAAATTTTAAATCAGTGAGTACATTCTCTTATATTTAGTCCAACCATAAATTTAATTCCTTACATTTCATTATATCTCTCTTAAATTCCTTTGTATTTACTTAATTGTGTACATGTGAATTTCTTACCTGACTCTCCCAGAACATATTCTTTGAGGACAGGGAACTTTCATTTTTGTTTTTGTGCCCACATGCACAAAGTAAGTACTTAATGCTTACTCACTTGAAATGAATCAAATTAAATTAACTACTAGTACAATCACATTTTCAAGGAAATATCCTGGTTATGATCATGGAAATTCAAGGATCCTACCCAAGAAACAATTGAAATGAATGAACTACCTCATGCATCCTATGGTTCATTCAGAATATAATTTAAATGTTCCCACAGAGTGTGGACTCAGAGGAGTTCAATATCTAATCAACTACCTATGTATATTCTTGATGCTCCATCTTTTCCTTTAACCTTGCTATAGGGACATGCTCTCTATAAAGTGGTTTCTGGTTCTTTGTTTACTTTGCTTGTCTCATGAGTTGAAACCATAAACAAAGTATTACAGATCAAACAAGTAACTTCTACAGATTTAGACTGGTCCTTTATTTATTCGTAACTCAATAGCATTGTTTCCTTCATATTTAAACTCAGGAAGTAATGAATTCCTATCTTGAGAGGATATCCAATGGAATCTGGGTTGCCATTTGTTGGATATGGGGATAGAAGAAATTCCTGTTGATATATAGACTGTATTTGATGACCCGTAAGCTCTCTTCCTATTCTAGGCTTTATTTTATATTAAAAATTATTTTTATTGGGTCTTTGACACATAAAATGAGCTAAGTTTTTTGGGAAGCTGGAGTTACTTTTATTAGATGCCAATGATGCCTTATGTTGCTTCATTGTTAGGTTGAACTCAGTCCATCAGAGTTGGTCAAAAATACAAACTTTAAGCAAGATAAAGGTATATCCTCCTCAAGAAAAAGTGCTCATCTTACAACAACAAGGGCAGTGGTATAGAATGGTAGGTATAGAGGGCCTGGGTATAAGTCCAGGGCTCTCTAGAGGTAGCTAGATCATATGTTGGATAGAGTGCTGCTCCTGGAATCAGGAAGAGCTGATTTCACATTCAGCCTCAGATACTTACTGGCTGTATATCCTGGATAAATCACTTAACCTCAGTGTCCTCAACTGTAAAAAAACAACTATAAAAACAACTGTAAAATTGTAAAAAAAAAAAATGACACATACCTCCCAGGAATGTTGTGAGGATAAAGTGATATAATTAATATAAAACTCTTAACACAGATCCTGGCACATAGTAGGTGCTTTACAAATGTTTATTATTATGATGATTATTATTGTTAAATATGCAACCTTGGGCAAATCAGTTAGTCTTTTACCTATAGACTGGTGATGATAATAATAAATGTTATATTCTCTTGTGGGTTTTGAAAGAAAAAGACTGTATGCTGGGGGATATAGTTTAGCACGCAGTCTTTTTCTTTTAAAACCCATACTATCTACTTCTCAATAATGTTATGAGGAAAATGCTTTGTAAACTTTGAGGACACAAAATGTAAGTCATTTTCACTTCTTCAATAGAATATAATATCCTTGAGAATGCACATATGCCACTTTTTTTGTTAGCTCCAGACAATCAGAGGCTGGAACTAATGAAATATGTATATTATATTAATATATAGTATGGTGCTCTACATATAGTAGATACTTCATAGTTATTGAATTACTGGATCTTTTAACTAAGTTATAAGTTTAGCAACAGTATGAACTTTTTCCATAACTTTTTCCATCTATGCCAACTAATTTTTTTGCATTCTTTTTTCAAAATCACCTTAAAATTGGGATTTGGGCATGGAAAACTGAAATACGCTAATCAGGAATTACACAGGAGAAGTTGCCTAAAGGATGTCATCACAGAAATATAAGAAAAAAAAGAATGTGGGCTGGTCAGGTAGAGACACTGAGAATAAGGGAGAAACAGTCCCTTTGCTCCACTGATATTCTTGCAATGGCAAGAAAACTTGAGGAAAGATTCCAGCATCATTGCAGGGAATATTTACTCTGGTGAGATCACAGATTTACAGGAGTTGGAAAGATGGGCTCCTCAAAGGAGCACTTAGATTTCTACTTAGTATAAACAACCCATCCATCCATCCATCCATTCACTTATTCATTCAGTAGACATTGATTTAGCCTATACTGTTTGCAAGGCATGGTGTTGGTTTAATTAAAAACCCATAATTACATAGTGCTCTAAAGTTTACAAAGTGTTTTCCTCACAACTCTGTGAGAAAGGTAACACAAGTATAATTATTTCCATTTTACAGATGAAGAAACTGAGGCTAGAAAATGTTAAGTAACTCACCCAAAGTCTCATGGGGAAAGAGGGTGGGGAACTGGGTACTATATATGTATATTGTCATGCAGTATGCTTGTATACATGTATGTAAGTGTATAAGGTGTAATGTAATATATCTTCACTCTATTAATGAATTTTATTAGGTTACCCTTTTTTCACCACCATCTTACTTTATCCCCCTAGATCTGTGTTGGCAAACTTATGGCACATGTGCTGGAGGTGGCTGCTCTCCTCCCTCCCTCCACATGTGCCTGAGGACATTTCTTTCATCACCCACCCCTCTGTCCAGCAGCCAGCTTCCTCCCTCCCCTGTCTGGGGTAGCATATGGGGCTCATGTGTGGCATGAGGGTTGCAGATTGGGCACTTGGTCTCTAAAAAGTTCGTCATCACTGCCCTAGATCCTATATTTCATTTAAATAAGCTGGCAATTTCATTTTGTTTCTACATTTATAACCCTTCATCCAGGGCTGACTGGCATGATGGCACTAGAAATCCTTGCAAACAACTGGGACCCATGTCAGGAAAGAGAAGAGCCAGTCACCCTCTAGGCAGTTCCTGGGGCAGCTGTGTGGGAGAAACCTTGGAACATTCCTCTACTTACCTGCATTCTTGAGAGCCTGAGTGAACTTGTGCATGTGGGGGAGGAGGCCCTGGATTTCTTTTCTTCCTGGCATTATTCATCAGAAGAATGGTGCAAAAGAGAAAGAGGAGATTGCTCTAGTGGATAAGATTCAGTCTTGGAGAAGGGAAGATCATGTATGGGCATTCTAGTTTTCCTGATTTGGAAGCAAAGGAGTTGAGGGTATGAATAAAGGGTAAAAGGGCAGTTCTGAAGGAATTGCACCCCACCCCACCCTAGGTGCTGAAGAGATGAGATAGAATACTTCTATCTCTTTGAATCTACATGGAAATGAGACCTGACAGACTTCTTAGTCTTTTTAATAGACCAGAGAGAAAAAGGAAGACTCCCAACAGAGGAGAAATATTCTAAGAATGTTATCCCTTGTTATCAAGAGAAAACTACTAAACACTTTGAACTAACAACTAGAAATTATGACCAGGAATGTGGATTCTTATTGTATCAAAAAAGCACTCTGAGAAAGAAGAAAAATGTACCACCATTACTACTTCTTTCCCGTTCCTTTTCAAGTTCACTGACTTATACTCTCTCAGTGAATGTCCATTAAACATTGTTAACTTCCAGTTCCAACATTTCAGATCATAGATTTAGAGTTGGAAAAAGTCTTAGAGGCCATCAAGTATAATTTCCTCATTTTTAGATGAGGAAAATGAGGCAAAGTGGTATACTGACTTATCCCATATCATAGCTAGGGACTGTCTAAAGCAAAACTTGAACCCAGGTCTCTGTGGCACAATAGATTGAGCACTGGGCTGGGCATCAGGAAAATTCTTCTTGCTGAGGTTCTAATCTGGCCTCAGACACTTATCAACTCTGTGATCCTGGACAAATCACTTAATTGTGTGTGCCTCAGTTCCTCATCTATATAATGAGCTGGGGAAGGAAATGGACAAATCACTCTAGTACTTTTGCTAAGAAAACCCTTAATGAGGTCACAAAGAGTCAGATACTACTGAAGTAACTGAATACCCACAACTTCCTGACTCTAAGTCCATTTCCTTAACCACTAAACTATTTGCTGTTTGACTATGGCTTACCAGTTCCTGGGAGCCTCAATTATATCATCTGTAAAATGGAGATAATAACTGTACAATTTACCTATACAACAGGTGTTGTGAGATCTTTTGTACATGTTAAAGTACTATAGAAATAGGAATTATATTAAAACGAATGGTATTGTTTATTGTACTATTGTACTAATGAATACTAAATGTGCTAATTTATAATAGTAATGGAATCATTAATTTAGAGCTAGAAGAAACCCAAGAGATTCTCCTTCTGCCAAGCTGGAGTGGGAAGAAGGAGAGAAGCCTAGTGTGTGCTGTTATTGGTACTGAATGAATACAACTCTTGGCATTACCTTCTACACTTCTACCTTCTACATCTCCAAATACATTCTTGTTCATGCAGTTTTTCCCCCGAGTTAGAAATAAATTGCTGCATCTTTAGATGATCTTTAGATGATTAAAAAGCAGAATAAAAACTTGACCCCTACAAAAAAAGTTTCAGGTACTTCTCATTTTACAGAGAAATCTGAAGTCCAAAGCAGTTAACTGATGTGTTCTAGAGTCACAGAACTAGTAAGTGGAAGAATTCAGAGGCATGAATGGAAAGAAACTGCACTGGAGATTGATTCAACTGTTTCTGTCTTTAAAATCTACCTGGTCTGAATACTGCTTCTCTCAGCTAGTGATGGAGTAGAGCTGGTGCTCCTTTGACATCATAAACATCAGAAGCTCCTTTCTGACCTGTGTTCCCCAGGCTATAAACGTTTTAATTTCCCTCCTTCCAACTACTTTTCTATTTTCATTCTTTTATTTATAGGCAGATCTTTTAGGCAGGGAATCTAAATGAATTCCCACCATTTCTGTATCTCCTTCTGCTTAATCCTTACTTTTCCTTTTATTTCCTGAATTCTGATTTCTATCCTTACCACTTCACTGGAACCATTTTCTTTGTGAGGTTATTAATGACTTCCCTTTGATCAAATCAGCTCCCAAAGAATCTATTTTCAGGTTGTAAGAGAGTTTAGATTCCTGGACTTCTTCATTGTCTTTGATACTTTTAGTAATCTCTGGTCCTGGTTTCCACAGTATAGCAGTTTACATCTTACCACTTCTTTCTGCATGATGGGCATTGAGTAAGTGTAGCTCATTAGTTAGCATTCTACGACCTTGTTTTTTGTTTGTTTTGTTTTGTTTTGTTTTGTTTTGTTTTGGTCTGAGGATACTTTTATTTCATTATATCATTTGATCTATGCTGTGTCTTCTTGGTGTTAATATTTCATTGATGTTAGTAATGCCACTCATCAGTGAAGAACAAAACCCACCCATGCCTTTTCAGCCTGTGGAATTCTTGCCCATATTCCCCTATCGATTCTTCCCATGAAATCTGCCTTTCCATTTTGGGATAATAGTGAAGTGCTTGAGTTGTCTACTTGTTATTTTTCATTTTAGAGACAAGTGACCCAGTTCCTTTTCTGCTCATAAATTTCCTGGATTACAACTATTAGGCCACTTTTTACATGAATATGATTATTGAAAAAATGCTGCCACTTACTTATACTCACCATGTATCTCTCCAATGTCCTTTGAGTCAATCACAGCTTTGATTCTTCAGCAATTGTTGTATTTTAGGACTCAGAACTATAACTATACTTCCTTAGTAGGAGGACATTGGTATTTTTAAAAGATGGATTTTGATTTTGGGGGCCAGTTTAGTAGCATTAAAAGTACTTTCCAAATGCAATCCAGCCTTCTCTGTTCATATTGTTAATATGGAATCTAGAAGCCCCAAACTTGTAGACTAGTAAGATCTGATGAACCCCAAGTTTTAGGACTAGATTGTAAGTTGGAGAACCCAAAGCTTGTACTGGTTCTCTGTTTCCATAAGAATCCACCCAGAAGGGAATCTCAGACTAGCAGTTTCAGACTGAATAACGGACCCTAAGGTAAAAGACAATCCCAGTTAGGTGGGGCTAATCAAAAGCTGAGTGCCTCTTTTTTGCCTTAGAAGCTTCTCCCATTGTACCACATCCCCCTTTGGAGGATCAAACTCAGGACCTTCTGGTGAGACTGATGCACAGTCTACTGTGCCAAGAAGGGACTCAGCATTTGCTTAGCCCCACCTAACTGGGATTGTCCTTTACCTTAGGGTCCATTATTCAGTCTGAAACTGCTAGCCTGAGATCCCCTTCAGGGTGGATTCTCATGGGAACAGGGAACCAGGACAAGCTTTAGAGTCTCTGGGCTTATCAGCTAGTCCTAAAACTTAGGTTTTATCAGATCTTACTAGGCTACAAGTTTGGGATTTCTAGATCCCATGTTGACATTACTATTCAGCTCTGGGACAGAGTGATTGTTCATTTGCTTCTCCTGTCTTAGACATGTGTACTGTTGAACTTGGTTTTACAGAAACCCCAAGTTTGCCTCTATCCTTTTGGAACTTTGTCCATTGTAAAGCCAATCAATTGAACCTTCCTGTCCTTTATTCCCCAAGAGATCTATAAGACCCCAAATTCTTCAGCTCATTGGAAAATCTCATTTTGAGGTGCCTTTTCCTGGAGACAGTGTTCCCAGAGTCACAGAGCTTCTGTGGTATCTTGCAAATGACTCTGTGTAGGGCCAATTAGAGCACTCTTTCCCTTGTCCTGATTAAAGATTTGCTCTTTTTAACTACTTTGGTGGTTCTGTGTTTTTCTAGGTTGACTGTACTATTGTGATAAATGGGCTGTCCATCTAATTACGCATAACTACCAGATCATTTTCATCCATTGATTGTTCTCCTATAGATTTTTAGGTTAATCTCTTTTGCATAATAATGACTCAGTGAGGAAGGTTCCCTGATATCCTGGAACTTGACATAATCTGTAAGATGCCATCCTTAACCAGGAAGATATGGAGTATCTCACAGGTCATTCTCTATGATAATGGTGAACATCTTTGGAGAGCAATTGTCTTGTTTTATATTTCATTTGACAATAAGAATCAAGTGAAATTGTTAAAGAGTTCTCTCTGTGGTTGCATGTACCAAAAAAAAATCTAAAATTATCATATCTTATCAAGAAAGAATTCTTAATGGAGAACCTCTAAAGCTATACTTTGTTCTGCTAAGGCATTTTTCTTTTGTAATCAACAAACAATGCACACATTAGCATTTTATAATCTCTGTTTTCCTTAGCCAAACTCCTTTAAAAAAGCTGTTTATAATCAGTGCTTCTATTTCTTCTCCTACATTTAAACCCTCTTCTGTCTGGTTCCTGACTTCATCATTTAAATGAAACTACTCCTTGAAATTATCAGTAATTTCTTAATTGGCAAATTTGATGGCTTAAAACAAAAAAGTCAATCCTCATGTTTTCCTACCTCTCCACAGCCTCTGACTGTATGGTCCACTCCCTCCTCCTGAACACCCTCTCTTTGTTTTTTGTGTGGTATTGCTTTCCCTTACTTCTCTTCCTACTTAGTGGCCCTTGTTTCTCTTTGAGTCCGGAAGACTTTAGCTCACATCCTGTTTCAGACAATCTGTGTGGCTCTGGGCAAATCACATAAATAATCTGAACCTCAGTTTTCTCATCTACACAATGAGGAGGTGGGGCTCAGTGCTTTCCAGTTCTAAATCTATGTTTCTTTTGCATGAATAATGGGGAAGAAAAGGGGCAGAAGGGAATGGGGTTCCAATGAGGAATATATAATAGACACCTAAACACATTCAAGGGACAAACCAATTTAAAAATTCTAATGGGGGGGAACAGATATTACATTAAGGGTACATATTTCATTTCCCTTCTTCCTCATGGTGCTCAGGCCATTCTTTCATTTCCTTCTCTGACCATTTCACTTTCCCTAAGTTAATTAAGTATCCTCAGTCTCAGTTTCCCCGGCTTTCCCACATGTCATGCTCTCATAGGCACAGAAATTGAGAGGTGGCTATTTTAGTCATAGGAAGCAGTTAAACTATAATGTATGTACTACAAATGATTCTTCCCTTTATCCAGGTTAAATCAGGGTTGTCTTTGACCCTTCCATATCTCTTACTCTTGGTATGGACAAAGATTTGGTGCAAGAGGTTAATGAATTATATACCTCAGGGCAGGTGTTTATATTTTGTCACTGTAATTGCAAAATAGATGAAATTTGTCTTTGAAACTCACCTTTTCTATTCCTTTTTCTCTGCCTCAGGATCCCTTCCCCAGTTCCTCTCCTAACCCCCAAATTATGTGCTCCATGGAGCTTTGCTCTCAGCTATTTAGATGGTCGATGAAACACTAAGATGTTACTCCAGCCAAGTGTTTTTGCAGTTGACCAAAATGCTTTCTAGAACCAAAATAATTAATCTCTCAGTGATGGAATTTCAAGATTTGAAACAAGTAGCAGAGAGGGAATTTCTAGATTTAAGAGAAGCAGTTAACAGAGGCAACATGTTGGGCAATGAAAAGCCTACTGGGATTGGCAGAATTTTAGATTTCATTCTTGTAAAGATTAAAATTTAGGGGAGACTGAGGCAGGTAGAAATTAGTTTCTCTCTGCAAGGAGTATTATATTTTTTAGAAGTTTATTAAAGATTAAGGATTAAAGAAAATACAGGATAAGAAACACGTGCCTAGGCCAGAGAGGCCTAGACAAGATAGTCTCACATCATGGAAGAGCCGCGTTTGCTCCAAAATGGAAGTCCAAAAAAGAGCCCGAGCCTATTCACAACCAGGTTTAAATACCTTCTCAATCTCTTCCCACATGAGAATTTAGTGAGATTACAGGGCATTCTGGGGAAGTGGAGCAAAGGATTCTGGGGATTGGAGTCCTGAATTCGAGTCTATTTTTTACATTTCTCCGTGTGATCATTTGAAAAAAAAAATTTTTTTCCAAAGGATCATGAAAACATAATCAATTTAAAGATTACAATAATTTGAGGATAAGAGAAAAAGGAAAAAAAAAGAATAAAACCAATAATTGCTGAACGCATTGACAAAACGCCAGTTAGGGGGCAGTCCCCTCTGGCATGAAAGTATACATACAAATAAATGTTCAATCAACCACACCCAAAGTTCATTTTGATCTTATGCAGCTTGTGGTCTGGAGGTTTCTTCATGGTGGCTTCTCCAACAGTTCAGTTTCTAGATTCAGAGAGGTAGCATCTTCTTTACCTAAAATTCTTCTCAAAAGGAATTTAAACTTTGCAATTTAAAATAATAATATTTTTTTACATTTCCCCATGTTGTGGGTGATTGAAAATTACAGGATCACTTAGGGATGCATGGCTGAGGTATGAGGTATATGAATCAATTGGCAAAAGATATTAAAAAGACATGAGAAAAATCGAAATAAAAAAAGAAAATATTGGATGAAAATATAGACTATCAAAGTCTTATGTGTAAAAATTCCAAGTGAAAAGAAAAATAAATCTATAACAGGTCCTTGAATCAGGGCCCAATCAAAATGATCTAAGCAATGATGCATTTACCCTGTCAGTAGCCAGGACTACAGAAAGGTATCACACTAGGAGAGGTAGAAAAGGGGACCAGATTATAGGAGCCAAGGTTTTGGGGATACTCATCTGTGAGTATCTTCAGAGTGAGTGTGGACACAAGGAAGGCCTACGTCTTAACATAAGTCAGCTGTCGCAACCCCAAGTCTCACACTAGGTTCAAGACCTTTGTATTGGCCGAGAAGTGCATCAATCCATCCTGGATTGGCTTTTCTTTGGTTCTGTGCAATGCCTCTGTTGTATATATCTTGTCCTGGAATCAGACAGAATCATTAAGCAAAGTCCCATAATTTTTTAAAAAATAATTAGTGGCATCATTTTTATAGTCACAAGTTTTTTGGGGTATGCATTGGCAAATGTATTTTAAACATATTACTGAAAAGTCAAAAAGTTAAAGAAAATCTTAATGTTGATGACATGTGCTTCAAATATAAAAAGGAGAGAAAAAATAAAAAACAAATAGTATATTGCACATGCAAGAAAAATATAATAAAAGTCTTTAAAAAATTCAAAAATATAGCTTATAATCATTGACATTCTGTGTCAGCTAAGAAAAATATAAAATGCAAGGCTTTCTCACCAAAAATGAGATCCATTTCCTCTTCATATCTGGCCATGCTCCACTGTGAGTAGAAGGCAAATGAATTGAACAATAGTACAAATATGTAGATATCAATATCCCCAAAATTCTCACTAGCCCAATTAATTACAATAGCAAACAAACACTATCATATTTCACATAAGTTGCTGTATGGCATTTTTAAAAGCCTATGAACCAATGGATATTTGTCACAAGTTTTTATAATCATAGCAAATCTTTCAACCTTGTTAATAAACATATTTTTAAACAAAGTAAAACTCATTTTGGGTTTAGAACATAATCAAGAAATATAATTCTGGTGGAAGTTAAGTAGTGAGCTGAAGAGTATAAATAAAGGGGTGCTCCTTTTTTGGAGGCTTTTTAAGGGTACAAATGCCCTGAGATTAACTGCCCCAATTTCCATTCACATATTTAGAAATGAGGGAAGGTTGGGGGTTATAAAATGTATTTCACTTCAGCTACTAGAATGGGCCTTACACTTCATGGTAGGGGCAGGCAAAAATAACCAGATTGTTAAAAAAAATTACAAAAATCATATTTAAAAAACCCTTAAAATCATTTGAGATATTTAGCACATTAAATTTTCCAAAGGTTGTTATAGCAATTGTAACCAGTTCTGATGAAGTCCATCTATCCTCTATGTGACAATTTACAAAGGCAAAAATAGAAAGGCTGTTTTTTCATATATGGGCTTAATCACTAATATTTGTTCAGCACACTCTGGAAGAGACAAATATCAGAGGTAATGTCATCTACTCTGATCATTTTATAGATGATAAAACTTCCTAAAGTCATATAGAGAATAACTAATAGAGGTAGGCTTTGAAACCAGGTCCTCTGGTTTTGAAGCCATTCTCCCAAGTTTCCACAGGTTCTGGTCATGGTTCCTCTATTCACTACCTATGTGACCTGAATCAGTCACTTAATTTCTCTGGAGGTCAGTTATCTCATCTTTAAAATTGAAAGGGGGTAGTTAGATGATAACTTGCATTTATATAATACTTTATGCTTTACAAAGCCTGTTTTTCATAAGTAAAAAAAATTAATATCAAGTCCCTGCTCTGTGTGTGTGCTGGAGATACAAAGATGAAAAGATTACATAGTCTTTACCTTCAAGGAATTTACAATATCATAGGGTTAATAGTGGCATATACACAAAATAACTCTAATATAAGATGAAGAAAATGCAATATGGTGGCAAATGCATTGGACTTGTAATCCTAGGTTTGATCTAGGTTTGAAAATCCTGGCTTTGCTACTTATTATCGATGTAACCCTTGGTAAAGTCACTTAGCCTCTAAGGGCCTATTACTTATCTGTAAAATGAATGGGTTGGACTAAATAACTTCTAAGGTCACTTCTAATTGTAAACCTAAGATCCTATGTGATAATATGTAAGAAAGGTCAAAGAGATAGGGAGGAGATATTGGAGAGAGAAAGAGGGACCAGTTTTTACCAAGAGTATTGCAGAAGCCTCCCTTCATGAAGCAGAATCAAAACTGGATCTGGAAAGAAGAGGAAATCTTTCCATATGTGGAGTTATGGAGTATCCATTTTAGTCACGGGGCACATGAGATAAATGCACAGTTTGGAGAAAGTAAGATACATTTAGGGAATGATTGGTACATTGATTTGTCTGGAATACAGACTATTTGAAGGGGAATATAGGGAAATAAAGCTGAAAAAGTAGATTGGAGCCATATTGTAGAGGGCCTTGGAGGCCAAAAGGTATTAAATTTTGTAGGAAATGATGATCCACTGAATGTCTTTAAGTAAAGACTAACTGAGATCAGACAATTAGAAAACTTGCTTTGTCAGCTGTGTAAAAAACAGCTTGGAGAGACAAAAGGCCAGAAGGTAGGGGACAAATAAGGAGATGAGAGATGGCCTGAACAATAGTGGCACTTAAGGGATAGATAAAAGATATTAGAATAGAATTGAAAGAATTTGGCAAATGATTGCATGCAGGGAGTGAGGGAAGAGGAAGAGTCAAACTTGATACTAAAATTTTGAGCATGGGTGAGCTGAAGCATCATGGGGACATCAATATGAATGGCAATGCTAGAAAGAGAGACCATTTTTCTTTAGAGGAATTATAATAATAACTGGCACTTTTGGTGAATTGCTTTTTAGTTGGGTCCAACTTGGTGATCCCATTTGGGGTTTTCTTGACAAAGATACTGGAGTAGTTTGCCATTTCCATCTCTAGCTCATTTTATAGATAAGGAAAGTTGGGAAAACTGGGTTAAATGACTTGCCCAGAGTCACACAGTAAGTATTTGAATTTGATTTGAACACAGAAAGATGAGTCTTCCCAACTGCAGGCCTAGCACTCTACCTATTGCCCATCTAGCTTCTCCTAACAGGCACTTATATAGCAATTTAATTTTAAATTACAAAATTTTATTTTTAACTTAAGTTTGTTTGTGAATTACATATGTAATTTCATTTGAATCCCACAGCAACCTTGTGAGGAAAATGTTCTTATTTATCCCTGTTTTAAAGATGAGGAAACCTAGGCTGAAATTAAGATGACTTTCCCAAAGTCACACAGCTAAGTATTATCTGAGGCAAGATTTGAACTCAGATTTTCTTGTCTCCTAACCATAACTCCGACATTGTATCTGCTGCATTACTCACCTGCCTATTTCAGTTTCAGAGAAGTTAAGGTATTAGAAACATATATAAGTGGGGCTATCAGCAGGTGATAATTTGGGACTAGGACTCATGGCAGAAACAATGGGGTAGAGATATAGATTTGAAAATCATCTGCATAAAGGCGATTAGGAGATTGAGTGAGAATGCCAAAGGTGAAAATGAATGGAAAGAGGCACAGGGTTTTGAAGGATGCTTGAATTTCAAGGATCTGAGGTAGAAGAGGTTCCAGTAACTCTGTATGATCTTGGGCAAGTCAATTATCATTTCTGGGCCTCCATTTCTTCCCCTTTGGAAAGAAGGGTTGAACTAGAGAACTTGTAACAGTCCTTAAAGCCTCTGATTTTACTAGAGCCTGAAAAGGAATAACCATCAGAGAGGTGAGAGGGGAAGAAGAGATCTACAACATGGAAGCTGAGGAAGAAGAGAATACCAGGAATCAATAGTCTCATATTTAGTGTATGTCTCAGTCATATCAAACTATCCATGACCCTATTTGGGGTTTTCTTGGCAGAGATATTAGAGTGACTTGCCATTTCCTTCTCCAGCTCATTTTACAGATGAGGAAACTGAGGCAAAGAGGGTAAGTGACTTGCCCAGGGCCATTTAGTTAGTAAATATCTGAGGCTAGATTTGAAGTCAAGTCTTTCTGACTTTAGAGTGGCACTCACCACTAAACTACCAAGCTGCCCATCACACTCAGTAGGAAGGTTAAAGAGGGGAACACAGTAAATCTGGCAATTAAAAGATCACTAGTAACTTTGAGAAAAGGAATTTTAGTAGAGCAGGGGGAATAGAAGTCATATTTTCAGGAAATGTGTGGCAAGAAAGTAGGCTCAAAAGTCTAGTCTACTTTGCCCAGAAGTTTGGCAATGAATTGAGAAAGGAGAAAACCTGTGATTGCATGATCTAGTAGGGTTTTTTAGTAAGAGCTGATAGACTGCAGTCTTGAGGCAGAAGGAAGAAGCCTCTTAAGAGGGGAGTTAAGGGTGAAAGTCCTGTGACTTTCCTGTGGCCATTTCACAAATAAGGAACGGGCTTCTAGAGTCCATTTGAAAAGGCCAAATGGCTCATGTATATTGGAGCCTGGACGGTAGCCTGGGTAATCTGATTCCCAAACCAGGCTGATTTTTATACCACCTTGATTTCCTCCCCTGAAATGATCTCTACTGTCCTTTTAAGTCCTGGACTCTTTCAAATTATACAAGGCAAGAAGGGGCCAACACCACTTACTCATATAACTAGCCTGGCTTTGCCTAATCAGCGGGGGCAAAACTTCTTCATCAGTTTTTTGTTAGCTTTCGGTTTTTAAATGCAATGTGTGGGAAAACATCCTATCAGAGCCACACTGCTTTATGGGCAGTGGCTGCAACCTAAAATAACACCAACAACCCTATAATCATACCTTCCCTGTTTATAGAGCCTTTCTTCTGAGAGGCTCAAAGTGTTTCAATAACTATCTTATTCATCTTCTTAACATGCCTGTGAAGCAAGTAGGGGAATAGATATTATTAGCTATATTTTATAGATGAAGGAAAGGAGGCAGAAAAGCCATCAGTAATTTGCCCAGGGTCACAGAGTTAAAGCAAATGCACAGATGAGGCTAGAACTTAGATCTCCAATTTAGAAAAGGGTTTGGGAGACAGAGTTATAATGTAATTACCAAGCCTAGGGATTGGTTCTCTGTGAATCATCTATACAGCCCCCAAAGGCATGCGGTATGCCTTAGAGATGCATGGATAATGTTTTGTTTTTTCATTGGGTGCTGAGAATGGAGATACTTTTCTAAACTGGACACGGGTCCCAAGTGGGCAGTCTCTCAGGCAGTCATTCCATGAATCCGGCTGTTTCTGTTATTCTACCATAAAATCCAGCCTCTGCCCCAACACGGGCAGTTATGAGCTCTTGGTGGAGGAGAGAGAAAAGACAGAACAGGTGCCTCTGCACTTGTCCTAGAAATCTTTGGGGAATCTCTGACTAGCTAGCGCACGCTGGGGGAAGAGCGGAAGGGGTCGAAGGGGTGGGGGGAGGGGGAGGGGTCGAGGAGGGGAGCTGAAAAGGTGGGGGGAGGGGGGCGCCGGTCGCAGAAAATCTTTCCCTGGAAGGTTTGAGAAAACAAGAGAAAGCTTCTTCCTCCCACAATTCCAGACCACGGCTTCCATAACCCCTCGGGGGCTGTGAGAAGCGGAAAAAGCGAACTGGGAAAGCTAAGGAAATGAATGAACAGAGAATAGGAGACCAGGGCAGAAAGGGTCTTTTCAAGCCGTTTGCTCCCGCTCAAGTCTCCCAAAGGAAGAAGAGAAAGCGGGCTGCTTCCTTGCTTCTCTGCTCCTCTCTCCTCTACTCCGAAATAAAAAAGAAAAAAAAAGATACTTTGAAGCTTGAGTGAAGTATTTGAAATATCTGCTGGCCTGTCATGCAGACGGCAGTACAAAGCTCAGGCCACTGTAGAGCTTGGGCTTTTCTCGGGACGATCCTGGCCGGACTCGCCCTGGCTGACCTGCCTCAGTTCATCCCATCTGCCACTCTACCGGGAGGGAGAGAAGTAGGGGGAGGGGAGAGGCGGGCTCTTGCCTGTTGCCCTTTTAAGGGGCGTGTCATTCCTCCACGTGCTTTCAGTGAGTGACTGAACTACATAAACAGAGAGTCGGGAAGTAGGGGGTGGGGAAGAGAAAGAGAACAGAGTTTGACCGATAATAACCCCGCTGTTCAGCGCAGCCGAATCTATAAAAGGAACTAGTCCAGGCTAAAAACCCTTAATTCTGGGAGAGAGGGACTGAGGACCGTATGCTAGGCTGTGCAGGAGGAGGCCGTTGGTGCCCACAGGAAAGCCTAGGCAGGGGTTGGCAAAGGCAAGGGAGGGGGTCACCAAAGGGGTATCGGAGGGGCGAGAGCCCGTTTGTCGGCTCTCTCTCTCTCTCTCTTTTTTTTTTTTTTTGTTTTCCGCAAGTATTTCCAAAGGGGTAGGGGAGAGAGTCCCAGAAACAAAAGTGGAAAGCAGGTAAGAGCCTCTCCAACAACTTAAGATTTTGCTGCTTTTTTTTTTTAATTGTTGTTGGGGGTCCCTTTTCTTTCTGAAGGGAGGAGGAGGAATAAGTTGGAAGAAGGGTATAAGTCTGGTTTATGTGACTTGTACTTGAGGTTGGGGTGGAGGGACCCCCACATTCGCCTGCCATCTCTTGCCTCTGGGCAGGCTTTGTACCCAGCCCATAGCTGCGCTTTGGGTGCTTGAAAACAGCCCCTCTTCAGCATTTCGTCATTGCACTCTTCTCGGGAGTAAGTCGGGAGGCTTGTCTCCTCCTGGGAGAAAGTCGAGCATCCCTTGGGACCCGTGGGGACTAATGGCACCAGGGCCCCTTTCTTTGTCCACCCTGCTTACTGCCAAGCTGACTTGGGGGGAGTGGGGTTGGAGGAGAGGGTTATATTGGGGGAATAACACAAACCACTTTTGGGGAGAGACCTACAGGAGGAGATTTAAGAGGATTTTTTTTTTCCTTTTGTGAACTGAAGGGAGAGAGCAGTACCTGGTGCAGCAGGAGCTCTTTTGTTAAGGGATACCTGACACTCCCAGAACCTCTTTTTGGTTTTCTGGTTCCTGAGCTTTTTCAGCTGGAGGACGGTTCCTTCGCTCCATCCTTTGGGTAACCCACTAGAAAGGCATCGAGCAGTATTCTCGCTGATTAGTTGTTATTAATAAAACATTTCTTGTTTATTTTTCTAACACTGGACATTCCTTAACTCTTCTCATGGCGTTGATTTTTGTTTTTCTTTCTCTCCTCCCTTTTCCCCCTCGGTCCCCCGCCCCATTTTGAAGATGGTTCTGATAATTTCTAATGGACATATGTGTGTGAATCTGCTAAGAGTCAGGGTTCACCTGGTGAATATTTTTTTATTTTCCAAGAGAAGACGTGCAGCAAAGGCGAGGTGTGGGGGGAGATGGTGGATTCATGTAGTCTACTTGAGCTTCTATCTTCCCTTCTTGACTCCTGCGGCCCCTCCCCGTCCCCCAATTTTAGTCTTTTTATCCTTTGCTGCTTGTTTCTGTTCCTGTGTGTGGAGACGGCGGTGCAGCTAGAATGACCGATAGTAACCCCGACCGGCTGCGCAGAACACAGAGCTCTGCCACATAGCGTGGGGAGGGCGGGGGCGCGCCGCGGCACCCCCTGCCCCCAAACCCTGCCCCCAAACCTCTCCTTTCCTTCCTCGCCTAGCTTCTCTCTCCCTCCTCTGGGGGTAAGGAACCTAGAATTCCCAGGTGCAGGGCAGAGATTCCATTGAGGGTACTGAGTGGGTGGGAAGTGGGGAGCTTGAAGGGGTCCCTTCTAAGTACTAGTAGGACTGACGAAGACAACTTGACGACTAAGGGCAGGCAGCCTGTCTGGACCATAGATGAAGAGTTCATTGTTTCCTTTCTGATCAAGACTGAGTCAGCCATGGTTTGGGAAGCTGTGTTGGCGCAGACTAGAAGGAAACTCTATAGAAAGCTTTTTTTCCCTTTTTTTCCCTTCCTCCCTTTGGGTTGATTTTCATGTTTGTTTCTCTGCCTCCCATAAGCTGTGGCTATGTCTTGGAAGTTTCCTGCTGGTGGAAGACCAGAGCTCAGGGTGTTTTCATTGTCTTTGCATTGTCTTTGACTCCCTCCTTTGGGGACTTACCAGAAATGAAACAGACTCGGGACAAGAGTAATCAGGCACTGGGTTGCTGGGTCTTTCCCCTCTCCCCCCCCTCCCCCCCCCCAGTATTGAGATAATCAGATTTTATAGCACAAGTGATACTTTTGAAGGATACTTCCTAAAGTGAGTGAAAGCTCATTGTTTTATTCTTGTGATACCCTATGGAAATCTGGCTCTTGACCAGTAAACAAAATAATTATAGGCATAACTTCAGCAACTCATAATGCATTAATTATTAAAGTGGAACCAAATGAAATCACAGCTCTAATTGCTTTTTCTCACCTTTGGCAATAACACCATGTAGATGGTAAATTTGCTTTCCCCACTCCCTACCTCCCAACCAAACAAAAGAGAATAAAATAACTTTTCTACAGTACAAATTGGGAATCACATATTCATTTTATTCATGACTTGCCAGCTCAAACTTGTTTTCAGACACTAATTCATTTCAAATATAACTCCATAAGCTTTCAGGTTTACAAAGAGCACTTTTTATGCAACAGCTTTGTCAGATCAGTATTGCTGATGATCCTTCTACCTCCACACCTGCCATTTAGCCATTGGAGGAAACTGAGGTTCAAAGCTGTGAAATGACTTGACCAGAACCACACAGATGGACTTGAGTCTTGGTTCTGATAAATTCCCTGATTGTATGACCAAGGCTGAACTTATCTCCACTATGTGGACCAATTTAAATGAAAAAGGGGGGAAAAAGTACTTATTTTTCTCCTCTGAATTTAGCAAACCCCAAATAAGTGTGCAATTACATATCCTTACTAGAATAGAAAGGATTAGCAAATCTAGCATATGCAGCTTTTAATGATGATAACAATTAGTATTTACACACTGCATTAAAATTTGCAAAGAACTCTACATGTATTTGATCTTCACCATTGTCTGTTGAGATAGATACTATTATTGATTCCTATTTAAAGTAGGAGACTGAATGAGTTCAAATTTAGCACCACCTGACTCAGTCAAAAATTCCATCTACCATGGCCACAAATTTAAACCTAACTTTCAAAGCTGTCCTGCTTGCATGATGTGCCTTGTTTTAACATAATTTTCCAATACTTGATTTTTTTGAAAAAATTTTTTTTCAGTTTTTAGCATTACAAAAACCCACTGGAGGAACTTTTCTCAGACTCTCCCAAATCAGAGAAGTGTAAAACCCTGAAAATCTTTGATTAAAAATGATGCTGTTATATGCCCCCCCATCAACCCGGCCAAGTATCCATTCTCAGCTATACTTTTCAACTGCCTTCATTAAAAGTAATATGATTTTGGGTAATGTAGAAAAGAATACTGAGTTTAAGGATCAGAAGAGCTGGGTTCAAATGCACACCTTCAGTGTGTGACTTTGGGCAAGTAATTTTTATGTGTCACCTTTCTTTTCTGTAAAATAATTGGTAAAAATTGGTAAAAGTTAATAAGTACCAATTCAATGTACAAATAAAATATTTTTAAGGCATTTTCACAAACACTACATAATAGAATTGACTTGAAAGCAAAAGTTGCCATCAGATTGTTTTTTGAAAAAGGGAGACCTTTTTGAGACCCACTTACATGAGTCACAATTTCCAAGGACCAGCCTAGGAGTAGGATAAGCCTTCCTTTCAAAGGCAAGGGCTACTTTTGGTTAAAGAATGATAAAGCTTCCAATGAGTTTGTGACCACCAAAGAGTATGGTGCTTTGTAACCAATTTAGTTTAAGTCTCAGTCATGTATATAATAGGTCAGGCTCATGTTCTATTTCAGTAAACATCTATACAGGCACTATCACATCTTCTAGGACTCTTAGAGTGCTTATTAATGTTCTTTGGGTTCTCTGATTTTCAATACATTAGGAACTCATTAGCATGCATTAGTAAAATGGAGTGAGATGAAACCCCAAGTCAGGTTGTCTTTTTCTCCCTCATATTTTGCAGTTTTTATATCATGTACAGGAGAGAACTGGAATTTTTTGGTTTTAAAGTTGTTTTTTTCTTAGTTTCTTCTTAGTATTATATTTTTTCTTTAGGCTAAGATTTTAATTTTCCTTATAATTGTAACCCTCTTATTAATCTTGAAATAACCAAATTACTATGTGATGACTTTTTCATTCTATGGTAAATTTTTTGTTCAGAGATAAGATATTAAGTAATAGAGCTGGACTGAAACTAATGGTCTCTTTAAGAGGCTGTGGACTTCATCTATCAGCTAAAAAAGATTTTTTGAACATTCATTTTAAACATCTATCCTCAGAGAGGACAAAGAATGCTAACTCTTATGCTTCTGTAAAAATGCAGAATTTAACAGCCATTTTGACTAATTTTCAGACTTCATTGAAATTGTTCATCTCTCTTATTCCCTGTTATTATTATTATTCCAGATTAGACACAGAGACAAAGGCATTTCAGTGAGGTGGATGTGACTTTAAAAATATCCCTAGTAATTACAGTGAAGTGGGTATGAATTAAATTGAGGAAAGGAAGGACATTCCAGTGATTGGCCACTAATTCAATGAGCTTATCTGCTCTGGTCCAGTCCAGACCTTCAGATGATATATTAATTCACCTACTACCACCATTAGGCCAGCCAAATTCCTGTTCAGTTTACTGAGAAATTTATTTGGGGATTGCAACACTGTAGAAAGAACACAGAGGGTAAAGTTTACTCAACTCTAAATTTCCCAACTTTTTCTTGGGTTACAATGAAAACTATACTATTATTTTCCCAATTTCCAATAAGTTTCATGGGTTCATCTGTTGTCAAAAGTATCATAGAAAACAATAATCAGTTATTAAACTGATTGACAAAAGAAAAGAATGAATAGTTTACTTCTTTTTCAGTGGATTTTTTTGGTCATTAAAAAAAATGAAATCACTGAACTGCCATTCTTTAAATTCTATTGTTGGTTTAATGTCTTTCTCTGTTGTTGTAGTTTTGTTAAAGAGGTGATTTCCAAGTTTTAATGGAACAAGACACAGCCAGGATTCTTTTTCTTTTTCTTTTCATTCCTAGCACTTCTCAGGGGTTATTTCAAAGACGGGAAGATTTAGGGGAAAAGATGTAGGATGAAAAATTGCTTTTTGTACAAAATTCCCTAAAAAGTTAGAAAGGTCACCAAAATCAAAAATACTTATTCTTAATTTCAGAGGGTAAAAAAGCTTGATTAAACTGTAAATATTTTGCAAATTGAAATTTATGAAAGATAAAGCAAAGTATTCATAGTTTCCAACTGAAATTAGTTTTTAGATAAGTAGCTAAAGAACATGGATACCTTTTAGGGAACTATTATAGCTATAATACTGGAGGCTGAGTGGTACAGTAGATGGACAGTTGGCCTCAGTCAAATAGATCTGGGCACAAGTCCCACCATTGACATGTAGTGGTTGGGGGACTGGGCAAATCATTCAACCTTTCTTTGCTCCCTTATTACTTCGTAAGACTAAAAACTAGGAACATTCTAGCTTTGTATCAGTACATGAGTTTCCTCACAGGGAGCTAAACCACAAGTATGAACAAAAATATTATAGGCATATATAGGGTTAGACAATGAATCTTATTCCAAGTAGTTTTTCTGATGCCTTTTGTATCTTCTTGCTGTGAAAACACTAATTTCATCAACCCTGTTTGCAGCTTAGCATACTGAATATAATTACTTGATCATGAAGATAGGCAAAGTTCAGTGTTAATCTCAAAATGCTATATTATATGAAATAAGATTCAATTAGAAAGTTTTAGTACCAGCAGTATTTTACCCTTTGATATATTAAATGTAAAATTATATATCAGGAATACGCATGTATCATTTTTTTTAAATTTGAAAATTGGCTGAATTTCCTTTATTTTGCTCCAGATTTTTCTCCAACAACTTTTGCTTCAAGGGGAGTTCATTTTTGCATTCCCTTCCTTGAACCAGCAGTACTTTGGAGCATCTTTGGTTTATTTCAAGCCCCAGAATATTCTGTGGCTAAATTGAGTTGGGAACCTTTGGATTAACTGAAGCCACTGAAATAGCTTATTGGCCCCTGATTTTTACTGAAACTTCATGAGGGAGCATCAGGTACAGTTACTGAAAGAGAAAAAAGTTTTGAAATAGTACCCTTTATCAATCTGGAAATGATCTATGGACAAGGAAAACAACTAGGAAGGGAGTCTTAGTCAGATTTTTTTTTTTGCAATTGCAATTTTTTTAAATTCTAAAATTAGTTACTATGTTACGATTCTTACGGAAAAGAATGAGTAGAAGACATTTATATGGGAAATAACCTGAGTTGGGTCTAGATAGATTTCTGATTAAGATTAGGAATTTTTTGCTTAAGATGCAGAGTCCAAAGTATTTTTATTGGAACAAGCAATTCTACTCCCATCCGGTTTGAAAACAAGTAGTTTCATTTCCCTTCTTAACACAGCTGTACTCTTCAAAAAAGGTTGTACATTTAAATTCACATTTTGGTACTTTCATTAATACATTTTTGTTATAGAAGAGATTTTCCACTGAAATGAATTAATTTACAAAATTTAAAAACCGCATCACTGTTTTGACTAAATCTAGTCACCAGTTCATTTTCGCTTTTATGTACCCATAAAGTCTATGGCAGCATTTCTTAAGCTGAAGTCTTTGTTCTGAGAAATCTGAAAGAAAAGCATTTGATCTGATCAATTTTGAATTCTTTCCATTTTCTGGACCTTTTTCATTTGAGGGAATACAGTAGTGAAAAGAATCAAAGTGAATAGATTTTAGGAAGACAGTGGACATTACACAAACTTGTTTTTCCCCAGCAGAAATTTCTGTATAAAATGACCTTTTTGAATGATGCTTAAATCCATATTTCTTTAGCTAGGGCATGAACAAAGTAAGTCACTCTGAATAACTTAATTGTCAGGATCATACTGTTAGAAAACAGATTTGTCATGCAGTTATGCTAATGTTTCTCATGAATCTAAAATCACTCACTGAGAACTCAGCTCTACCTAAAACTCTCTGGGTTCTGTTGCTTTTTTTGATTTCCCAAATAATGAAGACCATAGTTGATATTTATTGAACTCTTCTGGCTTCTTTGCCAGTAGCTATCTATGCTAGAATTAAAAACTCGACCAGTAGTGTTTTGCCCTGAAAATGGCTTTAAAAAAAATAGCCAAGCAGATGTTATGATTAAGACAGAAGGAAACATTCAATTCAATACAATACACATTTATTAAACTGGAGTAATAGTGGATTATAGCACCAAGCCTAACAACCTTTAAGTCTGGGTGGTCATTCTGAATCTGGCCCAATATTACTTTCTTTAACTGAATTTCTTTTGTGTATAAATTAAGTGTAGCAACATTCAGGATTTATTTGTTTTTTCTTGGTTCCACCACTGATTTTGCTTGCTTATATTTAGCAAGTTGTTGTTAATATCTCTCAAAGCCTCAGTTCTCTACTCTGTACAATGGAGAAAATGGCTCCAGTCAGTAGATTACAAAGGTATAACTTTTAGACCAAAGACATTGCAAATGATAAGTATTGTTGCTTTTGAGGATGTATGAAAAATATCCCTGAGAGACACCATTATATATTGTGGGAAAATCACAGTATCCTGTTCTAGTTCTGGATTTGCTACTCTGTGACTTTGGATGAAACAGTAACCCTCTCTGGGTCTTTGTCTTTTTTCCCCCAATGTGAAATGAAGCAGATAGGGTCCCTTCCAGCTCAAAAAAATTTTGTTATTCTATTTTTCTAATTAAGAGGAGTAATCAATAACCACCATTTTAATATAATCTCTCAATGTTCATAAAGCACTTTGCTCAAAACAATCTTGGGAGGTCACGAAGCATTACATGTGTTATTAACCCCATTTTACAATTGAGGAAACAGAGGTTTAGGTGATGAGAAGTAGAGGCATCATTTGAACCCAGGTCTCCTGAATCATTCTCAAATAGTGCTATTTCTACTACCCTATAAAAGTAGGAGCCTCATACAGATCTTCTTCAGTATTAAAATGATGGATACTTTGAATTTGATGTTGGTAATCGACAGCATGGAATGATCATTGGATTTGGAGTCAAAAGATGTGGTTCAAATCCTACCTCTGCCTTTGACTACTATGTGACCTTAGAACAGCCAGCCCTTTTATCTGTGATTTTGCTAGATTATTTGTAAAATGAGAGACTTCAAGGACAGGGTTTTGGAGATTCCTTCTAGCTCTGACATTTTGTGATTGTGTGAAATAAAGGAAAAGGCATGTGATGGGAGGTGGCAGGTAGGGATGGAGTTAAGGTTGTTGGAAGTGCTGCATTTTATTCTCTATCATAACTACCATGGGTAGAAACAGCTGAGTGATTTTGTGAGAAAAATAAGGGCATGAATGGTGAGAGAATCTTCCTTCTTCTAGACACTGCAAGAAAATATATCTTTGGATCTTCATGTCCGCCACTCCTCCCCTTTATTGTGATCTGGGTTTTACCTGAGAAACCTGGGAGAGCCATACAGTCAATATTTGACAGGAAAAGCCAACATGCTTCCTAATCTTTCAGCTTTTGCCCTTCACTAAGCAATTATACAAAGGTAAAGGGTTCTTGATTTATAACTGGAAAGGATCTTAGAGAGTATCCATTCCAGCACCCTCATTTTACCAGACATGAAGTGATTTGATTGGATGAAAACAGAGCCAAGATGGGGTCTCAGGGCCTTTCTCAGTAGAACCAGTACATCTTCACCAGGTTTCTTTGAGCTTATTTGGATTCTGGGTCCCTCTGACTTTTGGGACACTTAGAAAACAATGATCCATAGGAATGAGTGAAGTACTAGCTTATAGTCTTGTCTTAAATTTAGAGTAAAACAACAGAATTGATTGTTTCTAGAGAGAGTGATAAAAGAAGGTAAACTGGAATGATGGCTGGGAAAAAAGATTGGGAAGAACCTGACTCTTAGGATTGAAAGAACAAAAGAATTTTATTTGCCTCTGCTGAACTTCTCTTTGAAATATTCCTCCTTTCCAGCTTTAGTAAATGCCCTGTATTAATTTTAAATTATCCTAGGCAGAAACCTGTCTTATTTTGGACAAGAAATACATGGAACTTATTTTCTCAAAGAAACATTTGGCCAGTGGATGGCAGCATGAATCCAAATGGGTTTCTCAGTAGCCCAAGGTGTTATTGCGCTTAGGGCTCTTACAAATGTTGATGCTGGCATGTACTACTTTAAGGAAATCTGGATTTACCAAATAGTTACCTTAGGGGACACTGGTTTTTAAAAAAGGTTATTCACTTTATAAAAGGAATCACTGAAGAGTTCCTTTAAAAGCAAGAGCTCCCAAAGGGTATTTAAAAGTAAGAGTCTATTTACTCACATTCATGTTTACACCCAACTTTTCAGGAACAAGCCTGTTGTGTAAAGCAAAGTTTATCCAGATTGAGCTGGAGTCTACTTGGGTAGAACTTCTGTTTTAGTGCGTTTGGTGATTTCAGAAGCTTTTAGTAAATAACCCTTACAGGCTATCAGGATTCTGTTCAGAAAAATATTCTTTTAGTAATCCCCAAATAATGTTTGGCTAGTCAGTGCTCTCCCCTTCTTGATGGATGGCATCTTAATTGCTTGAAGGTCAAAAGACTGGGCAAGATAGGTGTGCCACCCTTCGTTTAAGCTTCCTTTCATTCCAGGCCCTAAATAACAGCTGACTTATAAGGGGTGCCTCTTTGGGGAAGCAGACCTGGCCAGAGACTCAAGTCTTCATTTAAACAGATGATTCTTACGGTGTTTGGCATGATTTATAAAGGCCAACTTCCTTTCTTATGGAAGCTCACATATTTTGGGCTGCTGATTTCTGAATTAATTGGCAAACAGGTGTCTGAACTACCACAGAACTGGCAGCTTGGTTCTCTGTGAAGCTAGGTGTAGGTTTAGAGGTCAAATCCTTGAATGGTCCTAAAAGAAAGATGGTAAATTCAAGAGGGTTACCCAAAAATATGAAAAAGAAAATTTGACTCACATTAATGGGCTTAAATTGATTGGTGTTAAAGTAGCAGAGCCATTTTTCCTTTTTTGAAATTGATAATTTCTTCCCATCTAGTAGGGTGATAGAGTAGTTTGGAGGCAAGGTAGAAGAAGTGAATTTTAAAATGAATATCCAGTTTCTGCTCCTAATAGATAAAAGTGGCTCCAATGTAGACCCATCAACAGTGCTGTCTTTACTTTAGTCCAAGAGCTATTTGACCTGTGTAAGTTTATTTCCCAGATATGATTTTTCTAAATTAGCTATAGTTTTTTCATTCTTATCATCATTCTGAAAATGCTATATCCATTCAAAAATAAGATAAAAAACCCCTCCAGTTTTTTGGACAAAATTTACAAATCCTTTTATTTCTAGAAAAGAAAAATTCACCAACCCACAGAATTTGAGTAACCAAGTGACTTCTGGGTGGCTATCTAGCCTCACCTATACATGAATGAAATTTAACTTTCCTTTTTTGAAAAAATTTTAATTTTTAATTAAATTTCATCAGTTTTTACTTACTAAGATAATTAAGGCTCTTTACCACCAGATCATTGTCTCTTGCTAGGGAAGCAGTTGGTATGCCAGAGATCTAGGAGTGCAATTTCCCACATCCTTAGTATGAACATCCCATTGAGTCGGAATGGGAGGATGCTGACATTCCAATAGGGAACAGATGATATCCTTTAGTTTGGATAAAAGACATTCTGGGATATAAGCTTTGCAGTTTACCCCTTAAAAGAAAGGAATAGCATCCATAAAAAAAATGAATACTTACATCTCTGGCCATTGGATCTGCTTAATTTATTTATTTTGCTTGTTGGCCATTTGAACATTGGGGGCACTATTCATTTGGGTTCCCTTTGCTTTCTATACAAGAAAATCTGTATTCTTTTGGATCTTAATTACAATGAGACCTTTTCTAAGTTCTAGTAATAGAGGAGTCCCTTAAGAGATTCTTTAGGAAGTTCAGAAACTCAAGATACATTCTCAGTATTTTTTAAGGTTCTTGGTGGAGATAAACTACACTCTCAACCAGTAACATGATTTACTGCTTAATCCCCACAGGCAGGACATTTTCCCTTATGCCTAATTTGGAATAATTCTGAGACAAATTAAGAGCACTATGCCTATTACCACAATTCAGCCCTGAACTGATGTATGTCCAATTCATCTATAGCAACTTGTTTGTTTTTTGTCTTAGACTTATTAGGTAGGTACAAACAACTTGACATCTAATCATAGTGCTTTATAAAATATCTGATGTCCTCTTGTCAGATGGAGAATTTAAAATCCTATTAATTAACACAATTGTATTGAGTACTTGCTTTATGAGAGTACTATGCTTTCCTAGGTTCTATGCTGGGTAGAAAAATATATAACCTATTTATTGCCCTCAAGAAGCTCACTTTAGTTAAGAGTTAAGATCACCAAAAAATGACTACCAAACCATAATTCAGATTCCATAGACCAACCAATAAATATTGTTCTTTTGCTTTTATAGTCATACTCTGAAGACACATCCTAAAGTAACTACAAGTAAGAGGTAGTAAATGCTAGAGGGGTGGTGCTTGACTTTAATCAAGTCAGCTAGGATTTATTAAGCTCTTAATATGTGCCAGACACTCATTCTAAGGATGGGGAGGGGGGCAAAAGCAAAAAGAAAACAGCTCCTGCCTCCAAGGAGCTTATATTCGAAAGGAAGAAAATAGCACATTTTAAAAGGGAGCTGAAAAAAATTGGGATGGGGAAGTAGGATGTTTTGGAGTTGACATCCTAAGAATGAAACATTTCTGATTTGAGCTTTAAAGATTCTGGGAAAACTCACCAATGGAAGAAGGAGGCAGAGGGAGAAGGCAGCTGAAGCACTAATATATTTAACGCTACAGGAATTGAGAAGAGGGAAAATCCCATCGTAGTGGACAGAAGTCCTTTTGGTAATATTCTGAAATATCACCACTTTGTGGTAAACAATGAGTCTAAGGCTAGAACCTGAACTGAGTATTTTGTTTCTTAGTCCTGTGGTTTCATGAACCTGAGATACTGTCAAACTGATGATGTCAATTTTTAGAGGTTTTTAAAAAATGTTAGAGGTCATTTTAAATGTGTTAATTGTGGCTTTTCAATACTCAGTGTGATAGTACTTTAAAAAATGACATGCAAAGTCACTATGCCATTTATCAGAGGTAAAAACATGATCCCTCTGCCCCCACCAGCCCCGTAAAACCCAATCTGAAACCTTCAGGATCCCTGCCTGAGCTCAGAAAGTCTTATCTGTGGTCTTTTGGAATCTTTATCTTATGCAGAAGGGTTGGAAATCCTGGTGATGGAATGTTGCTGACTAAATTTAGTTACTCCAAGAGTCCAATGCTTTCAACACTGATAGTGCTAATTCTCCTCAAGGAGGAACCTTGAGTGGAGGTAAACCCTGAGTCAGTTATGTTTACGCAGTTGTCTGTCACAGCTTGTATTTTGTAAGTTTAGTGGAATTGGAGAGGTGTCTCCGTTTCTAACCCCATCCACATTTTATGTGGATGTTCTCTGGCTATATTACTCCATTGTGTAAATAGAAGTTATGCTGACAGTTTCTATTTCTACATTTCTGTTAAACTGGCCTCACTAAGGGAGGATTTCTGGGCCACTGGATGCCAGTAGTGGTATTTCTTAGGGATCTTAGCTAGATCCTCTAAAAGAGATTGTACTTAAAGTTACATCAGTTCAATGGTGATAATTGCCTTCAAATGTTCCTACTGCCCAAACTCAATGGTTGTGAAGATAATTGGAGATAATACACAGGAAAGGGTTATATATAGGTGGTAAAAATGTTATATTTATATAAAGTAGAAATATTAAGATTTACTCTTGTGTAATTGCTTAGCAGAATTTTGTTTGGATATTATATTCTGTGACTTTTTTCTCCCCTTAAACTTGCCATAAAATTTGAGAAGAGATAATTCAGTCTACAGTCATCTAGCCCAACGTCTTCACTTTACAGATGAAGGAACTGAGATCCAGAGAGGTGACTTTGCTCAAGATCTCACAGGTGGTTAAGGCTCCTAGGTTAGAATTTGAATCCAGAGCGTAGGACTATTGAGAGCTCTAAGTGAATCAAAGGGCACCAGTATCTGTTTACACATGAGGGAACAGGTTAAGTGACTTGCACAGGCTCGCCATAGCAACTCTACGTGAGAGGCAGGATTGGAAATTCAGATCTGATTCCAAGACCAGGGCCCTTGGGGCATCACTAGGCAACTTGAGATCCACTGTACAATTTTATGTTCTAGTCTATATAGTTTATTAACATTTTCTATTTTTCTTAAGGTTGTTTCTACTTTGGCTGATAAGGGTTTTTATTTGCAAAACTCCTAGTGAATGTGGTACTTTATGGGAAAGTTGATACCCTGGAAATGCTAACAAATACAGATCCATGTTTTCTAACATCATATCCTGTCAATAATTTGTTTTGCCCATCTAATATTGGCTGACAATATTTTGATAATTTCTTTCATGTTTATAAGCACATTCCAAAGCCATATAGCCCAAAAAGCAAGATATTAGAAATCTGAAAGCCTTGATTCAGGGCAATTAACAACATACCAGAGTCTGAGTTTCCTTATCCACAAAATACTTGCATTTGGAGACAGCATCAATTTCAGGGTTTGGGTTTCTTCAAATGTAAGGTGAAAGGGCTTTATTTCTAGGGAATCCCTGAGGGGGCTTCTAGTCCAAAAGACTATATGAATATCTCTGTACTTTTTTTTCCTGGCAAGTCTCTGGAACTGTCCAGGCAAGTGACCCCCCCCTCCCCCAAAGTTGATTTGGTTATCATAAGTGGCTGAACTCTTAATTTGAGGGGAAGGTGTAGCAATAAGGTGTGGAAACTTTTTGTAGTCTTGTGCACAGGCAGGCTCTCTATTGCTGATGATTGGTGAAACTCACTTCACTTTTGATGAATGGTGTGGCATAAAGAAAGGAATATCTGGCAAATGTCAATATGTAATGTAGGTCAACAAAGATATTTCTGAAGGAGTTGCTTCTGTCCATTTGCTTATTTGGTTGAGATTGGAGGAGGAAGCTGGAAAGTGATTTGGAAAATGTATTTGGCTCATGGACTTGAAGGAATACAAGCTGGTGAATGAGGAGAAAATTGTATGCAGGTATTGTTAGTTTAACTCAATTACTTGAATTCTGGATTCTGAGCCAGCTGGTCTAGAGTTGAAGGCTCTGATCCAGTTGCTGACAGTGTAACTAACATCTGAAGGTGAGCATTTAGTGACATTGTTTTCCGAAATTTGTGTGTTTAATAGGGGCTGTTACTTTGTCTCTGCTGAATTATAGTTTCCCCTAATGATTTCAGGAAGAACTCTGGTAAAAAGAGAAAGGACAAGAAGGTAGTAGGTATGTGTAAAGGGAGAAGAGTAGGGAGAAGTTTTTTTCATTTTTTATTAGAGGTTCATGGGAAAATTTCAGCATCTCTGTAGGCTGAAGGCAAAGGGAGTCAATGGATAAAGAAAGTTTGGAGATTCAACAGAGAGATGAGGGGGAAAAAAGAAATACAGAAAGGCTGAGGAATACTGAATGAGAGAGCAGAGATCATCTAACCCATAAGAAGTCTAGGGGGTAGATTTACCCTTGGAAAGGAGGAGAGTCACCCCAGTTTTATGAATGTGGAGAGGTTTAGAGATGATTTGAGAGGATGATAAAGCTTTAGCCATGGAGATAGATTGAGGTGGAGAGGGTTTGGGAGCCACCTTAGACCAGGTGGCTTTTATCTTTTTAGTAATCTGTTTAGCCTGGGGAATATCTGGTTGGACTGGGTTTGGTTTGGAATCTGGTGAATCTGATACAGAATTGTCATTAGAAGAGTGAAAGGGCATTCATGCAGTTGTGAGGATACAGTTGAAGTTAATATGATTTCTCTAGGAATATTTGACATCTCCAGGAACAGAAACAGAAGACCATGAAGGTTACCCAGCCCTGGAATGATTGTGGGATTATTAAGGAGATGAGTAAGCCTTACATATTAGCATGGCCATATTTTGTGGACTGTAGAGAAAAGGCAAAGTGGGGAAGGGGATATGTGGGGAAAACTGATGGACTGGGACAATTTGGAATGGTGGAAGTAGAGAATATGATGGCAGTTAAAGAATAGATTTAGCAGGTTTGATGACATGGGCGGGGAGAGTTTTGAGCTTTAAATTCTGGAGGTGAAGCAATTCTGTGCCCAAGGTGATGTGGTTATGCTGGTAGGTGGTTAGCTATATCTTTCATGGAATGGACATTCATGTAATTAAGAGAGGCTAGAGTGTCATAGTCAGCAACAGGGATTTTGGACTCTCCAAAATTAATAACAAGAAAAGTGACCAAAAGAAAAGTTTGGATCCGGAGTGTCTCTCAAATGGTGAAGGTCAATAGAGACAATTTTATTCTCAAAGATGATATGACTGTGCTGTGAATTCTAAGGGAGCAGTTTTTGAATGACTATGGGTGGTCTGAAAGTGTCAGTAGGGAGAAAAAGGATTCTGCTAAACTCTGGCCTTCCAATGAGCCCAAGGAATGGTTTTCCCTTGGAGAGGATGTAGAGGATTTATTATCTGGGGAAAGCCACATTTTATTTCAGGTGGGCAGGGGAGTGAAGAGAGGCTTAATGAAATCAGGTCAAAGAATATAGAGAGGAATTTGTTTTTCATAAGACAAAAGTTGGTAAAAGGCATGGCAAGTATGAGGAGGACTGGGATTGAATCCAGGTAGACTGAGAGCACAGGAGGGGTTTTTATAGGGAAGCTTATTGAATGAAGGAAGCAAAAGGTTGGAAAGTAATAAATAGAGGCACATGCTAATGAGGAGGAATGCTGGATGGACTTAAGTTTGGTTTTTAAATTAGGTTAAATACTAAATTTATCTGTCCAGTTCCAATGCTCCTTTTTCTTTAGACTCTTACCTTCCATTTTAGAATCATTACTATATATTGGTTTCAAGGCAGAGGAGTGGTAAGGGCTGGGCAATTGGGGGTTAAGTGACTTGCGCAGGGTTACACAACTGGGAAGTCTCTGGAGGTCATATTTGAACCCAGGACCTCTCATCCCTAGGCCTGGCTTCACTGAGCAACCCTGCTGCCCCCTTTTAATGACTTTTAAAATGCAATTTGAAAAGTTTATCTTGATCATAGTCCCATCTACTGGGAGAGTATGTAATCATTGGATGCAGGGTAAAAGTCCTTTAAGATTTTCATACAATTCCACTAGATTGGGAGAAGATAGGACTAGAAGGATTATTTTTGAAGCATTTTTTTTTATCTCCACAGATGTTAGTTAGGCAAATGGGTTTTTTTTTTCTTGTATAGTCTCCTAAAGTCTATCTAGAATGCCATCAAAACTCACCTTTCATCAAAAAGGAAAAAAAAACCCTAAAATTTTCATGCCAAAAAACCAAATTCATGGAAAGGTTTCTCATGTGTCTGCCTGACTTGACAGTCTTTTCCACATCCCTCTGAAGCTAGCATCTTGTTTGGCCTGGGTAAAGTTTGATGTTTTTCCTTGAAAAATTATGTTGAAACAGTGATTTTTTTTTTATTTAGGGGAAAGGTTCTTCCCTTTAATTCCATCCCCATCCCCCATGGTTAAAAGCAAATAGAACTATTGTTTACTCAGAGCTTCCTTTGAAGGTTGTTCTGTGTTTGTTCATGGAGATCCAGAGGTGCTGTGTGTGAATGGCCTGCCACTAAAGGTTTTTTAGTTTTTCTGTAGTTCTGCAGCTGTCAAAATAGAGTTCTTTCCTTGCAATTGATCTGATTTCTGGGATTCTAAATGGCTGTAGTTATTAAAGCTCCTTTGAAGTAATAGATAATCCAAGAATATACTAGTTATCAGCCTGGTGGAGGGAAAGCATTTGTGGGAATTGAATTTTGCATCTTTAGTTGTCAAAATGTAACACATGTGAACAGTGATTATAATAAAAATATCTAGCATTTATATCACATTTTACAACTATTTCATTTTATCTATCCAGTTACTCCTGGAAGTAGGTGCTATTAGATTTATCTTTCAAAAGAAAAGATTAAATCTATTTTACAAAAGAAAACTGCAAGTCAGAGGTTGTGACTGCCCTGGATCACACACCCAAGTAAGTATCTGAGTCTAGGAAGGACTCCAGGATTCTTCCTTATAGCCACAAACTAGTACTTAGTCGGGAAGAGTGGATAAAGCACTGGACCTGGGGTTGGGAAGACCTGAGTTACAATCCTGCCCATTTAACTAACTGGGTGTATGACTCTGAAGGGTTTCAGATTTAACCGATCATGAGATTGTTAAGGGTGTATTTAAAAGCTGATGCTCATGAGCAGAGTGTTCATGGATCAGACTTATCTGGATAGATTATTAAGAGTTCATATGATTGATTATATTGAAGCCTTCTATTGGATTGGGGTAAAAATTATTGGATTTAGAAATTAAACTTCTATTAATGTCAAAAAGCTGCAGCTGCAGTATGGAAGCTAGCAAGCAGGTTGAAAAGCTCCTTGGGATGCCAATAGGTTAAGTTTATCATCTGAATAAGCAGGATGGCAATTGCTAATACTCTAGAAGGTTCTCAAGCCTGAGTTCTGGGGGGAAGGGAGGTTTAACAAAGCAGCAGCTTTTCCTGCTCTACTTCTGGCCCAGGCCACCTATTTTCTTACCACCTGGATCATTGTTTTTGTAATTAGACTTTTATGCTTATGTAAAACGCTTGGTGCTTTCCTTTGTCTGGAAACTTCCCTGAAACCCAAAATTATTTTCTTTTAAATAAAAGTCCTGGGCCAGCTGAGACTCTCTTTCTCTTGGTCTCTAGTCTTGCCCTGTGTGTGTTTTCACTCTACATCTCTCTCTGTGTCTTATGAAAACTCTATCTTAAGCCTTTTCCCATTCATTTTCTAGTTCCCAGCTTCCCTTTTTAGGTCAAGAAAAACCCATGCAGATCTGTGGAACTGCAGGCTGCTTCTGACCCTGGGCAAGTCACTTAACCTTTGTCAGTCTCAGTTTCCTTATCTGCAAAATAGGGATTAAAAAATAGCACTTACTTTCCCAGGTTGTTGTGATGATTGAATGAGTTAACATCTGTTGAATGTTTTGCAAATATTAAAGCACTATATTAATTCTACCTATTATTGCTAATTATTATTGCTAAACATTATCATCAATGGATTTTATAGAATTATGGTATAGTGGGAAGAACATTTGATTTAGAGTTTAAGTAATATCTGGCTTTGAATCCTGCCTCTAGTGCTTATTAACTGTAACCACTGGAAACCACTTGATTTTTCTGATCTGAGGGTATAGATTTGTATTTAATAAGAATAATAAAACCTGAATATCTGCTTTATTGAATTATTGTTGAGCTTAGATGAAATATTTCATGAGTTGGAGCCAGGAAGAACTGAGTTTAGATTCTGCCTCAGATACTTTATTAGTTGTGTGACTCTGGGTAAGTCTTCAATTTTCTTAGTTTCATTTTCCTCATCCACAAAATAGGACAAAATATTAGTACTTACCCAATAGGGTTATTGTATCCAAAGGGCTTCATCACATTGGGTGATGTTACCCTGCTTTTTTCTCTTTTAAATTTTGCATTTTGAAATTTGTGATTTTTTTTGTTTGTTTAAGCATGATTATAACTCAATTATGGAATGATGTATACTGCATGTGGCAAGTATTCTAAAATCTAAGGATCAAAGAGGCTCATTTCTCTTCTGCTGGCCTATGTAACCAAAACCAGTTTCACAGGATTTATGGAATTCTTGGGGAGGGGACAGGAGAAAGCAGAATCAGCATTAATAGTTCAAAGCAGAAAGGGGAATAAATAGGGTTAGAGAATAGGGTGAGGTTTAATAATCCTACAGGATTTAGTGGAATACATAAAGAATTGTACTACCAACTGACCTAGAGTGGGGACATGATAAACTGGGATTTGATTCCAACAGATTGATTCCAACAATGAATCAGAAGGAGAGAAAAATTGCAGGATGAGTCAAGAAACCAAAAAACCCAAAGAAGCAATATTTTGTAGGGAAATTAGGGTGGGGCAGACCTTCAGTAACAGAGTATATTCGGCAATCAGTCACAAAGCTGGTAAAATGATTTCTTCCGATGTAATACAGTCGCTGACAAATTGATCCAGATATGCACACTGACTTCAAAAGAATGCCTATAAGACATAAACCAGAGAGTAGACCTTTTCCATGGCAAGGAATAAAATGAACAAACTATTAGGATCTTTCATATATATGAATGCCCCCATGACCCTATCCAGAGTTGACTTTCTTTAGAATCAATCAGTGAAATCAATAAGGCATTTATTAAATGCCTACTAGGTGGTAAGCATTGTTTTAGGCACTGGGAATGGCTTTGAAGGATGATCAGGGTTTAGAGGTTTGCTGAAAGTAAAAATTGTAAAATATGAGAGTTGGAAAGAACCCAGGAGATTATCTAGGTTAATTCATAGCTGATCAGGAAATTCCTCCTTCCCCTACAGTGTTTCCAACCATCTTCCAGGCTCTGTTTGAAGATCTCCACTATGTTCCAGAGACCATCCTTTCCTTTTTTCCCCCCACATACTTAGAAAGTTTTTCCTTAACTGAGTTAAAATCTACTCCCTTTAAATTCTCTTAGTTGCTCCTAGCTTTGCCCTTTGGAGCACAATAAAACCAGTCTAATCTCCCTTCTACCAGATAGTCCTTAAATACTTGGAGACAGCTATCATGGCTCCAAGTCTTATTATCTCCAGGTAAGAGACCTTCATTTAGTACTGATCTGGCAGGTTTCCATTCTCCTCAGCATTCTGTTTTTTGTTGTCCTCTGGATTAACCCATCCATTTAGTATATTCAAAGCATTTGAGTCTTAATTCTATCATCCAGGGGCTTTGTAGCATCTAAAAAGGTGATAAGCATGTCTTTTCTGCATTCATATAAGCCATGGATAAAAAGGATAAATAAAACAGGGCTTAGGAAAAGCTCAGTGGAACTGGACATTTCCCATCAGGTTAATATTGATTCATTCATCATCACCTTATGGATCTGGTCATTCAGCCCATCCTGAATATCCCCATAGCATTCCATTTGGTTCAGAAGGCTGCTGTGAGAGATTTTTGGCAAATGGTTACTGAAATCTATACCTGGTTTCTACCGTTCCTTGATTTATCTGACAAGTATATGGAAATAAGATTAATCAAGCATGACTATTTCTTTTTTTTTCGCATGACTTGTTTTTAATGAAATCCAAGTTTACCCACAGTGATCACTGATTCCCGTTTTAGTGCTCACAGATTATCTTTTTATTCTAAATTTGAATCCTAAAACTTTACTAGGGATAAAAAACTTAGTATTTTAAATGTTACAAGTAAATAATTTCTTAAATGAGCCTCTAGTTTGAAGAATATGATTTTTTTTCCTGCTTTAAAAGAAAGTATAATGTTTGCCTATTCCCAGTTTTGTGACATTCCTTTCTTTCCCCATGAATTTTTCTGAGATCACTGACAAGTTAAGTAATAACATCTTAGCTCTCTAGTATTCAGGATTTACTTTAGACTGTGCCTGATGGTATAAATTCATCCCTCACTTCAACTCTTCTGTTAATAATTTTTGTTTTATGCTTCCCTGCCTGACAATGAAGTTTCTTGGTAAACAGCAAAATGGGAATTGAGTAATTCTGTCTTCTTTCTGGTCCAACTTCTGCTGGCTCCCCCTCTCAACAGTGTTTTCACCCCCATTTTCACTTTTCCTGTTTAGCATTCATCATCAGCCTCAGTTCAGTTCAGGAGACACTATCTTGTAGGTTGAACACACTCTCTACCTAGGTGCTATGAGTAGAGAATGTATAGCCAAAATGTTTTCTAAATTCCTCTTAGTTTGCCCAGAGGAAATCTCTCTGAGGACAGGCATATCTTCCTAGAGCCCTTGAGTGAAATGTAAATTGCACTCAAATTTCTCCTTGAATCATGCCAGCTGCTTTTGAAGTGACCATTCTAGTTTTCATTTTTCCTCATTCCAAACCTTATCTATGTTCATTCTCAATGGGGATAGGGAAGCATTTTCCCCAAAGACTGCAGGAAGGGAAAGGAGGGAGGAAAGAATAATTAGCATTATGAAGTACTTATTCTATAAAGAATTGGGCAGGCATTGTGCAAAACTCCCAGACAGGAGTCTGTGAGCAGTAGAGAAAGGTGAAAAGAAAACTTGGCATATATACTATTCATTAAGAGATTCCCCACCTAAAGCTCTGCTTTCAAATTATTTGCTTCTGGCAACTGTTTTGTCCAGCATGTGGAATGCAAATAAATGGCTTTGGATCCTGGAGCTCTGCAATGGCTTCACTATCTTTTCATGTGCTTATATTTTCTTACTTAGTAATGTGAGAGCTGACTAACTATTGGACACTCATTCTTGGTTATGGAGGGAGTAGATTCTGTTTTTACAGACAATTACCTCGTCTTTCCAGAGATATTAAAACCTAATTTTTAGTGTTTGGTTTCTATTGTGTTATGATGTTCCCATATGGCTTTTTTTCTTTAAGCAGAAGGAAAATAGTTGCTATTTTCAATGAACAAAAGTTTTTTAGGGTGATGGATCAGAAAAATATCCCAGTATCTAAGTAGGAAAATGACACACTGACATCTAAACCTGGAAAGCATCTTTACTATATTTTCTGCACCAGAATAGAACCCATATGTAAGAGGAATGTTGGGGGACATGAAAATTACCTTAAAAGTTAATCTTCTTGTCAGGTTTTATATTCTGGAAACATGATTTGACACAGGATATATCTAAATCCATGTAATAATGGATGATTCTATAGAAAATTTCTGTTGCATTAGAATTTAAAAATGCATTTTAATTGGGATTTTTTTAAAATGAGAGTTTTGGACAAATAATTTAGCTTCCTTGATAATGCAGATAGAAGCAACTGAATGGAAATTATCGGGTGAAATTTGATTTTAGAAATCATAAGATCATAGGTTGAAAACTTGAAGAAGAGATCTTAGAGGTTCTTTAGACTGAATTTTATGACACAGATGTGGAAATGGAGAGACCCTGTGAAGGTGAATTCTCTTAAGGTCACACGGAAAGCAATAGAGTTGTCATTTGAACCCAAGTCTTTGGACTCCAAATTCAGCATTTTTTTCCATAGCTGTTGTAATATTTGAAATTATTCTTAAAGACTGATTATATTAATTATTGGTAGTGGGAAGGGACAACATGACATAGTGGATATAGTACTAGACTTGAAGGAAGACTAATCCCACCTCTGATAGTTAACAAGCATTTATTAAGTCGTTACTGTGTACCAAGTACTGTGTCAAACATTGTGGAGAGGAAGAGAGGCCCTCCAAAAAAACCAAAACCAAACTCCAAAATATAAACAAAAAAACCCACATTCACCAGCTGAGTATCTGTGGACAAATCACCTCTCTGAATAACAGTTTCCTTATCTGTAAAAAGAGGGTAATAAATTCCATGTAAAGCTCTATATAAATTATAATCAGTATTCTTTGTATATGTGTATATACACATATATACACACACACACATACATCTATAGGGAGAGAGAGAGAGATCTCTCGCATCTGAATCAGCAGGATTTTTAAATTGGCTTCACTCGACTCCATTTTTCTCTGTTAAAGCCTATTTAGACCTTTGCTCTATTGGCTTAGAGCAGAGGGAACACATTGCTGTTTTTGCTGTTTTACTTCAAGGTCTATCAGAAACATAAAATTCTTGTTCTTTTAAAAGCATGAGTTCTTAATCTAGGATCTTTGGATGGATTTCAGAGCATCTGTAGATTTAAAAAATATTTTTGATAACAATTTTAATATACATGGTTTCCTTTGTAAATATCATGCATTTTATTTTGTGTTTAAATAGATTATTCTTCCTAGAAGAAACCCAGAGGTTTCACCAGATTGCCAAGGGGGACCATGACAGAAGAAAGTTTGAGAACTCTGCTTTGAAAAGTTAACCTAGTCCTTTTCACAGTGTCAAGAGGGTAATAGATGCTAAAGCACAAAGTACCCCCATCCCCCATTATTTGGATACCAGAAAAAAGTGATTGCAGATCCAGGGTTACTATTAACTTTCTTCCTCATTGGCCTTTTCCCTGAAGTCTGAATGATTTCTTGGGTTCCCGAGTATGATGGGTAAGGCCATGCAAAACTCCTACTATGTTAAATCTTTCCCAACAAAGAAAAACAGCACTTTCCAACAAGTAACTGGAATTGCTTTATAAGAGGTGGAATTGAGTTACTAGCCTTGGGAATGTTGGGAAAGAAGACATACAGTACCAGCTTTCTCCCCTCCCTTCTGTTTGTTTATTTGTTCATTTGCTCTCTTGGAAAACTGATGTGGAAATCCCTCATTGGCCTTCGTTACTCAAACCTTCAGCCTTTTTGCTGCCGCCCCTTCTCTTTGCCGTTTTCCTCTGTACTGATTTGCTACCTCCCAGGATGGTGTGAGAGACCATGTCCAATAGATGAGGATGACTTTGAGGGGAGAGTTACTCTTCCTGACTTTCCAGGCAAGTCTCTGAGCCAGGTCAGGGCTGTGAGTCCCATATGCTCTGATTTTATCTTCTCAGCAGAAAAGAGAATTTTTTTTTCCCTGTGTAAGCAAGGAGAATATGGAATGGAAAGAGATCCCTCCTGTTTAGAGAGTTGTCAATCCTCCTTAATCCTTCAAGGATTGATGGTTCCCTCAAGTACTGCCTATGTTTGAGAAGATAGTCATTTTGAATTGCTGTGGCTAAATATTTTGTCACCTGACGGCCAGGACTTTAGGAATGCCAGAATACTTCCTCATTCGACAGACACAGCCATAGGCACAGCCTTTCTGTTTTGATTGAGCTTCTCAGAGTTTGTGTTTTACTGGCATAGCTTTTGTATTTCCAAAGTCACATCTTGGCATCAGAGTAGGACTTCGGTAAAGGGCATTATTATTGCATTTTTGAAAGACACTGACCAAGAAGAGCCTTGTTTATTTTCTTCTCATCATATTTGCCATGCCAACCTTGGCTGTCCTTTCTCAAAGCTCTTAGCACAGTGCCTGGCACAAAGTAAGTGCTTGATAAATGTTTCTTGTCCATCAGTTTGTTTAATCTAGCCATCTCACTATTTCTATCTCCTCTGGGGGAGAATGAGATTTGCATTTATATATTTGGGATTACCTCAAGGGGCCATCATCCTTGGTCAGTAGATAGCACAATTTTCTTCCTTCCTTGTCCATTCATGCATTTTAGAAGCCTGAGACTCAGTTGAATGCAATAATAGGTTAAAAGGAAGGTAAGGCTATTTTTCTTCTCAGGGAGGACACACTGTCAAATAGACTGTCACCAAATTAGGGAGATAAAAAAAAAAGCAGCTCAAAATCCATCATAAATAGTGTGTTTCTGTTAAATGTTGCTGTAGGCACCTAAATGCATTCAATTGACTTCTAAAAGCACCTCACTGGTGTCTAAAAATGGCTTATCAATTAGGAGAGTCTGACTAATGGGCCTGCACTATGGTTTCCTTCTTAGAGAGCCTGTCTTCCCCAGCTCCTACATTCTAAGTAGTGTTCCTTACAGAACTTCATCGAATGGGACTCAAAAGCCCCATTATTCTGAAGCCATTTAGCTTTTAAACTTTTTTTTTTTTTAACAATGGAGTATAATCAGATAGAGCATTAATTGGCTTTCTTCCTTCTTTTCCATTTTTAAGGATTCTTTGAAATTTGAAATCTTTGAAATTCTTTGAAATTTGAAAATGCCTCTTTGAAATTAGCTAGGTTAGTGAGTTAAAATAATAAATAATAGTAAAATTCCTAATAAAATGCAGTTAAGAGCAATAAATATAAGACTACAAAGACATCTGGAAGGCCTTTATGGAAAAAAAAAACACACGAAGGGGAAAAACTCAGAACCAGAAGAGTCCTAGCACAAATTGTAACCATATCAAGAGGAAAAATGAATGAGAATGATTAGGTGATAATCTTGACAAGAACTGAGAGAGAGTGAAAAATTGTTCTGATGCTTCATATGTTGAAATGAATTAAATACTTAAATTTGTTTGGACTTTTGATTTCACCAATGTAGGAAACCCTCCTGGTGAGGAAACTCTATATCAATGTGTATTTGTGACCATTCTGCTACTTACTGTCTTAAAGAATTATCTGGATACTGAGAGATTAAATGGCTTGGCCACACTAGGCAGGATTACTTTCTGGAACTGGGATCATAGATTATTAGAGCTGAAAGGAACTTCAGAGGTCAATTCCAGCCTCCTCATTTTACAGATTAGGAAGCTGAGGCCCTGGGCATTGAAGGACTTGATCAAAGTCACATCACTACTAAGTGTCAGAGGGCAGATAGGAACCTAGGTCTTCTAATCCTAGAGTGAAGGCTCATTCTGCCTCCTGAGCAAGTTTAGTTGGTTGTGTGGGTATTAAATTCTTAATAAACCATTTAATTTTTTTTGGGGGGGGAAGCAAATACAGCTTTCCACATTTCTATAGCTCAGGTATTTTTGTTAATGCTGTTAACTGTTTCTCTGAATCATGAGGAATCTTTTATCTTAGAAATCATACTCACCCTGGCTCTGTCCCTCCACATTCCTTTTCTTCTTTTCCCTTACCCCTTTCCTTCCCTGTGATTTTCCCCCAGAACCCCCAATGCAGATCTATTTCTTCTTTGTGAGTTATATATTGTCTTGCATAGTCAAATAGGGTGCCTAGAGCGACATAGCCTAAATGAGTGACTCCTTATCTACTACTATACTTGCTATATGCTCATTTTACCAAATCATGGTTGTTTATAGTCCTAAGCCCAAGTATATTTTTATTAGTTATTTTTCATTTAAAATCAAAAATACATTTTTAGGTATTTTCATTACTTTTGTCCATTATCTCTTTTTATTTTTACTTATTATTATTTATAATTACATTTTGAAAATATCTATATTAGAATAAATAAGATGATATTGAAAGCATTGTTTTGTCCTGATATTTATTACTGAAAGTTGAGAGTTTGTGGCTATTTAAATAGCTATCTTAGCTAAGACTGTGGAATTGGAAGTCTCAGGGAAAGAGCTGAGGAAACAGACCTTATGGGGGTGCACGTTTGCTAAAATGACTTAGACACTCTCCTGTTTTATCTTCCAGTTAATGACCAGCCACGGTGTCCTTGCCCAGTGCTGCCTCTGCTCCCTCCACTATCTGCTGGACTGAGGGGAGCTGTGGGTGCATGCTGAGGAGAGATGGCCTTTTGGTCTCAGCTGGGACTGCTGCTTTGGAAGAACTTTACTTTCCGAAGAAGGCAAACAGTAAGCATCTATTTGTTTCTCTCTTTGGGGTTTTTTCCCTCAGTGTGTTTCCCCAGAAGAAACATAAGCTTGTAGAAATATGGATTAAGAACCAATTGGGACTTGAGAAATAATTGAGTTGGACTTCCTTATTTTCTACTTATTTTATAGCTATGAAAACAAGCCCAGAAACATTAAGTAATATGCCTAAGGTCACATAGCTAGAAAATGACAGTTTAAAAACAATTTTTTTTAATGTGTGGATGAGATGAGTTCCTCTTGTGCTTTCCTGAGTAATCACTGGTAAGTCTCATTCTTGTTGGTCAATAGAACATGGACATCTCTGGCTACAGAAATTGAGATGAGCTTGCCACAGGCTCCTCATTACAGGTTTTGAAATTGGCCATTGCTGAAGCATACATTTCCCTGCTAGTAAGTGGTTATTTCTAGGCCAGTTGTGTTTGTTAAAAGTAGTGGAACCGTATCTATGCACCCTACTCCTTCGTTTTCTACTTGCTCCTGGGTGCTAAGGCTGGGTGCAATGTTTCTTTGAGATGTTGGCACAGTGGTTTTTGACACTGGCTTCTAAAATATCAAAGGGCACTGGAAGGGGCATTGGACACTGTCTAATCCAGTCCCCTCATTTTAATGGTGAGAAAATGAGTCCTAAGGAGGTTCCATGACTTGGTCATTCCTAGTAGCAGAGTTATTGAGACTAAATCCTAGGTCTCTTGTCTTAATTTACTGCTTTTTCTCTTTACTAAGTCTGTTGCTTTTTCTAATATGTCATACTGATGTTCTGTCCACCTTCAGTCTTTCCTGTTTCTGTGTCTATCATCAGTATCTTGGCTCTAAACCTTGGAGTCATCATTGGCTCTTTCCTTTTCTGTCATATCTAGTCATGTCTTTGTCTATTCACCTGTCAAATTGTCTTCTTTTTTCTCCATTTTTTTCCATCTCCATACATTTTTTTCTCCATCTCCATATTTTTTTCTCCATTTTTATTGTCACTCCCCTCTTTCTAGTCTTCCTCACATAGTACCTATTAGTCCCTATTCAGTTGTGTCTGGCTTTTTATGATCCCATTTGGAGTTTTCTTGGCAGAGATACTGGAGTAGTTTGCCATTTCCTTCTCCAGCCCATTTTACAGATGAGGAAACTGAGGCAAACAGGATTAAATGATTTGTCTGGGGTCATAGCCACTAAGTGGCTGAAGCCAGATTTGAACTCATAAAGATGAATCTTTTTATTCCTAGCCCAATGCTTCATCAACTGGACCACCTAGCTGCTTGTACCTGCACCTGCACCATAGTACCTGCACCATTACTAATGACCTTTTAGTTCGCAGAAAAGCTCTTAGAACTAGTCCTCTTAAAACATAACTTTGCACAAACAGGATTTAGATATGGAAAGGATCTTAGTGATAATCTATACCATCTTCCTCTTTTTACAGATAAGAAAACTGAAGTTTTTAAAGCTAAATGAGTGGTCTAAGGTTACATACATAGCAAAAAATGCAGCTAGAATTTGAAGCCAGATCCTCTGAACACAAATGTAGTGCTTTTGCACTGATTCACAGGCTCATTCAAAACCTTTTAATGGCTCATGATAAAGTCTGTAATCTTGTTTCTGCCTACTTTTCCAAATGGATTTCTCATAGCATTCTACACAAACCCTTTACTTATCACCAGACTTATCTATTCCTTGTTCTCAAGAACTTTTGCTTATACCTTAATTCCTTTTTTTTTTTTTACCTATTTCATATTTATTTTTTCCTGGAGATCTAGGTCAGGCTTTACTTACTATGGATAACTTGACCCAATTCATGTTTCCTCTGCTAAATTGTAAAGTCCATGAGTTTTTTCTCTCTTTCCCTCCCTAGTCCCTAGTTTAATGCCCCACACTTCCAGGTGGTTGCATAAGCATTTGCTGAGGATGAGGCAGCTAGGGGAGCTAGTAGATAGAGCACTGCCCCTGTGGTTAGGAAAATCTGAGGTGACATCCGTCTCAGCTGCTGGGTGACCTGGACAGGTCATTTAACCTCATTGAGTTTCAGTTTCCTGGTCTATAAAATAAAGGAGTTGGACTTCCTGACCTCTAAGATCCCTCTAGTTTTAAATCTATGATGCTATATTCCAGAATCATGTTAAAACAGGGTTATTCCATGGATTCACATTTATATATATACACACACTCACACACATACACACATCATGGGTTCTATATTATCTTAGTTAATAGAACAGCTCTATATGAAAAAGCTTTAAAGTAATAATATCTAGCATTTATGTATTATTTTAAGATTCACAAAGCACTCTACATACACTAACTCATTTGATCCTCACAAGTCTCTGAAGTGGCTGTTATTATCTCAGTTTTACAGATGGAAAAATGGATGGTGAGAGGGTTTAAGTGAGTCGTCTAGAGTCACAGAGCTAGGAGTGGCTGAGGCAGGATTTGAACTTAGATCTTCTTGACTTCTATTGCAGTGGCTTCTCCACTGCCCCACTTATATAGCACTTATTATCCAGAACACAACTGCTAATTACCTCTCTCTTCAACACAGAACATTAGTATTATCACCTTATTTTATACTCACAAGATATATTCATCCCCTTTTAGCAGTGTCCCAAGAATCATGAGTTCTTTTTGGATTCTCTATGAAGTGACTATTACTAATTTCCATTGAAAATGGGATACAAAATATAGACAAGATGATGTCTGCCCTGGAGGGTCTCCTGCTCTGGATGTCCTGAGACCCTGATGAAGGCTTTACAGAGGAAATGGTTCCAGAAAAGAGAGGTAGAGAGGCAGGAGACACGGGGCTTGTGTAACATAGGAACAAACTTTTTGCCAAGTGTATTGTACTCCAGGAAGGCAATTCTGCCATTTTATCTTGGACAAAGCAGTGTCAAACTATAGTACTCCTGTGTATTAATTAGAATTTTGAACTCTTGGACTTCATCCCCCAAAAGTCCTTCATTATTTCCCAGAATTCCTCTCCTCTCTCCACCACGTTGCATGGTCATATTTGTATATAGTTCAGTGTCTCTGCCCTCTTTCTCTCTTCTTTCTCCAGATCACAGTTGAGTTAGGCAGGTTTTGCTCTAGCTTTTTATTTCAAGTTGTTATTAATAAATCTTATAAATATAATACTTGAATTATCATATATTAATTTTAATTATCACAGTTGCAATGTCATGGAATATTAGACGAATCTTCTTGAGTTCAGATCTGGCTTTGGATATTTGCTAGCTGTGTGACTCTGGACAGGTCACTTAACCCTATGTGCCTCAGTTTCCTCATCTGTAAAATGAACTGGAGAAGGAACCTCTCTAGAATATTTACCTACAAAACCCTAAATGGGATCATGAAGAGTTGGACATGACTGAAAAACAACTGAACAGCAAAAATAAAGGAGTAGAACAGAAAGGAATCTTACCTTCCAGGCTCTCTATTTTCCACTAGCCTAGCTAAATGATACCTCTTGTATCATCTTTTCTTAGCTTAATAGTGGTCTTGTTATAGAGTGGGTATCTCTGTAGGCCCCTGTGTATTGAATGACAGTTTTTGAAAGAACTGAAGCATCATGGTGCCATGGAAAGGGACAGGAGGCTTAAATTCTGGTTGAATCTTTGTCCAGTGACTACCCTGTTGGGCCTCAGTTTCCTTCTCAATCAAATAGAGACCTTATATTCCCGAGGGCAGGGACTGTTTCACTTTTGTATTTGAATCTCTAGTATAGACCCCAAGACCTTGTACTCACTTAATAAATGCTTCTTAGTTGATTGATGGAAGTTATTTCAATTGTATTTTTTTCATTTTAATTTCATATTTCAATTGTATCTTTTCATTAAAATAATGCATAGACTTTTTAATTTGTATTTCAATTTTCATTTCAATTATATTTCATTTGTATCTTTTCATTAAACCAAATAATGCATAGAATACTGAATTTGGAGTCAGGAATACTTAGAAGTCCTAATTTGACCAGAGATATTTAATAATGACCACAAGGAAAGTCACTTCATCTCTCTGAACCTTAGGTAACCCTAAAAACTTATCTGGTAAATTATCAATAGCTTGGCAATCTTTATTGGTTGAGGGACTTCTCATAACTAAGAAAATCATTTTGTTGACATGAAGGCTAAGTATCCCAAAGTTTTAGAGGACAGAATATAGCTGCCAAAGGGCTGTCTGTTGACCAGTCAGTAAATTCCAGGGGCTCCCTATCATCTCTAGGATCAAATATAAAATCTATTTTTTTGTTATTAAAAGCCCTTCATTAATTTGCCCCTCCTGCCTTTCCAGTTTTTTATACCCCTCTCACCCTCTCTTCTCCAACTCTTCCTGTACCTTCTAGTCCATTGATGTTGGCTTTCTTGCTATTCTTTAAACAAGACACTCAATTTTTCTACCCTGGCCCTTTTCATTGGCTTTTCTCCATGCCTGGAATTCTCTGCCTCCTCATCTCCACCTCATAGTTTCTTTGGTTTCCATTCAAGATCTACTTTCAATCCCATCTTCTATAGAAAATCTGCTGATCTTCCTTAATTCTAGTGTCTTCCCCCTGTTGCTCATTTCTAATTTATCCTGTATATATCCAGTGTGTACATGACTGTTTACAGATTGTCTCCTCTATTCAGACTGAGTTCTTTGAGAGCAGATATGGTCTTCTGGCTTTCTTTGTATCTCCAGTGCTAAACACATAATGCTTGGCAGAGAATAGATACGTAATAAATATTTACTGACTGAATGTTCACCCAGTGGACCCAGAACATATAAAGTTACACCTGGACTGAAAGTGATCATGAATGCTAGCAGTGACTGTTAACCTCTCAGCTTTTCAGTGGATGGAGGAAAAAAGGGAAAACTGGCCTGAATTTTGGATACCCTATAAATCTTCTGGGGCTATCTTTGAGCCATTTCATTAGCTTGCCAAGCAGGGCCAACTCTCCCTATTTGTAGTGGGTCCTTTCAAAGAGATAGAGGGTTTGTAATTGTTTTAATGACTCATTAGTTACTTTTCAGGGAAGGTCTCTGTAGGAAGACTTTAATTACTTTCTTCTGCTTTCTTCCCCAAGGCTTAGTAACCTGCTAATAATGATTACTATATGAGCCATGAGCTGTGGTGCCAGGAGGAGAAGAGATTCAATTAAAAAGCCCTAAGTAGCCTGCTATTCATGGTACCGATGCTTTCCTTGGAGGAGCTATTTTATAGGGTTTGGAGAGGGAAGAGATCTTTGGGGTTATGGATGGTTTAACCCCTTCATTTCATAGAGGTGGAGACTGAGACCCAGGGAAGTGAGCCTGTTTGCCCAAAATTGCACAGATAATTGAGTGGCAGAGCTGGAATTTGAACCTTAAACTTCTGAATCCAAATTCTGAGTCTTTTCCATTTCCCCAGGGTCAGATTATTGTTCAGTTATGGGTTTCTGGGGGGGAATATTCCCTGTTTTGTATTCTGAGACTCGAGGGGGGGTCACTAGTAAGTAGAAGTTTCAGTTTCTGGGCCTTCCTCCCAATCCCCTTTTAAGGAAAAAGTGTATTCAAATCGCAATTGTGAAATTTGGGTGCAAAGCTCAGTTTGGGTTCAGAGTAATTGCTCACATATAGGGCCAGAAGCCATCCAGCACAATTTTGATTTTAGTGAGAGTGGTCAAATCTCCTTTTCTGCTTTTAGGCAGTTAAAAAATTGGTGAGAATTGAAGACTCAAAACAGTCTTGTTTGCCATGGGTAGGAATTGGGAAGTAATATGGCGGGCGTATCAATATGGAGTTCTGGATTTGGTATCTGCACAGCCCTGGGTTCTGTGCAGCCTTGGGCAAATCATTTAATTAATTGAGTTGAAGTTTACCCTTGTTGAAACTGGATTAGGGATTGAATTTGTGATTTCATGGTTCCAGGATAGTGATTTTACAACTTTTTGGTCCCAGGACCTTTTACATGCTTAAAAATTATTAAGGATCCCAAAGAGTTTTTGTTTATGTGGGTTCTGTAGATTGATATTTATCTTATTAAAATTTTAGTATTATTATGAGAAGAGTTTTGACCTAGAGGATCAGCTGAAATGACACTTTGAGAACTTCTGGTTTGGGGAACTTTTAGGGAAGGACATTCCTTCTACCAATGCTGGCTGGTAACTTCTCTGCAATTTAAAGTCCTAGTAAATTGCCTATAGCCCTGAGAAGTTGAATGATTTGCCCTGGGACTCAGAGCTAATATAGGTCGTAGACAGGACTCAAACCCCTGCCTTTGAGTCTCCCCTTTCATCCATGATGCCTTACTTTTAGAGTTTGAAATACTAATATTCAATATACTCTCTACTTCATGGGGATGGAGGTTGTGAGAAAGGTCTTTTGTAGTCCTTTAAGCACTATAAGAATGTCAGTTATTTTTTCCTCATCTATAAAATGCTTGTACTACTTTATCATAGGGATATTATGAAAAATATTTAAAATATTATATAAATGTGAATCTTAATTTTTTTCCTCATCTATAAAATGATGGTGAGGAAAATGATTTTTCTCCACCTTCCTAGGTGTTATCTTCCTTCATTAGAATATAAGTACCTTGAGGGGAAGGACTTTCTTGACTGCTTCTTTTATATCCTTAGCACTTAGCTCAGAGCTTGACATATAGTAAACACTAAATATTCTATTTAAAGTGCAATATAAAAATAAAATATTGTTGTTAGCAGGGACAGTGTATGGACATCTAGTGGGGCGGTAGGTAAGTGGTGTAGTGAATAGAGCACCAGAAAACCACCAACCAGGAAGGACCTGAGAGTCAGCCTTAGACACTAGTTTTATGACCCTAGACATGTCACTTAACCCCTTTGCTTTAGTATCCTTGTCTGTAAAATGAGCCAGCAAGGAAAGTGGCAAACCACTCTAGTATCTTTGCCAAGAAATCTCCAAATGAGGTCATGAAGAATAGAATTCAACTGAAAAGACTGAACAATAAAAAAATGGACATCGAGTTCCTTTGCTTTCATTATCATAAATAATACCAAATAGATCCTTTTACTCTCTCTTTTCTACTTTCTTCTTTAAGAAAGGTTTAAAAATGAGTTCAAGGGTTATGCCTATAAAATGAATTTTTAAATAGTTACAATTCTCATTTTTCTTTATAAAAGTACCTTTCCTAAATTATCTGATGGCCTGCCAGCCCTTAGGTTCTTAGAGATTATGCCTTTAAATACTGTGTTGGGTGCTATCAGGCTTCAAAGCCTTCAAGTACAGATGTGGAAATGGATTGTATGTCTGTCATCTGAGAAGTAGCTGTGTTCTCAGAATGCTTTACTGACCATCTAAGGACCTAACAACTTAATTATAGTCTATAATAAACTTAGAGGGAAGGGACATTTAAATTATATGATCTATTTCCCATTTTTTATATATCATATCTTTTTGAAACTAAACATTAAGCTGTCAAATTGGTGTGATAGAAAGAACACTGGAGAGGGAATTAGGAAATCAGAGTTCTCATCTAGGCTTTGTCACTAACTACTTTTGAAACTGAGTCATTAAGCCTCAGTTTCCTCTCTGTAAAGGAATTGGACCAAGGGTTCTCTAAGATTTTTTTTATAGCTCAAAAGGACTTTCATGATTTGAATGTTTTCCAGAGACTTGCCTGTTTCATGGAAGTTCATGATAATTTAAAAAAATACTTCTCAATCAGTGGAATTTTTGGTGAGCTAGGCAATATACTAGGAAACGTGTTTTGGAAATTTCAAGTTTGTGAGTTTTTAAAAAAGTAAGGGAAGGTAGCAGAGCATGTTCACTTTCCTATTTATTTGGAGATGACTGTATTAACCTCTAATATCAGTAGAATATGAACACTGGATATTTTTTCCACCAATGGAGATTAATTTTTACTGAACCACTCACATCTCCACTCACTGACCAAATCCCCCCCCCCCTTTTTTTTTTCATGTGGCTGACTATAATTGGAGGTATAGTCTGGTTGAGGAAACAAATTTTTGTTTTGCTGTTTTTTTTTTTTTGGTTGTTAAAAATAGTTGTGACAGGGTACCATTTCCTTTCCTTTCTGTGTTAAGTTTGGCAATTCTTGAACTGTGATCTAACAAAAGCAAAAACAGGCTTGTCAATTCCATCTTCAGACCTTTTGTTTGGTCTTTGTGATGATTCTGATGAGGATACCTTTTGAAAAGAACCCCACCCCTCAATCTCTCTTCTGTCCCTTTTATCTCATCCATGCCTCTTTCCCTAGTTAATCAAAATTTAAAGTGGGGATATATGAGAATGATATTAAAGGTTTATGAAAATAAGACTTGCAGTTTTTCCTAAATTGCTTATATGGATTTTTCTATTACTCTGAATTAGAAAAAAAAATTAGAAACTGGTTCTTTACTTAGAAATTTTACTAAAAGCTGGAAAATGTTGACAATGAAAAGATCCAAAATAGCGGTTCTTACAGAAAATAAACACATACTTTGAGAGTTGCTTATTGAAAAACAAATTCCTAGACTTTCCCTCCCACTCTGGAAACTAGTTTTATATGTTGCATGTCAATAGCTAATTTTAGAGTTTCAGGATTTAAGCAAACAGGGTAGCTTGGATTCTATCTTGCTTCAGATACAAATCTTACTTCAATAACCTGCATTTGGCAGAGGACATTATGTGTAGTGAGAAGGAGTTCCAGAGGCAATTTTTTCCCAATGTTATATATAATCTGTCAGCAGTGGAGGCAGGTTAACCAATAGTCCCAACTTGTAGGGCTGAAAATAGGGACGATTTATGAAGAGCCCTAAAACTGTAAAGTGCCTGAGGACATGGAATCATTTTAGATAAATCTAAAATCCCAATTTTAGCAAGCACTATTGATTGAATGAGTATAAAGATTAACCTTTCTTTGTTTCCCCATTTAAAAATTGAGTCCTTTCAATCCCAAATACCTCAGTGAAATTGTTAAAAAAAAAAAGTTCTCTCTCCAAAACTTTACCCTCAGGAAGGTACTTAGCTTGTACCCTGGAGGTCTTTCTTTCTTTCCTGGGTCTCCCAAGAAAGCCAAGGACTTGGATGTTAACATTTCTTTGGGTCATAGATTCTCTTTGACAGTCCAGTGAAGCCTGTGGACCTCTTCTGAAAAATATTTTTAAGTACATTAAATAAATCACAAATAGTTATAAAAAACCCACTAATTACATTGAAATAAAGATGTATTCTCATCGAAGTTCCTGGACTCCCTGAAATCTATCCATGGATTCTCAGGAGGTCCATGGCCACCAGGTGATAAAACCCTTGCTTTAAATCTCTATCTGAATAGCTATCTCCAAATACATTTGCATTCTGCCTTAAAAAGCTTTTTGGCCAAATTCTGTAGCTTGTAATAATAACTCATAGTTATACAGTGCTTTAATGGTTGCAGAGCATTTTCATCAGAGCAGCTCTGTGAGGTAAGTGATGAAAATATTATTAGTTCCATTTTATAGGTGAGAAAACAAACCTAGTATTTCTGTGACTTCTTCAAAGTCACAGAGTTTTCAGAGCAACCCAGATCTCTCCTTCCTCCAAGGCCAGCCCATCTTCCTCTTTATTCTCAAATCCAGAGTTTGGTATCTTGTTCATGACAAAGATGGCAGAAAAAAGGAAGCTATTGTTGATTATTTGAGGAGAGGCCCATTTTTTAAAAACCCTTACCTTCTGTCTTGATTCAAAACTAAGCATTAGTTCCAAAGCAGAAGAATGCTAAGGGCTAGACAATTGGGGTGGGTTAAGTGACTTGCCCAGAGTTATTCATCTAGGAAGTGTCTGAGGTCAGATTTGAACCCAGGACCTCCCATCTCCAGGCCTGGCTTTCTATACACTGAGCCACCTAAGCATCCTGAGAGGTCTACTCTTAATTGGCTTTCCCAGAGTTCTTTCTCCTCTCTTGATAGCATCTATTTCAGACAACCTGGTACACAGGTAGTTTCAGTTTGAATCCTTTGGGATCTCAGTTGTAATTGTCAATAACATATATGTACCAGGTGCCTACCATGTGACCAGTTCTGGGCTAAGCACTGAAGAAGGCTGAAAAGCATACATGGTGCTCCTTGTACCAAAGATTTAAGATCTTTTGGGGAAGTAAGGTAATTCCAATGTGATTTAGAAAACAAATGCTTAAAATTTTTTTTTAAAATAGAAAAACAGAAAAGGAGAAAAGGAGGAGAGATTGAGAGGATATTCTCCGGTTCGTCATATTTCTTCATGTAAATTAGCTTTTTCTTCGGGAAACCAGTCCAAACTTTTCAGGGATAACAGGTCCTGTCTAGCATATTGGAGGTATATTTTCCAGAATGACAGCCAACGCCTAACTATTCAGTAGAGACTAATTATTCAGACCATGAATTAGTGAATCTGCTTTTATCTGCTCCTCTTTCTTTTACCCATTACCTACCTTTGGTCTTTTTCACTATTTGTTAATATATCATTCCATGGACTGAATCAGAGACAAAAGGTGAAAATCAAATAATTTATTCATCCACATTGTTTGTGTCTCTGGGAAAATGTTTGGCATTTGGAGAAGCTAGAGCAGAGCTAGGACTAGGGTCTGGGTGGGGCTTGTCTGAATGGATGGATGCAGGGCAGAAATGGGGAATCAGAGGATCATAAACAGAGCTATAAGGGACCTAAAAAGTCATCCTGTCCAATATCCTTTTCCTTTTTTTTTTTAATTTTTATTTGGTCATTTCCAAACATTATTCATTGGAAACAAAGATCATTTTCTTTTCTTCCTTCCCCTCCCTCCCACCACCTCTCCCATAGCCCACGTGCAATTCCACTGGGTATCACATGTGTTCTTGATTCAAACCCATTTCCATGTTGTTGGTATTTGCATTAGAGTGTTCATTTAGAGTCTCTCCTCAGTCATATCCCCTCCACCCCTGTAGTCAAGCAGTTGCTTTTCATCGGTATTTTTACCCCCACAGTTTATCTTCTGCTTGTGGATAGTGTTTTTTAGATCCCTGCAGATTGTTCAGGGACATTGCATTGCCACTAATGGAGAAGTCCATTACGTTTGATTGTACCACAGTGTATCAGTCTCTGTGTACAATGTTCTCCTGGTTCTGCTCCTCTCGCTCTGCATCACTTCCTGGAGGTTGTTCCAGTCTCCATGGAATTCCTCCACTTTATTATTCCTTTTAGCACAATAGTATTCCATCACCAACATATACCACAATTTGCTCAGCCATTCCCCAATTGAAGGGCATCCCCTCGTTTTCCAATTTTTGGCCACCACAAAGAGTGCAGCTATGAATATTCTTGTACAAGTCTTTTTCCTTATTATCTCTTTGGGGTACAAGCCCAGTAGTGCTATGAATGGATCAAAGGGCTGACAGTCTTTTATCATCCTTTGGGCATAGTTCCAAATTGCCCTCCAGAATGGTTGGATCAATTCACAACTCCACCAGCAATGAATTAGTGTCCCAACTTTTCCACATCCCCTCCAGCATTCATTACTTTCCATAGCTGTCATGTTAGCCAATCTGCTAGGTGTGAGGTGATACCTCAGAGTTGTTTTGATTTGCATCTCTCTGATTATAAGAGATGTAGAACACTTTTTCATGTGCTTATTAATAGTTTTGATTTCTTTGGCTGAGAACTGCCTGTTCATGTCGCTTGCCCATTTATCAATTGGAGAATGGCTTGATATTTTGTACAATTGATTTAGCTCTTTGTAAATTTGAGTAATTAAACCTTTGTCAGAGGTTTTTATGAAGATTGTTTCCCAGTTTGTTGCTACCCTTCTGATTTTTAGTTACATTGGTTTTGTTTGTACAAAAACTTTTTAATTTGATGTAGTCAAAATTATTTATTTTACATTTTGTGACCCAATATCCTTTTCATAGACATGAGGAAAATAAATTCTCAGAAGGTTAATTGACTCCCCCATGGATAGACAAGTATTAGGTGACAAGAGACAGGATTCTAATTCAAATGCTCTTGACATCAGAATCCAGGCTCTTTCCACTGGGCCATGTTGCCTCTAATGTATGGGTCAGCATTATCATCTTTTGTATTAGTGTTTAATTAAGTCAATTATACCTGTTGGCTTCATTTTGTCAGTTTTGGCCACAGATCTGCTTTCCCACTGAAAGATCTCTAGTAGGTTAGTGAAGTATGACTTCCTTTTGCAGAAACCATGCAGCCTTTAACCCCAATTCTTGGGTTTTTTGCTTGCTTATGTGGTGGTTGTCCTTTGCACTTTCAAGGATCAAAATTACTTCATTCTGCCAGGATCAATGTACAGTGTGTCTGACTGGCTGATCAGAGCAATATGAGCTCAGAAGGCTTCTACCACAAGTTGGGTACAAATAGCCCATGTGAAATCTTGCTTATGTATATGATGGTCTAGAACCTTGTGGGCTGTGATAGATATGAGGAGTCCTCAAGCCCTTCTTGGGCTTATCCTAAGCCTGATTGAAACCATTTTCTATGAGAAGGAGCTGCTTTCAGATTATGCAAGAACTTCAGTTGAACTAGAATCCTAGAATACTAGAATCCTGTGGATTTCAATTATCTTTCCTCTACCATGGAGGATCAGAAATTGATGGGGCATTGTGTGGGCATCTTAGTTGTGTTTGTAGCAATTTTTTGCACTGATGCTCCTTTTTTAGTCTAGCTCCCAACTTTACCTTGTTATGGACTGTAGAAAATTGTTTTTCTTTTTTGAGATACTAATGTCATGGATAAGTGGTTGGAAAATACAGTTTTCAAAAGAAGAATCGAAGCTTATTGGTGATCATATGAAACCATGTTCCATATTTCTAATAGTAAACCCATCTCAAATAAAAAGCCTTGAGATTTTACTTTATAGCATGCAAATTGGCAGATGATAAATGGAAATAGGTAAGTATTGGAAGGGCTGTAAGAAGACAAGGACACATATAATTGATGCAACTATGAATTTGTCCAACCATTTTGGATATCATTTGGAGATTTTGTCATTAAACTGTCTATATATTTAAGTGTAGTGATTTAACTATTGACCAAATATAGAAGGATGTCAAAGATGAGGAAAGGGGAAATTCTAAAATATGTCATCAGTATTTATAGCAGTTCTTTTGTGATAGCAAGAAACTGGAAATAATGAGTATCCGTTAATTGGGAAATGGCTGAGAAAAAGTGGTATGTGAACAAAATTATTTTTCATCATCACAAGGTAGGAGATTCAATCTAAAGAGGGGCAAGTTTATTTTCTTGCACGTGTTTTTCTCAGAAATCACTGTGATATAAAGACAAAAGGGAGAAATAACAATATTTTAAGATATTAAAAAAAGAAAAATTAATACCTTGTCTTTTCCCCCTTTTCAGGGTCAGCTATTGTTGGAAGTGGCCTGGCCTCTGTTTATTTTCTTCATATTGATTTCTGTACGACTCAACTATCCACCCTATGAACAACATGAATGTGAGTACTCTCCTTTGAATTTATGCCTGCTGGAAAAAGTAGAATTCTTATTACAGAGAGAGATGATTGCATGTCTAATTGGTAAAATTTAGAAATCTTATTATATAGGGGACTTAATTTTTTCTGGGAGAGTTTAGTTAGGAAACCACCTCCATAGAATTAAAGGTGAAAACCAGAGTTGTATGCCTTTACGGCAATGCATCGACTACACAGAGTCACCAAAAAAATTCTCAAGGAGCATAGCTAAAGGAGATCACATTCCCACTTGAGTTCACTTTTGACCTATTCTGTTGCATGTAAGGTATGTTAATCCCATTCTATCACCCCTGGGTTATTCCTGTTTACATTGGCCAAAAGGTTAGTGATGGAGAAATATTCCAGCTGAGAGGACAAACATTTAAGTAGGAAGTCCACCTCTGATATAACTTCTCTTTCTACTAGGACACATAGAATGCAGACTTTCAGAGATAGAAAGTAATCCCAATTGCCCTTTTTATCTTGATTTGATCCTAGTAACTTCTCTCCCAAATGGCAAAAATTAGATATTTCTAATTTCCCTTTTTATTAAATGTAGAAACATTTTCCCAAATAAAATTTTCTAAATTCAATGGAAAGGAAATAGCAACATTTGGTTTGGTAATGTTGAAAGCAAGATCATTGGGATATAAGATAATACTGCTTGACTGAGGTATAAAAGCTCAAATTTCAAGCAGGTAGTTTTGTTTTGCCATTATTTAAAATATAAAGAACCACAACAAAACATGTTTCCTGGTTGGCTTAAATTCAAATCCGCCATAATATATACTTCTCTAAAAGGCAAATGATGGCTGGATGTGGTGGCACATACCTGTTATCTCTGCCCCTTGGGGAGACTTGAGTTTCAGACCTTTGAGCTACTGTTAGACTAAAGCTGGCCAGGCATTTGCACCAGATCAGATACCAATTTGGTGAGTGCTTGAGAGTAGAGACCCTCCAGGCTGCCCAAGGAAAGGTCAACTCACCTAGGTTGGAAATGGACTAGGTCGAACTTTCTGTGCTCATCTGCAGTGAGATTGTCTGTCAGTAGCCTTTGCTTTTTCAGCCTGTGTAATAAAAATCATGTGCAATAGATACTAATTAAGTATCACATTTCAGAAATTTTATGGCATAGTAGGAAGAGGGTTAGACTTGGAGTCAGGAGAGATCTGAGTTCAAAACTTGCCTTTGATGCTCAGTTTCTTCATCTATAAAACTGAGACTGTAATAGCACTATTAATCCTTCAGGATGTTTGGGAAGCAAGCACTAATATTGAACTGCTATGTAAATATGAATTATTATTTTCTTAGGAAACCAGTGTTAGCTTGCATTATATTTATCTTTAAGGTTTACGAAGTACTTGATGACTTGTGTCATTCTATTTGATCCATAAAACAACCCTGTGGGGCACTTTTTATTATTATCTTCAGTTTATAAATGTTGAAATAGTACCAAAGACATTAAGTGATTTGCTTGAGGTTGCACAATTAGTGTCTCAAGGAAGACTTAAATTCAGGTCTTCTTCACACCAAGTCTCCATGCCATAGTACAAGCTGATTTTTAAGAACTTGGCTACCAGTCAGAGAAGTTGCTTTACTTCCTTCAGGACTTTCCATCCCAATGTTACTTGAGACAAAAGTCACACTTTGTGCCCATTAGTTCTGCTGTTGTTTAGTCATATCTGACTCTTGGTGACCCCATTTGGGATTTTCTTGGCAAATATACTGAGGTAATTTGCCATTTCCTTTTCTAGCTCATTTTATAGGTAGGAGAGCTGAGGCAAACAGGGTTAAGTGGCTTTACCCAGAGTCACACAGCTAATAAGTGGTCGAGGCCAGATTTGAACTATAGAACATGAATTGTCTTGACTCCAGGCCTGGTACTCTATCCATTGTGCCATCTAGCTGCCCTGTGCCCATTGGTTCTGAAGTGCCATTTATAGTTTTAATAGAACCAGTTTCTTTCTTGGTAGGCAAAATATCAGTTCAGGTTATCTAAACACTCTGATCAGGAGCAGCTGACTTCAGTTGAATTTCTTGTTTGGTTTTCCTTTAACTGATTATGGGGAGATTAAGCAGTTGACCTGAGTCAATGTTCAACTCAACTAAATCCCTGTTGGGTATAAATGATCACAGGGATCTCCTAAGAATTATGTTTTTCCACATAAATGGTTAGGGTGATAACTTCCTTTAGGGAGTACCATGAGATGGCAAGAGATAATTTTTCAGAGATGAGGGATGAAATGATAGGATGCAAATTAAGAAGGAAATAAAGTGATTATTTATCTCACATAAACCCATAGCCAGGGGCACAGAAGCATTTCAGATCTCACAGGTTTTTTGTGTAGGAACCTTTTATTTTTAGGGAATTAGGTAGTAGTTAAAAGATGGAGGAAGAAAAGAAGTTGCCAAAAAAAAAAGATTAGGTAGGCACAGTACTATTTTTAACAAGTTTGGAAAGACAACAGTCTCCTCCTTTAAACTGAACTGATATCTTGGTTTATAGATTTGGCCACTGCCTTTTTCCTAAAGCTTGTCCAAACAGCTCTAGAAATTAGGGATTTTCTGGTTATTGTTTCCTCACTTGCTTGACTATAATTTGTACCACTTATATGGCACCACATACTACCTACTACTTTTTTGTTGATGACGTTATACAGCTTTGTATTCTTTAAAACATCTAACAGGGACCTTGAAGATGATCTTGTTCAACCCACTTATTGTGTAGTTGAAATTATGGCTAAAGGAACTTGTTCCAAATCACAAAGGCAGAGCTGAGATTTGAATGCAAGCCTTCTGATTCCAAATTCACCATATAATAATACATCAATATTTGTTAAATGAATAAAGAGCCTAGGAAGTGTGAGACTCTGTGTTAGATGACTCCATCCAGCCAAGAATTGTGCTTCTGATATTGGCATCATGATATCATGGGACAGCAAGGATCTTAAAGGCTAGGCGTCATCCAAAATGTTTCTTAGTTCTTAATAACTTGTTACAGTCTATCATCTGCAAATTTACCTGAAGGCTACTTAAATCTCTTTATGTTTTGGTTTTGCGACAAATTCATAATAATGTAACTTGCTCTTTTGTTCAGGAAACTAGAAAGCCTTAAAATAGCTTAAATCTTTATATAACCATTAACAGCCTGCCATGTAGATAAGTATAGACTATTCACCAATTAGTGGATTTTTAAAAAATCAGCCTGACTTCTAATGAAGTTCGTATACCCCTTTGACAAAGAGTAAAACAGTCGAAAAAGCCATTTACTACTTCTGGTCCACATGAGTATTTATAGCTGGAACCTGTATTAGGTTGTTTTAACCAATAACATTACACAATAACATTGTTAATAATGCATTATCAAACTACACCTTAGAATCACATAGCCTTGCTGTAATATCATTTGCCCAATCGTCCATTTATATTATTGTTCTTAAGGAACTGATTACCCCCAAACATTGTTTCTTTTAATGTCTTGTTTTCATAGAATGGATTCATGATTTTATGTGAGGTAATCCCAAGATCATTATTTGGGCTTAGATGTTCCTCTCTATTTGTAAAGTATTCAGTTTTGGAGGAATCTATTTATTTAATTTCTGCTCTGAATAATATGATAATAGTTGTCAAATTCAAACAACCTGGGGCTTCAGTGCTTTTGGTGAAGGATGAAAGCTAATAAGACTCCCAAAATTAAATCCTTCCCAGACCGTTCTCTACTAGCTGTCAGCTTAATCTTCCTAAGCGATAAGTAGAAACATGCCAGTCCACAATTCACTAAATTCCCAGAACTTCTGATCTCCTCAGATGTAAATATAAAATACTTTTTTTGGCATTTATTGTCTTCATATCCCTTCGTAACCTAGGTGTCCTTCTCCTACCTTTCCAGTCTTCCTATACCTTATTCACCCTTATTTACACAATCCTGTAACACTGGCCCCCTTGCTCTTCCTTGAAGGAGACACTTCCATCTTCTGATTCTGGGCAGCTGCTTTTCATGCCTTGATTTCTCTCCCTTCTCATTTCTACCTCCTGGATGCCTTCAAGTCAAAGCTAAAGTCTTTCTGTCTGCATGAAGCCTTTTTAAATCTCCCTTAATGCTAGGGCTTTCTCTCTGTTAATTATCTCCAATTTATCCTGAATACAATTTGTACACCATTGTTTGTATGTTGTCTCCCTCATTTTATTGTGTATTCCTTCAAAGTGGGACCGTCAATAGGTATCAAGTGATAACACTTGTATAACCCAGTGGAATTGCTTGCCAGCTCTGGAAGAGGGGAGGGAGAGTACATGAATCGTGTAACCATGGAAAAATATTTAAGAACAAAACAAAACAAAAAAACCAAAGTGGGACTGTCTTTTGTCTATCATTGCATCCTCAACACTTAGTGTGGTGCCTGGCATATAATATATAGCCAATAAATGCTTATTGTCTTCAGTGCAGGTTAATTAAACTATAGAGAGCAGACATATAACTAGCAAGTTTTGTACTTGCACCAAGTAATACAAAAAAGAACCCAGAGCAAGAGGGGTGAAATAACCCCCAAATGTTACTGGAGAAGGACTTTTGCAGGGTGGAGTTGGGTAGTTAGGATGTCTTCCACTTTTCCCTATTGCAGTCCAGAGAATATCTCACTGGAGGAGGAAGGGGAATTATTTGGTGGCTTCCCATTTTAACTCACTATTCTTATTCTTACTAAGTGATAAGGTCAGTTGTTTCTGTGCTGCAGGAGAACTGAAAGCTCTGTCAGTACCTTTTAAATTTCAGTGGCCCTTCCAAAGCTTTGATTGCCTTGCTTGAGTTAGGGCATTAACATAGAGCATTGCAGAAGCACAGCCATTGGGAACTGGTATAAATCGAGCTAAAACTTAGAAATGGCACGACTTGGGATCCAGCGTAGTCATGCCTACCATAGACTTCTTCTTAATTGAATTCTCAAATGCAGTATTTGCATGTAGTTTCTCTCTGACAATGCTTGAAGATAACCTCTTACTTGTATTCTAGTAATTTTTTTATCCCTCTGGAGCTCAAAGATAACCTGAAGTCAGTGTGGCATAATGGAAAGTGCCCTGAATTTCAAACTGGTGGACACAGGTTTAAGTCCTGTGTCTTACTAGTTGTGGGACTGACCTCGAGGAAGTAACTTATACTTCTGTTTCATCATCTTTAAACTAAAGCTTCTTTGAGGTCTCTTCAAGCTCCGCAATTCTGTGATCCAACAAAATCAAATGTTAGATGATAAGAAAGGCAGAGTGGTGAAGCAGACCAGATGAGGGCTTCAATTTCCTCATCTAGGAGAATTCAATAAGGCAATATAAATGAAAGTCCTCAGTAACTGAGCTATGGGACAGATAGAAGCTGTTGACATTTTTGTGTGGCTTAGACCTATGGGTAAGGGAAGGATCAGCAAGGACCAGAGGTTGGTAGTTAGAGAAAGTGAGTGAAGGTTGACTTTGAAAGGGAGCAGATATCATGTAAGGACAAGAGTACTGGGGCAGGGGAGAGTAAGAAAACTTAGGTTCTAGACTTGTCTATATCCCTAATAAACTTTATTTAATAAAATAAAACTTTATTTAGTAAATTTATTTATTAATTTATTTTTATTTATTATTCATTTTAAATTATTTATTAATTAATTATTAAACAAACAATAAATTTAATAAACAAAACTTTATTTAATAAAATAAAAAAAATGGGTAAGTCATCTGCTCTTTGGGTTTCTGTTTTCTCATTTGTAAAAATGAAAGGGTCCCAAGATGAAAGATTTAGAAGGTTCCTTTGAGGCTACCTAGACCAACTTCTTCATTTTACAGATGAGGAAATTGAAACATAGAGAGGTGAGGTTCCCAAGGGGGCACATAAATAGTAAGAGGTGAGGTTGGCCTATATCAAGTATTTGTAACATATTGTCTGAGCTTGTGTGTGCACACACACAGTACATATATGTTTATATACATACGTATGCATGTACATATATTTAGATTTTATTCATACATGTACATATGTTTATATATTGATAACTATTTCAATATAATTGGTTTCTTTTGTCAGCCTATGTGTTTTATTTTATACATTTACAAACCTTATTCTGGAAAGAGGTCCAGAAGCTTTGACAAAAGGGTAGAGTAAAAAGAGATTAAGAACATTTGGCCTAGATGATCTCTGAATTCCCTTTCAGGCAGATATCCATTTCAGGTTCTATGACTTCCATGGCTATTTGAATTAATAAAGAGGAGAAGGGGGAGGAATTTCCAGGTATGTGCAGCAACATGACCTGCTCAGTGCTGTAGGGAAGACATGACTGATTGGATCAGAAGTATAAAAAGTTCATATTAGGGAATAATTGGAGATGATCACAAGGACTCCAGAGGACATTTTCCCCAATGCAATTTTTTCTCCCTTTCTTCAACAGGCCACTTTCCAAACAAAGCTATGCCATCTGCAGGAACTCTCTCTTGGGTTCAGGGGATTATCTGCAATGCCAATAACCCTTGTTTCCGATATCCAACCCCTGGCGAATCTCCTGGTGTTGTTGGAAACTTCGACAAGTCGATGTGAGTATTAAAGCTTGTTTTCTTTTCTCAACTTGTAACTCATCTGCTGACAGTTCCCCAGAAAACGAGAATTAAGTTACTCCAAGAGAATACTGAATGGTTAGACTTGGACCAAACTATTTTTCAGAGGGAATTGCATGATGGATGGCAGTGTGGTAATAGTAATGTAGTAATGGAAAGAGCTGGGATTCTGAAGTCAGAGGATCAAGGTTCCAATACCCTCTCTAATGCTACTTGTCCATCCTTGGACCAGTTACTTAACCTTCTATGCCTCTATTGACTTAGCTTTAAAATGGTGGAGGGGAAATAGACTAGATGAACTCTGAGTTTCCTTCCAACTTAAAATCCACACTCCCATAAAATAGGGGAATTGTATAAAGACCTTGATGCCACCATGTGCAATAAATAAGTCACCTACTATTGTAGACATCATCACAAATAATACAGATGTGACCAAATATGCAAAAGTAGACCCTTTTAATCACTTTTTATTGTCAGAGGCTAGACAGTTGGAGAGAAACTAGTCATGTCAAAGTCATTTCTTATGTGAGAATCTGTGGGGAGATAGGCTAAGCATTTACATGTCTAATTCTTTTTCTTTCCTTCCCTTTTTCTTCTCCTTCTCTTGCAGTGTATCACGTCTGTTCTCAGATGCTCGGAGGCTCCTGTTATATAGCCAGAAAGACACCAGTATGAAGGACACACAGAAACTTTTGGGAACTTTGCATAATCTGGGGACTTTCAACTTAAGTAAGTTGTAAATTCAGGCTTCTCTGTGACTGAACTGTTTTGGTATAAGAAAGATGATCTTGTCATCCAGTTAACCAACATTTATTAAACAATTATTTTGTGTGAGGCATGGTACTAAGAACCAGGGTTACACATAAAGGCAAAAGCCATCCCTTCCCTCAGGGAGTTCACAGTCTAATGGGGGAAACAATATTTAAATCACTATATACCTACCTGATATAGAAAGGGTAAATTGGAAGTCATTTCAGAAGGCTAAGTACTGGTATTGAGGTGGATTGAGAAGGGCTTCTTGAAGAAGGTGGGATTTGAGCTAGATCTTGAAGAAACTCAGGAGGCCAGGAAGGGACAGCTTAGGATTTGAGCACCCTCTTTGGCTCTTTCTTCAAGGACAGATCACAGAGTATCTTTGCTGCAAAGGACCCTAGAATCATCTGGTTCAGTCTTCTCACCTTTTAGAGGAGAAAGCTAAGGACCATAGCGAGGAGGTTGATTTGCTTATGGTTATACAGTTAGTGGCTTTAAAATTAGTTTTTTCTTCTTGTTAACATTAGGTATTTTGAGAGAACTGAGAGGGTTAGTCACCTAAAATAGGTAATGCATTTTTCCCCCTAGGGAATATGAAATTATAGTCTTCAAGGAGAACTGAGATGAGTCACAGGTTAGAGACAATGAGCCATCCTGATTGTGGAATGTGCATTTGGAATGAGCTGCTCTGCAGCAGGGAATTATCTCCACTAATATTTTCCTCCAATGCCTCATCGTAGAGGGTGTGTAACCCTCGGTTCTGGGGGCCTATGTTATTGAAACATAAACTCTGGTCGACTAATAGGGTAGAATATCTTTGAGTAGAGGTCTGGCAACAAGCTGTGTTTCTGTCGTCCAGAGACCTTCCTTGATAATTTTCCAGAGGCTCTCATTACCAGAATGTTGGCTATACAGTGATTAATTTTTCCAGCCACATAAAATCATAAAGACTACTTCCTACAGTGCGGAAGGGTTGTGATTTATATTGGTAAAATGAGTGCCCATATCACTAAATATGGGTACTTAAATTATTGCTTTAATTAAGTGAATAAATTATTAAAATAGTGGTGAATAACCAAGGCCAAAAGTAAAATCCCCAAGACAGTAGGGCATTTATATATTTCTCAGTCCCTAAAATCAGTTAAAATTATAATGAGGTATGGACATATAAGGGTCAGGAGTTTCTAAGAGGGAAAATTCAGGTTGGCCTTGATTTAAAAAAAAGCATAATCCTCTTTGCAGTCTTATAGCTCTCCTGTTTTAAAAACTGCCTTTGCTCACATTTAAATGAAATAAAAGATTTTTTCATAATAAATAATCCTGGGAGATAGTTTGTATAAGTCTGTGATTAACTTCCTTTTTTAGATGAGGCAAAGAGTGGTTAAGTATCCTGCCCACTGGTATACAGATATTAAGAGGTGTCTTAATATTTAATATATCTTATCTTAATAATATCTAAATACAAATATTAAGATGTCTGAGGTGGGTCTTGAACCCAAGTTTCCTGTTTCCAAGTGCTTTTTTCTCTATATGCCATGCTACTTCAGATTATTTCCTATTTAGTGCCAAATGATAATTAATTAATTTGTGAAAACACCTGATGATGCTACAGAACAATTTTCTGGGAAAAAAAAAATGTCCATTTTGTTTCTTTATTGGAGGGAGGGAAGTCCTTGACTTAAAGATACATCTGGTAAAGACAGAGCTATCTGTAAAAGTATTAATGTTTAAACTGGGTGAGAGAATTATATATTTAGAGTTGGATGGGACCTCAGAAGCCATCTAGCCCAACATCAAAATCTCTAAAGATCTCAGATTTGGGATTGTTTTTTAATGGATTGTAAAGGGGGAAGGGCTTAAAACCAGACTCTTTCAAAGCAGGAGAAGAGGGAGAGAATTCTAGGACCTCTGTATTTACTATTAAAACCTCAGAAATGGGAGAAGGTATGATGTCAGTCTGTGGACTGAAGGAATGATGATATGACCAAAGAACTATTATTAGGAAGACCGTACTTCAGGTTAGACAAAGGTGTGTCTGACTATTTAAATTTGGTTTAGTACTTCAACTTTATTCCTGAGATGAACTCATATCTTTGAATCAAGCTCATAAAGTTTACAAAACCCTTCTCCCCTGAACCTTATGAGTTAATAACTTTTTAATTTGCAAGTTTTTGCATTCTGATATCCAGATTTTAGGGGAGGCTATTGGGGAAGCTGCTTCTTGGGTGTAGCCTCTGAGGACCCTCCCATCTCCATATCTAGAGATTCTAGATTCTAAGTCCAAACCCCTACTTTTACAGATTAGGAAACTGAGATGAGACCCAGAGACGTGATTTGAACCCAGGGCTTCTGACATTTCCTTCTGTGACTTTGGGAAATCCTGGAAGATTCCCGGGCCTCAGTTTTCTCAAATGTAATGAAAGCATTGGATGAGATGGTTTCTGGAGTCCCTTTCAGCCCTGGCACCATGTTCTCTCCTTTGTACAGTGCTGCTCCTCTGGCTTGGGGACTTCTGGTGCCCTGTTGCAAGTGTGAGATCACCAACACCCACGCCTGCTGGGTCTGAGAGAGGGGTCAAATTATTTTATCCTTTTTTTCCCAACAATAATCCATTTTGGAATGCCTAGCAAGATGCCTCTGCCAGAAAGCTTTGCTGTTGAAATAGAGTGGCCTCCGGGGAGGGTGGGGAGTGGAACAGTTATGTAGTCTCAGATCTTACCAGGGCTAACTGGGAAACAGAGCTATTTTGCTACCAAGAAAAATTGGTGTTTCATCTTTTGAGCATGAGAAATGGTGGCAGCAATTTTCCTGGTAGATTAGGGAAGGCCACTGACCTAGGCATCCAGACACCAGAGCTCCAAGAGTAGCTCAGTCACTAACCTGACTTGTGGACAAGCCTTTCCCCCTTCTGAGTGCCTCATCTTCCATGTTTGGGGCAACTATATAAATGTGAGCTCTTGTTTTTTATTGGCATCATTATTTGCAAAAGTTAGGGCCCTGGACTGGGATCCTAAGGCACCGTTCAGTTCTCACATTCTGCAGATGTTCTATGCAAAAGAGTTTTATGCTCCCTGCAGAACCAGGAGGAGAAATTTGCTGATTTTTGTTGCCTCTTGTCAGCACTCGTTAGGTACCTCTCAGTAACCTGGTGCTTCCCATTTTTGCTGATTGCGTGCCATGGTGCTCAAGAAAAGTGAGGAGCCCTGCAGCGATAACTTAAATAGCTTCCCCCTTTCTCTGCTCCTCCAGTGGCTGTGAGCCAGCCTTGGTCTAGAGGGAAATGCACAGACACATCACTTATCTCTAGCAAGAACCAACAACTTGTTGAGAATTTTCCAGCAGCACCATAGGGAACGTTCCAGGGTAATATCACTTCTACTCACCTAAGCTGCTAGTGGGCACTAGATTAAATCATCTACTTTGAAGAGGTGTCTTTATTTGTAGGAATATTCCTTTTGAAAATATAACTCCATTTGCCTTCCTACCTAGGTTTTCTGATTACATCTGCCTTCATATCCTTTCTTTTTATTTGCATCTGCCCTATTTGAGGAACTGTTTATCATAATGTTATCTGTGAACACCCAGCTTCCACTTGGAGTATTTCCTTCCAGTAGCGAGCCAAGTTTGTTTTTTTTTGGGGGGAGGGGCAAAGATTCCAGGTTTATAGCATGTTCATTAGTCTGTGGCCCTCTGGTATTTCCTTGTTTTTCTTATCATTACACCCTGGTCTTCAGGTCCCAGAATCCAGTCACGGGAAAGCCTTCTATCTATCCTTGTTTATTCTCCTAACGGGAAATTCCAGCAGAAAATCTTACAAACATGTCTGGACAACTTTGATTATGCTATCACTAGATCTCTTTGAGCATTTCATTTGATTTTGATTTCTTCTCCATAGGGTATATCAGGACATATGTGTGTGGTTCGTTTTTATTTTTTGTGTGTGTGTGTGTGTGTTTTTCTTTTGTTGAATGTGGGTATTGAAAATTCCTTTTAAGTTATTCTGAGGAACATTGCCTGTCCTAAACTCTTTGTTATCTGTTATTAGTTTTTCATGTACAAATGATTTTTTTACCTCCCTTCTTCCCTTCTTCCTTTTTTTCCCCCTAATACTACTCTCTGTTGGTTCTCCTCTTACCTGTGTGACTGCTCTTATTAGGCATTTATCACTGGCATATCAATCATGCCATGCTCACTAACTGTAGAACTGTAGGCATAGCCCAAGGATCTTTTCTCTTTTTTCTTTTCCTTCTTTCTTTGATGATCTTAGCAGCTCCCATGAGTTCAATTATCATCTCTATGCAGATGACTCTAAATCAACTTATTTAGCCCTAACCTCGCTCCTGAGTTCCAGTTCTATGTCACTGTCTGCCTGTTGGACGTTTCAAAGCATGTACCATAAGGCATCTGGAAGCCAATATGTCCAAACAGAGCTCATTATCTTTTGCCCCAAATCCACCTTTTTTCTGAAGCTCTGTTACTGGGAGGGGCACACAAACATACTTGTAGTCATCCAGAGTCATAATTTTGGTGTCATTCTCAATTCCTTTCTTTTTTTCCCTCCCCATTGAATTAGTTTATTTAGTCAATTTAGAACATTATTCCTTGGTTGCAGTAATCACATCCTCTCCTCCCTCTCTTCCACCCACCCTTCCCGCAATTTCATTGGGTATTACTTGTGTCCTTGATTGAACCTATTTCCATGTTGTTGGTGTTTACACTAGGATGTTCATTTAGAGTCTACACCCCCAATCATATCCCCCTGGACCCATGTATTCAAGCATCAACTCCTTACTTTCACTCATCACATGTGTCTAGTCACTTGCCATATCCCATTATTTCTCCCTCCATTACCAAAAGGTTAGCCACAAGAATAATTTTTCTGACTGCAGCAGCTTTTCATGAAGATCATCAATCTACCAAGGTGTGGGTTTTAATCTCTGCTGTTAGAGTGAATATTCATACTGATGAAATGACATCTTTTGAAGCAGTGAGGTCAAAATAATAATAATGTAACATTATTATTTTTAAAGCATACCTGACTTGACTATTTAATCAGGTTTTTGCTTTCAGACATTGAATTCTTCTTGAGCAATAGAATAAACCGAGTGACATCCTGGAACCTAAAGAGAAGCAATTCATTTCTCCACCACCATTTTTTTTCTTTTCACTTTCACTCTCTATCCCTTTCCCTCCCCTTCTTTCTAAAATCATATTCAGGGGGCATCTGGGTAGCTCAGTGGATTGAGAGCCAGGCCTAGAGATGGGAGGTCCTAGGTTCAAATCTGGCCTCAGACACTTCCCAGCTTTGTGACCCTGGGCAAGTCACTTGACCCCCATTGCCTAGCCCTTACCACTCTTCTGCCTTGGAGCCAATACACAGTATTGACTCCAAGACGGAAGGTAAGGGTTTAAAAAAAAATAATAAAATCATATTCACTAGGTATTCCTAGTGTCGTCTGGGACCTTTTCACCATGTGTGATAAATCTAGCCACCCTGAATCATTGGATTTTTTATAATCATGGTGCCTAGGAACACCAGAGCCAAGATAGGGCACACTAGCCAAAGTTGTGATTTGGCACAGACTGTGATTTGGTGGAGTCCTCCCTTTGCACTATGACATATGCTTGACAGGAGGAAAAGAAAAATTAGTTTAGCCCATCACAAGAAAGTGCAGCTATTAAGCAATTTTGTTAGCTCTTTGAAGCCTGTTCCCCTGCCTTATAGCCTTTCATTTCTTATCTATTTTGTAGTCCCTGAAGATGGTATCTGGTGCATTGCTTAGTGGTATCAAATGGATATTCTCTTGGGTTCAGATTCTATCAGTGTTCAGCCTAACTCTGCAGCTGTCAGTAAGGGAGGAGGTCCCTATTGTCCTGTCTGGGGGGTGGGTCTGTCTTTATATTGCATGCTAAAGCTCAGTCTTCCTGAAAGAGGAAACGAAATTCTCCTCTGGATCTCAAGCTACACTCAGAAATAATTCCATTTTCAAACTTTGCTATAACACCATAGTAAAACTCAGTTAGCTAAGTGGCTCTAAATTTTGTGTCTCTCAAGATCTTGTCACTATTGCTGGCTCAGAAGCTCTTCCTTGAGTTTTCTCTTCTTCTCCCACTCAAAATAGCTGCCATGAGCCCATGTTTTAGAGGAGCGTCACAAATTATAATCGTATTTAGCCCAGTCTTACACCTGATGAAGGAATCCCCTCCGTGATGTCCTTGGCTCGTGGTCATCTATCATCTTCTTGACCAGGTGGAGCTCATTATTTTTGAGGCGCCCTATTCCATCTTGTATGGCTCCAGTTACTAGTTATTCTTTCTACTGAATGGAAAATGTGACTCCTTGTACCCACCTTCTTTTTATTAGCCCTTATTTTTTACTCTCTATGGAGAATGTGTTCAATCTGCCTTCCTCCCGACAACTCTTTAGATTCATGAAGACAGCTATAGTGACTCCACCGAGTTTCCACTTTGTAGAACTAAATACCCCCAGTTCCTTAAACTATTTCTCACATGATATGGTTTCTAGATTCCTCACTATATTGGTTGCTTTCCTCTGAATGTGCTTTGGCTGTGATCTGATCAACAAGAATATGGTGGCATGATTGACTCCTTTAGTCTAATAATTCAGCCGAAGTTTGTATTAGCTTTCTTGCCCTACATCACATTCTTGTCTCATTGGTTTTGTAGTCAACTTAAACACCCAAGGTTGTTCTTTTGATGGCCATTAAAGTGTATCTACTCCATTTCATGCTTTGGCAGTTTATAGACTTTTTTGAAACTTATATATGAGCTTTTTCATTTAACCTCATTAAATTTAATCTTGTCGATTTTTGGTCACCTGCAGGACTGCTTTGTAAGGTACCCAGTCAAATGCTTAACTTAATGGCTCTATCATTGGTTTGGACCATATAGGAAATGATGTTTAGGAAGGTAAAAGCGTCTGAGAGAAAAACAGATAGAATTGTTGCCTTCCGATATGGTAGGCATCACTTCTGTATTTATGCTATAGTTATTCACATGCTTATCTTTCCTCTTAGTGTGTTCCTTGAGTCCTGGAACACATTCATTTTGGTATTCCCCACGGTATACTGGCAAGCAAGGGCTCAATAAATATTTTTTGAGTTGAACTGGATGTTCCTAAAGAAGCATAACTGACCTCACAGTGATTTGAATACTGGACTTGGAATCAGGAAAACCTTGGTTTAGATTCCTCCCCGACATTAGCTATGTGAGCTCGGTTATGCCTTTTAACTTACCTGAACCTCAGTTTCTTCATATGTACCATGATAATAATACCTAGAGTGTCCATCTTATGATATTGACATGAGGGGAAAATGACGTAATGTATATGACACTTGGAAAAATTTCAAGCACTATATAAATGTCGACTTTTAATATAATAACATTTGTTGTTACAGAAAAATTTGAAAACAAGTTATTCATTCATTAAAAAGTTGATCCTATTTCTTTTGCTATAAGAGTCCAGGTCACTTGGATACTTACTCATTCTAAATTTCTGGGCTAATAAGAAAATTGCTAGGATAGTATTAGAGATTGTCTCCTAAAGAAGGGGTTTTGTTCTTTTGGATTAACAAGGTAAATCTAAATCTTAACAAACTCAAAAGGATGATGTTTTTCTCAGCAACTGACCTACTTAGTAATTTCTTATATTTGAAAGAGGGCTTAATAAAAATTGGTTGAATAAATGACAGAATAAGTCATGCTTTCAAAGTACACATACTCCTGGGAGTGCTAACATATATTATCAGTCATTCATACCTTATCATGGTCGTCTAAACTGGTGCTTTTTCACTAATAGCTAGCTGAGATCATCTGCTCTAAAGATATAAGAGTTTAGTGGGGGTGGGGAAAAGAGAAATGAAGAAGTTTCAGGTACTTCTGGGGAGGGTCAGGATAAAATACAGAAGAGAGATGGCTCTGGGTACTTACAGAAAGGGATAAGGGTGAACTCAATGGAAAAGGGAGCATAAAGGAAGAAGGGAGAGTTTTGAAGATAGATAACAAATTTCTATTTCTTTCATAACTTTAGTAGAGAATTTTTTCTTGATTAATGGTTCTCCTTGGAAGCATGATGTGGTTCTTTGTTGCTTTTACTTTTCTGTGTGCTCATATCTCATCCATTTGGCTCAGAAGTTGAAACAACATTTGCTATTCTTTCTCTATTATTTTATCCCCTTTGTGGGTGAAATCTTGTTAATGGGTCTTATGACAGATTTGTCAATATTATGTCATCAGAACAAATAAAAAAAATCTTATCTTTGAATGGCTATAATTTCTCTGGTCTTTTAATTAAAAGTTTTCATTTGGGATTTGACCCTTTAAAATTTTGAAGTCTCTAAAGTTAGAGAATTTATTTATGGCTTTCTGAAACAGCTTCCTAGACATGTGGTTCCTCCATCCTGAACAGAATCAGCTTTAAGCTAAACTCTGATTATTGGAGGGCGATGCAATACTATACTGGTGTGTTGAAATAATGTCTGTACTGAATCAAATCAAAGGTCAGCTTTACCCAGGCAAGAACAGAAAACACAGTTTAACTAAATCATAGGACAACAACATGCGCCATGATTCCATTCCAGAAAACCTTTTTGTGAAAAGTGAACAGTCAGTGGGGTATAATGGAAAAGCATGTTGGATCTGGAGCCAGAAGATCTGAAATTAAATCCTAGATTTATTCCTTTTTGCTGAGGAACCTTAAAAAAATTACTTAACATCTCTGACTTCTAAGGACTGTAGAATAAAGAGAATGGACTAAAATGGCTCTGAGACTCTTCCTACTCTGATTCTATGATCAAAAGCAATGTTTTCCTCTCTTCACTTCCTTCCCAGAGTTAGATTTGTTTTCTCATTGATGGGAAAAAATAAGTTGCAGACAAAGACCTGCATTTCCCACCAGAATAAAAGAATTCTAGGTAGTAGTAACAATGAGTGGGCAGCTAGGTAGTGCAGTAGAATCAGTGTGGGGCCTGGAGTCAGGAAGAATCATCCTCATGAGTTCACATATGGCCTCAGACTGTGGGATCCTAGACAAGTGACTTAACCCTGTTTGCCTCAGTTTCCTCATCTGTAATGTGAGTGGAGAAGGAAATGGCAAACAACTCTAGTATCTTTGCCAAGTAAACTCCAAAGGGTTCATGAAGAGTCAGACTTGACTGAAAAATGGCTAAACCAAAAAAAAAATAGTAACAGCAGCAGCAAAAACATATGAAGTCTATTTAGTTTTATTTGCAGTTTGTACTTCAGTATGAATGAGTTACTCAGGTCTTTTCAGAGAGTATTTTTTGGATGTGGAAACAGAAGAGGAAATGGGTAAGGAGTTAGATACTTGAAGCAGGGTAGAAAAGAGTAAGGGGGAATACAAAGGGGCATCCAGGAGCACCAACTGCCTGCTTAACTATTTTGTCTAGAGCTAGCCCAGATAAAACATCACCATGACTATATCAGCTTAGTTAATTTTTCATAAAAAATTAGAAGCAGATTTGATATAGCCACAAATATGAAAGCGCTAGTATAATTTTGTTTTGGATAAAATTTACAATGAGACATTTATTTCTTTCACTACCACATTGCAGAACATGTGGCCAGGCCCTCAGTAGGCAGGGGAATGCCTAGATAGAAATCAGTTCCAGCTTAAAAAAAAAAAGGCCATGCTGCCCCTATATAGATAACATCATAACTCAATTGATTGTCTTGTTTCTAAAAATCATAGAATTAAGAGCTGGTAGTAACCATTCCACTAATTTTCCAGATAAGAAAATGGAGGTCAAAAGAGATAAAGCGATTTGACCAAGATCACACAGGTCATATGAACAGAACCTTGATCCTTTGACTTAAAATTCAGTGTATTTTCCACTATAGTGTGCTGGAAGGTCATTCAATTTTGACAAATTTTCTGAAGTTCATTGTTTTGGTGGCTAAGACCTTTCTGAATTGAATCAGCTCCTAATCCTTTCCTCCCACCCCAACCCAATACTCAAGTTTTCTCCATCATTTTGTTCTTTGTGTTGCCCCCCCCCCAAGTGCTATTTACTACAAATAAATATAATTTAAAAAGTATCATCCCATTGGGTAGCAGGTTGGATTTGGGTAGGTCTAGAGATGATGAATTGTTGGATTAGCTAGTCAAGTTTATTTTGTTTTTTTAAAATGTAAGTTAATTAAAATGAAAAATAAAGAGATTTTAGGAATTTCCTAAATAAGTTATTGATATTCATGAACTTATAGAATTCTAGACTTGGATATACTTAAATTAGATATTTGTACATTTTTCTGTTTGTTTTCTTTGGTATGTATAGTGGATAAAGACTTTTGCTCCTAAGACAGCGAGCTTCAGAAAATTTTGAAGCATGGTAGCAAATGTGGACTGTGTTTGGGCATTAGGAGACCCAACTGTAACCACATCTAGAGTAATTTGTTTAGAAAGGATATCAGAAACCTGGAGAGTATTCACAGGAGGAGGACCAGGATGGGGAGTTGACTTGAGATATAGATGAAAGAAAATTGGAATGCTTACTCTGATAGAGAGAAAATTTGCATTTGGGAAGAGGCAGGGTAGTCAGGGTTGGAACATATGGCTTATTTTTTTTTCAAATATTTGAAATCTGTTATTTGAAAGAGGGATTAGACTTAATCTGCTTGGCCCCAGGAGCAATGGGTGTGTAGAAATTGTGAGGAAAAAAAAAATCTTGAAAATGATTAGTCATCCAGATAGAGATAACTGGTTTGGGAAATAGTAGGTTGTCTCTTAGTTGAGGTCTCCAGATTTTGATTGGATGACCTCTTTTTAGGAATGTTGTAGGAGAAGAATCTCTGCTTAGATGCATGTTAGACTCTGAGTTGGTCTAAGAGATTCATTTCAGAACTGAGATTCTGTGATTCAATATGGTAGATTGTTTTTGTTTTTGTTAATAAATACTCTTTGGATTACTCTGAACTTAATACCTTGTGGCCTGGGAAACCTTGTTTCCCCTCATTTCTGTATCCTGTTCTTAGAAGCAGGATTTCATTCTTCAAGAGACTTAATTGGCGGACAGGGGGGAGCTCCAATAACCTGTACTGCATTCTTCTCACCCTTTTCCTGACTATTTTCTCTATAGGAAACCTCACTTAATTTGTGCCACATTGGCCTGCCTATCCTCTCTGCCTCCCAACTTCTATTTTCTGGCATCTGCACTAAAATTGTCTTGGGACAGGAGAGATTTCTCGAACAGATTATTTATCAAACTCAATAAAGTTGGAAATAGACATAAGCAAAAGAAGAAGAGGAGCTCAACCACAAAGTCTGTACTGTATAAATTTAGAAAAGAATGCCAAGGCACGATTTTCCTCAAGATCTGGTGGGTTAGATTTATATAGCTAAGTATCTCATTAAACATGAATGTCTCCATTCATCTTGAACTGGGCTAGAAGTTTGAATTCTGGGACTTAAACTTTTTAAAGCATCCTCTTGTACCTTCCCCCCTTTGTAGAACCCAACATTGACTGTTCTTGGGTGGTCCCTAAATCCTGTAAAGACTGCTGGTGATTAGTTACATTTTAAACTGGTAGACTCTATTTTATCTCTTTGCTACTGCTTCCTCCTCCTTATTGCCCCTTTTTTTCTAGAATTTTCCTCCCCCACCTACTTCTCTTCAAACTTCATGATTGCAGGGTGGTTATTTTTCCTGCTAGTACAAAATGACTGTAGGGCTCTTGAAACCAGAGATGTAGGCTAGAGTGTACTGACCGGTAGTAACCTCAGCACACTCATCCAGGGAGAGCAGGGAGGGCGATTTCCCTCGTTCCTTCTCTTTCTTCTCTTCTTTTACAAGAATCAGACCTGCTTATTGTCCTGCAAAAGAAACCAATGGCAGAGAAAGCTCTTGGCCTTCTTGCAGTTCATAGTCATTACTATACCTTTCTCTGCTTGCCTGTGGCATTGTTTCATCTAATCTCAGCCACACTGACACAGGATGGTCAGCAGAAAAGACATTCAGAAAGGAGGAAAGTTGGGGATGGGGCAGAAGATAGGAGAGCAGGGGGTGTGGGGAAAGGAGGTGGATGACAGTAAATTTTTCTGAAAGGTATTCTTTGAATGTTTCAATCTGTTTTGATCTTGTCTCTATTTCTAAAAGTAGTTCTAAACTGCTAAATGAAGAGACCTAATATTTCTGTCTTTTGGGTCTCCCCATATTCTGTCTTAGTAAGTTTTCAGTAATAAGGAATAAGATGTATAGAGAAATAATAATGATATAAGCTTGGTAGAATCTGAAAAATAAAAAAAGAAGTTGACACAAAATGTCTTGAGAAAGTTGAGAAAGGTATTTTTGTGGGGTGGGGGTAGGAGCAGCATCAGGGAAGACTTGGTAGAATAGGTTGGGTTGAGATGGGGTATATTTTTTCAGGTGGAGGATAGGAACAAGGGGAAGTCCATTTCAGGAATGCCAGATGGCCTGAGCCATTACACAAAGGGATAAGAGGGCAGAGGTATTGATCTTTGTTATCATCAGCTGACAGCCTTCTGGGGTCAGAGCTATCCTTAGCACCTGCTTCTTAGAATTATCACTGTTACCTACTGTGACACGCACCTTTTATAGCACCAGAGCAAAATAAATGCCTTTATGACTTGTTTAGTGATTGTTGACTTACATGAAAAAGGATTGTTCCCATTCTATTCAGTGGAAGCTATAAAAATGGTGGTGCAAACAAGATTAGTTTGGGGAAAATGTTGTAAGGTTTGTGCTTCCCTTCTCTTTGCCCTGTTTAGAGCAACCAATTCCTTTCAAACTCTGCTCTCTCAGAAGGTACAGCTACAAATGAAATGTCAAAGGAAAATGTCAGTTGTTAATATAATAACTGTCCCTTTAAATGAGAAAAGACAAAAAAGAGACCTGCATTGCAAAAACAATCCTTCTTGCATCTGTTTGGTAGCTTCTTTGTTTTCATTCAATTCAACAAATTAAATTAGACATTTAATAGTAAGTGAAGGGTACTGTTCTAGCCACTATGAGAAGATGGGAAAATGATATGACAAAGCCCTCACCCTATAAAGACAAAGCTTCCAAGCTTCCAAGCAAAATGTGGGTGTCATCATGTCTCTTTAAGTTAACTATGATACATCCTTTTACTATCACTACTCTCTCTCTGGTGGTACTTTGGGGTAGAGACTGAATTTATAATTTTATTAGTATAAGGAATTCCTGAGTGAGGAAACTCTTGAACAAAACAGGTTGGCACCTTCTCAGCAGCTTTTAATCTTAGCTGCCTAGAACACATAGATATTAATTGACATGCACAGCCAGTATGTACCCATGCCCAGGTCTTCCTGGTTTTGAGGCTAGTTTTCTATTTGTTAAACTACATGGCTACTTCTTGTAAATGATGGAATTTCATGATTTCAGATGATTTAAAGTAGAAAAGTATAGCAGCACGTTCGAGAACATTCATGACTTGGAAAGAAAATTGGCTGGCCATATGGTGAGAACAAGAGATAATGGCAGTCTGAATGGCATATTAATACTTCCAAAATATTGGACTAAAAGGAGAGTCTTGAGCACATGTTAGGAGGAGAGCCTCCATGGAGGGCTTAAAGAAAAAAAATTGCAAGCAGTTACCTAGGAAATAAAGGCATGGATGGAGTCATGCTCTGTGCTAGCAGGGGACATACCCACGATGATCAAGTTACATGTTTGGCCAAGTTTGCTCCCTTCTCCCCAACTCCCATTTAGGTTTCACTCCCCAAAGCAAAGTCCAGAGGCTCAACTTGGGGAAAACCTTTACTGAACATAATTAGTTGCCTCTCTGACCTCTTCTGCATCTTCAAATGTTTTCTTAGCTGTCTTGGTAAAAATAGCTGGGCTGCTGTCCTGCCTACTCTAAATGTGCAATCACAGTTGGACTTCTTTTGATGGAAGATGAACATTTAGGCACAATGCAGCATTAGCACAGCAAGCAGTCTGGGAAAGGAGATGGAAGAGGGGATCTACTACCATATTGAATTTGGAGTGGTGGTTCACTGCAAAAATTGATCATTCCCATTGTGCTTGGAGGGGTTAGCTCATTTACTTAATATCATCTTCCCTATATTCCAAACTTTATGAACTTATGCGGTACCCATGCCTTGAGGCACATAGCCCATCTTTGATGCAGCCCAGTTGGGTCCAATCCTTGACTCATCCTGGTCTTTCTCTTCCCCAGGACTGATGAAACTGTGGGTTTAGAGAAAAACTCTGGTCTGTCTGAATTAGTCCATTTCAAACCCACTAACTAATTATTCAATTCTCCCTGTGTCATTCTGCAGGGTGACTTTAACATTTCTTTTTTGTTACTTCTTTGATACACAAATCACATGCAGTATTTCGAATATCCTGCCTTCTTTTCAACTTAGAACTTATTAAGTACCTACCTTGTGCAAAGCACTGTGCTAGGTGCTCAGGCTACAAAGAAAAAAACAGTTCCTTCCTAAAATGATTGTACATTTTATTGACTACATGACATAAACATACATAAGTTAAGACAAGGTAATTTGAGGAGAAAGAGGTAAATCAGTGGAAAGTGGCATTATACTTTTATGTATGACTCTTTGAGTGGCATGTTTCCAGAGCCTTGGGGGAATCTAAAGTGGAGGTGAGGAGGGAATGATTCAGTGAATGGAGTGGTGGAAGGACCTACAGCCTGTGCAAAGACACAGAGATAAGTGGATTAAAAAATATATATACACACACTCTTTACTTTGTGCTAGGCACTATTCTACAAAAGACAGTCCTTGCCCTCAAGAAGCTTACTTATTAATGTGAGAAAACTATATGCAAATAGCTTATTGCAGATGAGATAAACACAGTAAATGGAACTGTAATCTCAGAGAAAAAGGCAATAGGGAGAGAGAGGGAGAGGGGGAGAGGGAGACGGAAGCCTGGGAAAGTGTTTTTCCAGAGTTTGGAATTTAAGCTGAGTTGTGGAAGAACTACACATATTTTTTGTTTAAGTAAGTTAAATGAGTAAGTATGTTGGATGATAAACTCCTTAAAGGCAAAGGTCTTTGTAATTCTTTCTTGGTCTTTTCATTCCCAGTTCACCCTGACATGGATGCTCACCAAGTGTTTTTGACTAACTGGAGAATAGGAGTCTTAGATTTTTTTTTTTCTCATCCTTGGAGGATTCATTGTGAAACAATCCAAAATTTGAGCACATCCAGCTGTCCTTAAACACTGATCCCTATTTGCAATAACAGAGAAATATTATAAACTCATCACTTTCTTTTGGTTGCTGAGTTTCACCACATGGTCTAGAGGCATTGAAAGTGTTACCTGGGCCAGCTTCTTATGCCAAGCCATTTAAAGTTTCTTTGGTTTGCATTTGGGGTTTTGTTTGGGTTATCAGAAACTCTTCCTTTGGTGGAGAGGAGCCCATGTAAAATTGAGTGTGGCCTAAGAGGAAGTATAATCTTATTGAATAAGCTGCCTGCCAATGGGTGGGCATGCTTGACAATCTTGATTGGCTATACATTCAGTGGCCATAAACTTATCACCCTGGACCTGAAATTCGTGAATCAATAGTTATAGGAGTTTGGAACAAGATCGACTTGCCCTCGAGGACTTAACTTTGCTCTGCAGCTGCCTGGAATGCCCTTTTCTCTTTCTTGATTTAGGCATAGAAGACCTCTGAGAATGAGTAACTGTTTTTGTTAATAACTAGGGAGTCTGGTACAAAATGAAATCTCTAGGGCTCCGCCAGGACCCATTAGAGCCCAGAGTGATAGATCATGAAACTAGACAACAATGTGAAGATGCTGGACCAGAAACCAACCTAGATACAGAAGAGATCTCTCAGCTTGGCTATGGGCTACCTGTGGTTATTCCAATTCTGACCTAATTCCCTGATGTTATTTTGGCGATTTGTGTGTACTGTGACATTATGAGAACATAAAAACATTATGGGGAAGCATCGAGATATTTATTTGTTAGAAAAACAGATAAAGGGAGGAAGTGGGAGAGTTAGTGGGAAGTGACAGATGTCAAAAGAGCATCAAGAAAATATTAAAAACACAGATTAAAATAGTTCAGAAACATATACAAACATCAGTTTTGTGATTACTAATCAGTCTCCATATCTGTTTATTAAGGTAAGATACTGTGCTAAGCTCTGGGAATGCAAAGAAATTTAAGTTAAATTTAACATATACTTTAAAAAATCCAAACCGCATATAAACACAAGTTTATGCACAACCATTTATTCTTCTTTGCATTTTGAAACATTTGTTTTTGTTAATGACTATTAAGTTCATAATTTTGAGAAATTAAAAAAAGAATCATTAGTAGCCAAGAGTCCTTCTAAAGACTTAGGAATATGAGTATAATGGGAGAGGAGCACTTGAGAAATATATAATAAAATTATCTGATATTCTGATAGTTATAATTAGTTAGTTGGGTTGTGGTACAATAGACACCTAGATCATTTCTGTCAATAATATCATAAATATCTTATTTTCATCTCATTGAGCTTGTTAGGAAAAAAAAAAGATGAGGGTAAGAATTGAAGGCAGGAGTAGCATGGGGAGAAGTAGATATCCAAATGGGCCCCCATAGTTTGTTTCCATCTTAGTGCAAATCATGTTATTTCATTTATTTATTTATTTATTTATTTGAATGATTTCATTATTTTTTTTATGATTCTAAGTTTTATTTTTCAATATTTTTCCATGGTTACATTGATTCATTTTCTTTCCTTTCCCTCTTCCCTCCCCACTCCTGGAGCAAATCATGAAATTTTAGATAGCGACAAGACCATAGATTAGAATGGAATCTCTCATTTTTACAGATTAAGAAACTGAGTGAAGAATTTGCCCAGGGATACCTGGCTAGTTACTGCTAAAGCCAGACCTGGAGCCAAGGCATTCTGATCCCCCTTTCCCTCCAGCCTAAGACCTTCTGCCAGATTGTAGTGCCTCCCACCTTAAAAGAAAAAATTAAATTTCCCATGGGGTTTGGCATACCAGGTTAGCAGCTGTTATGCTAGTGCAGAAAAGCTAGAGAGAGGTGTTCTGCCAGAATGAAAAGTGTGTTCAGCTTCACGTTCTGTCCAAAGGGAGGTTTCAGAAGTTTGTTAGCCTGAAAACAATGGTAAATGATGATGCTGAGAGCTGACAAAAGAGTTAGTGCTCCAGAGCAGATGTGCCTCAGTGTACACAATGGACACTCCTGAAAAGATGAATTTATTTATTTTTTATAAATTGTATCCTATTTAAGAAAATGTGCAGGAGCAGCACAGTATTGAAAGGAACCCCTAGGTGAATTCTGACATCTATTTTGTAAGATTTATTTTTATTTTTTCTTGAGATGGGCCTCACCCAGACTTTGGCCTTGAATCTTATGTGTTTTGGGAATGAAGTAATGTATGTGAAACTACTTTGCAAAATATATAGCATTGTATTAAAGTGAAGGATTCTTATGTCCACTTATGGAGCCCAATGGAAAAGCTTAAAGGGAAACTTTAAGCTTAGGCATATGGGTCTAGAGCCAGGATTCTTCCTGCCATTTCTCTTCCCATTTGCCCAAGTTAGAGCAAGGTAAGTAATCATTGTGTTTAGGGTGGAGGATCATTTTAAATGGTTCTACTTCTTGTCTTAAAAAAAAAAGGCAGTTAGGTATGTGTATGTGAGAAAGAGGGACAGGAAAAATAAGAGAACAGTGAGTTCAGAAGAGCACATTGACTATAACTCAGCAGCTTAAGAAATCCTCCAGTATCCTGACTGTACTAGTATTATTGTACTGGTAAAAACGCCATCCCTGGACCTTATTCATGTACGCGATGAAATGAATTTTACTAGGATTGTTGGTTATTTCAAACTAAAGCAATCCACATGTTTTTAAAAAAATATTTTTACTTATATTTTCTGATTACAGAGAAAAAACTTATACCATTCATTTAAAAAAATTGAGTTAGAGGGGGCAGCTGGGTAACTCAGTGGATTGAGAGCCAAGCCTAGAGATGGGAGGTCCTAGGTTCAAATTTGGTCTCAGACACTTCCCAGCTGTGTGACTCTTCTGCCTTGGAACCAATACACAGTAATGACTCTAAGAAGGAAGGTAAGGATTACAAAAAAAATTTTTTTGAGTTAGAAGTTCTCTCCCTCCTTCTTGTCTCTTCTCTAGGCAGAGGTAAGGAATATGATGTTGATTATATGCATCAACATTATTCTTTCCCATTGCCATCATCTACACCCTAGCACTCATATACACATATAAACAGACAGGCAAATTCATAAAATAAATATTATTTACTTTTTTTTTAATTGATAGGCATGAAGCTTCAGGATTTCCTGGTGGACAATGAAACCTTCTCTGGATTTTTGCAGCACAACCTTACCATGTCCCATCTAGCTGTGGAGGAGGTTCTGGACACTGATGTCAATCTCCAGCAGGTAGAACACTGTCATCTCCAGTTTTCTCAATGGGTCTGGGTTACAGGTAGAAACAGTGGATTATCTTGAAATGAAATTAAATGAAAAATCCCCTTGACTACAGATGTAGGAGAGAGAGAGAGAGATTGTGCTTAACCACTTGACTTTCATCAAATTTTACTGCTTTACCTACATTTATGATGCCATAGCAGTGATGTGTCTGATTGAAGTGAATATTTACCAGTAGGGTGAAGGAATAGTGGGTTATAAGGGCAAGGGTTTAATTTTAATTTAAATTATTACCCACACTTTATAAAAACTAATTTTTCAAGTTAAAATGAACTATGGTGTTATTGAGGTTTTTTTCCTTAATAAGACATTGACAACATTCCTTAACGTTATAATTAATAATGTCTTGAAGTGTTAGAAAACTAAGTTTGAGAACCATAGCTTTTTAGCATCAGGAGCCAAAATATTTTTTGTGATGACAGATTAAAATAATTTAAAATTTCTTTACAGATAAAGAAATGAAATTAGGAGGAATAGCCTATTTTTTGTGATTTTGTTTTTTTTAAAGGAAAGTAGTATTTGCTGTGTCTGTGTGCACTGTTTTCATTTTTAGATCTTATAACATTCTTCTCTTTCATTAATGGCGATAGCTACCCTAGACAGTGGAGAGAGCAAAACATACTATTTTTTAATATTTTCTCAATCTGCAGAGAAGCTTTCTGGTCTTTTCAAGGATACTGCTCATTGCTCAATCTGAGAACAGGTTCCTAAGTTAGATGTCTTTCTCATTACTGAAAGTTACTTAGAGAAGCAGTGGAATTTAACTTATCTGAACTTCATAGAAGGTGAATAATATAATTGATTCATAAGATGCAGTTTAAAAAAAATTAAGCAACGATGAAGAAGAAACCATAAAATCATTGAGTTGGATCTAGAAGGGAACCTTCTTAGAGGCCATTGATTCCAATCTCCCCCTTTTCTAGACAAGAAAACAGAGTTCTAGAAAGGCTATTTGATTTTTCCAGGATCATGCAGTTAATAAATGTCAGAGGTGGGATTGAACTTGAGTCTTCCTGACTCTAAGCCCTGTGCCATATGTACTCCCCGTTCACTTTCACTCTTACTGCAATGGATTCCAAGTCAGAATATCTGGGTTCAGATCCCATCTCTGCAACTCACTGAGCTCTGGGTGACATTTATTAGGATTTTAACTCTTTCTGAGCCACAGTTTTCTTATCTGAAAATGAGGGGGTTGAACTAGATGACTTCAAAGGTTCCTTCCAGCTCTAAATCTAGGATCTATACTTAGACACAATCTACTACCCTGCTAATTATATGACTGTGTAACATTCCATAGACAGCAGCTTTTAGATTTCCCCCCACTCACCTTTTAAAAAATATGACCTTTCCCTTGTTAGATTGTGTTGCCAGTCTTCATGTTCTGATAAACACTATGTTTAAAATCTATACCTATAGCATCTTATAATATGCTATACATAATTTTTAGTGTTTAGTATATAGAGTAAATATAATGTATTTATATATATAATAAATATGTAAACATATGGTAAAAAAATATATATTTATAGTAATTGGCTCCTGCTCAGTTTGTAATGTGACTATGTGGGCACTAAATGGAGTCTGAATGGGCATCTGTATGAGATCCTGATTTACTGGTGGTTGAGAAGGAATTAGATTAATTGATGGTAGACCAGAAACCGTGCCACACAGGGAAAGTAGTCAGGGTCTGAAGCCTAATGCTCTTCCCTTTGATTCTGCTCTCTTTGGTTGGCCCCAAGCACAAGTCTTGAGAATATGAACCAATACAAGGGAAGAAGGGATGGATATGCAGAGGGTGGAGGTGAAAGTGGGATTGACCAGTTTGATTGTGGAACATTTCTGTAAGAAAGGGTTTTATTACTTTGAACCACTGATTTCAGGAGGATTTGAAGGAGGCAATGTAGGGCAAAGGTTAGAGCAATGAACTTAGAGGCAGGGAGACTGGTCTTAGACTCATACTAGCTCTCAGATCTTGGGCAATTCACTCTTTGTGTCTCCATTTTGTAATCTGTAAAATGAGGAAATAGAATTTGATGGTGTCAGTCAAAAACATTTATTAAGCTTTACTATGTGTCTAAGCACTGGGGTTACAAAAAGAGACAAAAGATAGCCTTAGGGGAATTTATAACCCAATGGCATCTAAGATCGCTTCCATTTCTAAATCTATAATCCAATTAGGATTTTAAAGAAAAAAGTGTTGCTAAATAAGGGTCCTTTAAGAATCACCATGAAGAGGATGACTAGGAGGAAGAGGGGACTTCGAAATCATGCCACGTGAGAATTGGTTCAAGGACCAAATATTTCCAGGATGTTTAACTTGAGAAGAAAAGTCTTGGGCGCAGGACATGATAGCCCTCTTCTAGAGTTTGAAAGACCGTCCTACGGAGGGGGAGTTAGACTTCTTCTGTTTAGCTCCCGAGGGAAGAATAAGGAGCAGTTGGAGGATGCTGGAGAGAGGAAAGGTAGACTTGGGTTTAGTGTAAGAAAGATCTTCCAAAGAGTGAGTGCCCTCCTTAGTGGAAGGGATGGCCTTCACAGGCAGTGTGGACCTTGTATGGCTAGAAGACCTTTAGTAAGATGGCAGATAATGTGAGAATGTAACACAGGGCATTCTTGAGGGTTAGACCCCTAGATCTCTGAAAGTCCTTCCGGAAGGATGCCGAAATTCTGCTGTTCGGTGATTGTCGTGACCACCGGGTGGCAGTGGGTTTTACTGAAGTGCTTGGGAAGTTCATTGCCTTACCTGGGTTAAGCATCCCCACCAGAGATCTTAGTCTGCTGAGTAACTTTCCCTGATGGAAATTTCTTTTCTTAGGCCTGGAGAAGGCAAAGAGGTTCAAACCCTCTTTGAATTTAACAAACATACTCAATGTATAAGTTTTTATCAGACCGAAGCTGGTTTCAGGAGGACAGATCCTAGATCCCAATGGAATGGCTGCTGAGAGCTGTTTTTTGAGGGAGTAGGAATGGAAATAGCCTTTCCATGAATGGGAAGTGCTACTGCTTCATTGTCTTCTATGGGCACCAGAGATGACACAAGCTGAAGAAAAACTAGGAGTAGATCAGCATTTTCTGAACCATTTTTGTTATGAAATACTTGAATCTTGAAATCTGAACCACAAAATATTGGTGTATTGGGCTTGAGGACATGCAATTAGAGGCAGGAGTCATAGTGAGCAGAGTGCTGGGCCTGGAGTCAGGAAGACCTGAAGTCAAATCCAGCTTTTGGCAAATCACTTAATGTTATCTGCCTCAGTTTCTTTATCTGTAAAATGAGGTCAATAATATCACCTCCCTCCCTCAGATATTATCACTTGAGATGGCATCTGCAAAGGGCTTATCCAAGGCACCTAGTAGATGTTATAGAAATATTAATGATGCTTTTGCTGCTAGTGGTGAAGCACCCTAGAGATAGGGTATGAGGAGTATTTGAAACATTTTGGTTTTGAAAATTTTTATTTACTTAATTAATTTAGAATATTGTTCCATGGTTCCATGATTCATGTTCTTTCCCTCCCCATCTCCCACCCCCTCCCTTAGCCAATGAGCAACTGGGTTTTACATATGTCATGGATCAAGACCTGATTTGAAACATTTTGGGACAAAAAATGGAGGAAATTAACTTTCTGTTCATAGCTAAAATTGCTACATATCATCAATATTTATGATCCATGAATATTTCTCTTTTAACATGTTAGAAGAAAGAAATATTGAAAGTATTAATAATTTGTTGTAGAACCCCTATTTACATTGTGTAAAAGATCAAGTAGTTAATGGAACACATTTGGGGAAGCACTGAGGCAGACCTTGGTGTAGTGTCCTCCAGGAAGGATGTTTTCCTTATTCAGTGCTCAGAATAGAACCTGGTGGAACTCAACCCTTTTTTTTTTTTTAATTCTGGCATCTCACTTTTATATGGCCATCCTGGGAGGTACCTTGAAGAAAAGTAACTGATTCTTAAGGGGGAAGCCCTGCTTTTACAAAGAGCCCCTTGTTCCTGAAGCAAATAACCAATTTTTGCACATGTGTTTGCAATTTTTCAGGCTCTTCTTTATGGCTATAAGTGGAAGCTGAAAGACTTATGCAAAGAATCAAACTTAACAGGACAAATTAAACCCCACCACCAGAAAATAGGAGAGCTTTGTGACCTACCAAAAGAAAAACTAGACGTGGCGGAACGAGTATTCTACTCCAACGTGGACCTTCTGAAACCTCTCCTGGTAAATATTTCATCTGGCAGTTGTATGTGCAGAGCACTGATAGGCATGGGGCATGAGACATGATCTCACAGGGTACAGGTGGCACAGTGGCCAGCCCTCCACAATTTAGACTTTTTAAAAACCCTCACCTTCCATCTTGGAGTTAATACTGTGTATTGGCTCCAAGGCAGAAGAGTGGTAAGGGCTAGGCAATGGGGGTCAAGTGACTTGCCCAGGGTCACACAGCTGGGAAGTGTCTGAGGCCAGATTTGAACCTAGGACCTCCCCTCTCTAGGCCTGGCTCTCAATCCACTGAGCCACCCAGCTGCCCCCCACAATTTAGAGTTTTTTGACATGGCGGTGAAGCTATGGCCTCTGATTGTTTATGACTGTGAAGCTTCTTTGTTGAGATGCTGTTTTACTCTTCTTTGTAGAGTTGGCATAAAATTTGAAATGTCATTCATCCCTAACACCTAGAATTGACCTCCCATCTTTTTACCTCTCCAGTTTTTACGGACCCACAGGTCTTTAAGAGATTAGGCGTAGTAATCCATCTCAGTTTTAATGCCCTTATCACAAACTTTTGCCTGGTCACTTCCCTCCTACTATACCCATTTCTTTGTTCTGTTTAAATTGAAGGAAATGGTCTCCCTTTTCTAGTTAATGCTTTGCAGTATTAGATTCAAAGCTATGGACTTTACTTAAGAGTAGAATTTATTTTATTCCTGCTGCATGGCTCATTTTTTTTATACTTGGGTGTCACTCTCTGTGCGAAAATGACCTGTGGGTGGATTACTTAATGTGTTCCAGAGAAATGTGCCTCTGCCTAGAGGGCCGTGGATGGCTCGCTTGTTTTTGTCGGGCACTTTTCTTTAGATCCAGATGAATGCTCTACATGGGCAAAGAAAATTTTTAAAAAATTGTCATCAGAAGTCTATGAGGCTTTTGGAGGGTAACATCAACAACAATAATAGCTAACATTTATACGGTACTTATTATGTGCCAGGTACTGTGCAAAGCACTTCAAAATGGTCTCATGTGATCTTCACAATCCTGGGAGGGTGGGTACTGTTATCATATCCATTTTATAGATGAGGAAACCGAGGCAAACAAGAGCTGAAGTGACTTGCCCAGGGTTTCAAAGTCACAACAGATAGATGTTTTCCTGAATTCTTTTTGGATGCCTTGTTTTCTTGGCAAGCCTCAAACACTCATGATTTTGGCCTGAGCAAACGTGAGATTTTTCATCCTCAACCACCACCTCCAAGTTTTTTGTGAATTTGTGCCAAGCCTTATATATATTATATTATATTATATTATATTATATTATATTATATTATATTATATTATATTATATTATATTATATTATATTATATTATATTATATTATATTATATTATATTATATTATATTATATTATATTATATTATATTATATTATATTATATTATATTATATTACATTACATTATATTACATTATATTACATTATATTACATTACATTATATTACATTACATTATATTACATTACATTACATTATATTATATTATATTATATTATATTATATTATATTATATTATATTATATTATATTATATTTATATATATATATACATATATATATATATATATATATATATATATATATATGTATATATATATATAATAGCTTCAGCCTTGTAAAGTGTCCATTTCATTCTTTTCTACTTTGGCAAGCATTCACCAAATACTTTCTCTTGGGTGGGCAAAGATGCCAAGCTGGACCTTCTTTCGCTCTTCCCTCCCCGAATGTCTTTGGATAAAATGCATCACTTCTTCGAACCCTGTTTCCTTGCTGTGAGGACCAAATTAGATAATCATATGCAAGTGCTATGGAAACCTTAATTGTCTACTTGAAGATACTGTAGAGGCAGCTAAGCAGTACAGTGGACAGCTCTGGGCCTAAAGTCGGGAAGATCTGAATTCAAACGCGGCCAGGCATTTAACCTCTGTCTGACTTTCCTCATCTTTAAAATGGGAATAATAACAGCCTATAACTCTCAGGTATTGTGAGGATCAAATGAGATAATATTTGTAAAAAAAATATGTTTAGTGCCATGCCTGTCACAGAGAAGATCCTACATGAATTGTTGTTATTATCATCACTTCAGCTCAGGAATGTTGATGTATTTCTTCTGAAAGTAGAACCAATCCCCAGACTTGTCTGATGGGCTCCTGGCTGGTGTCAGAGCAATTAGGGGACAGATTCTGATAGTCACCTTCCTCTGCAAGGAGGACTTTGTAGAAAATAAATAGTGAATCGAGCACGGTTCTAAAATCTCTTTTGACTTTAAAGCTTATTCCTAGTGAACTGTCAGGAGCTCTCCTTGGTCTCCCTGACAGTGAGATGATGTTGGTGTAGTAGTGCCTGATCTCAAAGCCTGTATTCAAATCGTGTCTTAGACATTTGGCAGTTGTGTGTCGCTGGGCAAGAAGTCCTCTTGGTTTTCTCATCTGTAAAATGAGGAAAAGAAGAGCATCTATATTATAGTATCATTTTGAGTATCAAATGAGACAGTATATGCCAAGCTCTTTGCAAACTTTAAAGCAATATGTAAATGTCACATTTATTATTTATTATAAAAAGATAGTTTTAAGACCACAAATGGGTGAAATGTACTATAAAGCATTTTGAACTGTGACCCATATTTCTTGGCCAAAGACAGGTGTTCAGAAAAGACATGCACATACCCTCTCTTTGGGAGTAATGGAATTTACTTTAATATTTGGTGAACCTTTCCCCAGCCATTTGGTTAAAATTCTGACTGTCTTGGTGATAGGCAGGCATGGCATGTGATGAAACAGGGTAATTAATTCATTGCCCCCAGAGCTGCAAAGTGATCAGTGACCAAATGACAGTAATTGGCTCTATATGATGGACATGAGAAAAGAGTTGGCCATTTCTGCTAGGGTACACTGCTTCTCATAAGCAAGCATAGTCTCAGGAAAGATGCCATTGGGAATGTTTTTACTTTATTCTTCTTCTTGTACTTTCCTACATTTTGGTCAAGGGTTCTTTTTTGCCTTTTCCTTTTTCCAGTGGGCAGCAGTGTTCTGCCAACCATTGGTTGCCCTTGAACTTACGAAAATGCCAACAATCACTTCTGTTCTGAGAAATATATTTGCTGGCAGCACATATTTTTTCTCCCACTAACAAATATTTGGGTTATTGAGCTGGGGAGCCAACATAATGGTCTTGGAAAACATGATTTGGAAAGAGATTTCTTTGATAGGCATGGCTAGGGTCATGCATGGACCCTGTAGGCATGCTGTTGATGATTCATCCTATGTGTTTGAATGCTCACTTTATTCTTCCTTTTTTTAAAAAACCCTTACTTTCTGTCTTAGTCTAAATTTTAAGACAGAAAGATGACAAGGGTTAGGCAATTGGAATGAAGAAACTTGTTCAGGATCCCATGACTATAAAGTGTCTGAGGACACATTTGAACCCAGGTCCATCTGACTTCAGGCCTGGTGCTTTATCTACTGTGTTACTTAACTGGCCCTCTTCACTTTATTCTTAAACTTCTCAGAGAAGATGACCTCAAAGTTCCCTTCCAGCTCTTGAACAGACTATGATCTTAAATTCCTTTGAATATTTTCATTGGTTTCTGTTAAATATTATGTACATTAATTTATTTTTACTTAATTTAGCAAAATAATCTAAATTAAGTAAAGCTTTTTGATTGTGGGACCCTGAGCAAGTCATGCAACTTCTGGGTACCTCATGTAAATAGAGCTCATATACTAAATCAGATGCTTTGATAAACTGAGTTCCATTAATTCTCAGAACACCCTGCCTGGGATTAGTATACACAATCACACAAATACCTAGAAGCACTGAGGAACTCTTGGTATGTGAACTTGGGGTCATCAAATCATCTGACTTCATAGATGAGCTATACAGATTTGTCTGGAGTGCCTGAGGTAAAATTACTAGGAAATGTTACAGGTGGGGTTCCTTGGCTCCAACAATACCCCTTTCTCCCCTGTACCATTTTACCTTTACTTATGAGAGAAAAACCATAATTGTAATGAATGCTAATAGCATTCCAAAAAACAATGGTCATATGATATAAAAGAAGGGATAGATAATAAGACAACCCACAAATCCTGGTGATGGTATTTTGTTTGATGGTCCACTTGGGACAAAAACAAACAGGTTATCCATGCCAAAGTTCCTTGGATGTTAGCTAGGTCTGGGACTTGATGCTGTGGTTTAACATATCTGAAGTCTCCCATCTGCTTTTGTTTTCTTTTTCTCCAGTTTCTCCTCTGCCATTTTAATAATGCTAATCTGCTGATATTATCTATTTGATATTTAAACAATGTCCTAACACCCTTTGTCATTTGTGCAAAAAGCAAGTGACAAATAACTTGACTGAAGCTCCTAGTTAGAGGTCTGCCTCTTATCAGTCTTCTGGTTCACAATGGAATTGTGTGAAGTTGAGCGCCATCTTCAAGGTCAAAGATTTGAACTTGGGAATCCCCCGAAAAGCTGAACTTGGAACTTTTCTAGTTAGGTTGTGAAATTATCTTCCTTAGACATTGTTTAGTTTGAATACGAAACATATTCTCTCCATGAGATGAGATAGACCAACAGATTTAATTCCTATGTTGGGAACCACCCATTTGAGATGGTGTCATGTGGTTGTGCAGTCTTGACCTATAATATCATCAGCATAAAAGGCAATGTTCTGTTTCTGCCGCACAAAGAGTTCTGTTCATATGCAGCTTATCGATGAGGGCAGCACATTCCTTCAGATGAAGGCTGAGGACTTCAGGTCCTTTAGACAAAGGATCTGTTGGCAGAATGCTCTGGGGGTCACACTAGGCCATTGACCTCTCAGATGGGTTATACACAGACCGAAATTGAAAATAGCAAAATAGATAGCAGAAATAACACTTCTGAGACCATTTAATAGTATCTTTCCCACTCATGTTGACTTGGACTATAAATGAGGCTTTTCTTTCAACAGTCTGAATTTCCAAGAGAAAAGCACATTTTTTGTTCAGTTAACATTTTCCCCCATAAGTCACCCAGAGGGATGCTACTACCAATGTATACTTGTGCATCAACTGTCATGGACTAGAGCCCTCAAGATAGATATAAAGAAAAGACCACTGAAAATCTGGCCAAAGGACCCTGGTTGGAATCCTGGTTCTGCTACTCAATGATTGTATGATCCTGGACGAGTCCATGTCCTATCTCTGAACCTTAATTTCCTTGGCCATGAAATGTAGGGGTTTATCTGTTAAATATCTACTATCTACCCTTCTGTAAATAGCTCAATTTCACAAGTCCATATCAAAGGGAAAGTTTCCAGCTCAAAAAACCATTAGCCATTTTTACTTCTATGGCATCCATTTGAATTTATGCCTTCATCCCTTCTTATTCATCCTTCAACCAACATGCATTTATTGGGCACCTGCAGTGTGTTGGAGATACAAAGACAAAAATGAAATGAAACTGGGATTATACTAAATGTTTCCTAACTGTTCTTTATGCTACCAGTCTATCCCCTTTTTGCTCCATCTTCCCCACAATTGTCCCAGTAAATTTTCTTAATGCACCACTTTTTTTCATATCTCTCCAATACTCGAAAACCTTCATCAATTCCCTATTGCTTTCCAAATAAAGTATATATTCCTGATAATATGACATTCAGTAATCCCACAGTCTGGTTCAACCCTACTGGTTCAGGTTTATCCCAAACTGCCCATCTTAACAGTCTGCTTTCTAGATAAACTCAACAGTTTTCTGTACCCTGGCTCTGCTTTCTCCCACCTTTCCTCTTGCTCAAACCACACTACATGCAAGAAACAAGACATTCCATCTTTCCCTGAAATATCCATCTGTTGCTATCCCTCCTTTATTTACAGGGTTCTTAGATATCACCTCTTCTATGATACCTTTTCTTGGCCTCATATGAAAATGAGCCCTCTTCTTTAGATTTCTTTTAGCATTTTATGTGAACTTATTTCCTTTTCTCCCCCTTTTCTTTTGTACCAAAGTTTTGTGTGTGCTTATTGTTAGATTAGATTAATAAACTCTGAGAATAAGGGCTATTTTGTCTCTGTTTTTATATCTTAGCACAGTGTTTCCCATAATAAGCTCTTAATAATCTTTGGGAGAAGTTAACTTTTAATCAGAACAATGCTTAAGGGAGATGGTCAGTGAAATGTGGATTGGAAGAAAGATTAGGAATAGGGAAATCAATTAGTAGCTTATTAAAAGTAACATTTGAAACACTTATATCTTATAAATTATACCCCTTCTTTTCATTCTCTTTAAAATGCTATAATTTCCAAAAGACAGATGAGCTTTTGGTTCAGATTGTTAGTAGAGAATTATTTGGAAAAAGACAGACATTTATTTTAACATAGAAAAGTATGTTGCAATACTTCCCAGGAGCCTTTGCTTTTTAGCATGGTTGTTCCCTTTATATATCTGTATACACCAGTACAGATAGCTAACCTTTTACGTAGATGGCTTGAAAATTTCTGTGACCAAACAAATTGTCCTCTGGCCAACCTGATGAATATCTGTCTCTAAACTTAGGCTGATTTTTGGACAGCAATCACAGATTCTATCATTATACCTATACAAAAATGTTTTAAAAACACAAATGTGATTGAAAATGCATAAATTTAAAAGAAAACTTAAAGGCTGATAGCTGTTTAAATGAAAAATTAATTTTATTTGACATCTTCAAAGACTATGATGATTTTATGATTCCCTGTTCCAGTAAAAGGATGTTTGGTGAGATAAAACAAAAAAAAAACAAAAAAAATTTCTCTTAAAGGAAATCTATCCTTGCTACATAAATTATTTAAGAAAAAACAACCGTGATTTTGTTAGCACAGATACTCTCTTTACATAACTTATGAATTATTAGATTGTGAAAGTGCCTGTATTTAAGCTGTTGCCTGCTTTACATCAATCATGGAGGCCACTTCCTATAATATGGACCTGAATTTGACCATAAACAGCTTAATCTTGTAGCTTTAATTCACACGTTTCTTGCATGAGCAGAGTCAAATGAAGATTTAAATCAATTATTGTTGAGACAAATGAATTCAAAGAAGAAATACGGCATTTGGGGGAAATGTAAATGATCTCAATCATACATTCTAAAGCACACATATGGAAGATCATTAATCATTTATTACATTGGAAATATAACAACACATCTTTTGAAACTATTTGGATGTATATATGCACAGCTGTTATTTGACTACATTTAGTAGTTGTGCTCCCGAAGTTTTATTAAACAGACTTTTGTAAATTAGATCACATTTTTCCATTGTCTTCCATTATAATTCCCAAGATAATGTATCTTTGATTGTTAATTAGAATTCATTAGTCAGGGGCTCCTAAACATTTTAGAGTTAGGTTTCCCTGTTCCTTCTCTCCTCAGTTTCTTTATCATGTAGTAAAGTAAGTCATAGATCTATAGAACCTTGGAACTGGAAGGAAATTAGAGATAATCTAGACATAAATTGAAGAGCAACAATGAAATGAATCAAAATGCTCACACATTTAAAAATTCCTGCCAGTGCAGACATTAACGTATTAAGCATTTCTCAGCACACTGAATATGGAGTCAGAGGACTTGTGTTCAAATTCAGATTTTGCCACTTTTCAAAATCTCTTTGAGTCTGAGACCCCTCTTCTGTAAAATGAGGCACCCTCATATTACCTTGCACAAATACAGGGCAGAGTCATGAGTTTTATCTCAGCTGTGCCAGTACGTTAGTATGACACAATATTAGGAAATATATCCAGTTGGGATGCCCACATTTTACTGGGCTGGACAGAAAATTTCAGAAAATAAAAACATTGCTTGTGTTTCCTTCCTCTAATGATATGGATAGTGGTTGGTCATGAATTAAAATACTGAATAATACATGAATTCCAGTTAGCTTAACACAGAAAGTGTAGTCTCTGACCAGAGGGAGGCTTTTATTACTTCATACAAGACAATCTTTTGCCTCCTGTGGTCAGTGATGACCTATATATATGATTTCATCCTTTCATAGGCTGTGGCCAAGGGCTCTTTGTTGGGAAAATAATAGCAGGAATTCCAAGATATGTATTGTTTACTGGCGCAGCTCAGAAAGATAATTTAGAAAGCATTATTTGCCTTTGTCAGGCTGATATGACTAAGAGACCACAGCAAGAAGGAGTGTGAGCATGTGTCATTCTGGCACCATTTTGTTGGCTGAGCACCAAGCCATAAGATACTTCCTGGGGCTGTTAGACACCTTTTGAAACTATGAGTATTTTTCTTTGTCTTTTTCTGTTCATTTCTCATTATCTATTTCATAAGCAAGGATAAAGTTGAAAGAAAGAATTGAGGGTTATCCCTTGGATAATTCAGGCATCTCAATCACATGTTGAGTATTTTTTGTTACCCTGGGTTTTGAATATGTCAGCCCACTTTAACTGCAGATTTCAAACATTGTTATGTAACTAATGAGAAGACCATGGAAATAAATGTCCTAAAGATCTGGGTTCTAGTCCCTCCCCACCTCTCTCTGTCTCTTTCTCTCTCTCTGTCTCTCTGTGTCTGTCTGTCTCTCTCTCTCTCTGTCTCTCTCTCCCTCTTTCCCTCTCTCCTTCTCTCCCTCCCTCCCTCCCCCTTCCTTTAAAGGGCCTTTTCAATTCTTTACTATGTCATGCAATCACTGACTGTTGTGACCAGTAACTTTAAAGAAAACTGAAAATCTTGTTTTCAAATAAATTTTGATCCTGGACAACATAAGAATAAAAAGGACCCTAGTGCATGATTGCTAACTATTTTCCCCTAATACTTATTGATGTCTTGTCAGAAGCAATGCATTATTGACATTATTTATACTGTTATACAAACAGCAAAAATTTTTATTGTGAATAACCTGAAAATTCAAAGGTATAATCTCCATTGCAGTGGAAGATCCTGATCATAAATATTTGAATACCATGCATAGTCCATTAATAGCCTCCATGTGGCAAGCAGTGACCTTTTAAAATGTCCATTACAGAGTTAGTCCTAGGGGCAGGGCATTAGAAAGAAAGGGACTACTTAATTTTTGAATCTGGAAACCTAGATCAGAATCTTGGCTCTGATGTTTAATAGCTGAGCTTCAATTTCCTCATCTCTAAATGGAGATTAAAGTTATAAACCTCATAAGGCTAGTGTGAAGAAAATATCTTATAGCACTAATATATTATGGGAATGAAAATTCTAATTATTGATCAGATAACCATCGTGTTCTGAGCCCTGCATTCAGATACATGCACACATACTTAAACACACATGCACACCCTCACACACATACAAAATTCCAAACATGGAGATGAAGATGAATATAAAAATATATATTTCCCAGACAAAATTGGTCAGAGCCAATGAAGGATCTTTCAGGGTTATTTTTTTGAATTATGGCAAAGGGATCTGAATTCCATTTGCCCTTTGAGAAGGTTCAGTTTGGTTAGGTAGAAGAAAATATGCAATGTGAGCATCTCTCACACAATATTATATTTTAAATATATTGAAATACCACTGTGATTAATAAAACTCAAATTGAATTTTAAAAATTAGCAAGTTCATAAATTTTTGGTTATCATACATTTTAGGTGTATTTTTTTCCATCATGTATTATTGTCAGGTATTCATCAAACATGTTAAACACCTGCTTTGTGCTGGGACTATGCTAAGTGCTAAGGATGCAATGAGAGGAAAAAGACAGTTCTTGCCCTCAAGGAGCTCACAGTGTATTGTGAAAGACATGAAAAAAGTTACATGCAAATAAGAAAATAATAGACAGGATGAACGGGAGAGAATCAACAGAGAGAACACTTAAGAGAGAGAAAAAGGATTCTTGTGGAAGGGGGGGGGACTGTGGCTGAGACTGGAAGGGGATGGAGATGAGGGGAGACAGAGAGGTTCAGTTATAGGAGATAACCAGGGGAAACTCTTGGAGTTGGGAGATGCAATGATGGGTGCAAGGAACAGCAAAGTAGCTATTGGAATGGTGTTAGGTACAGGCTCAGCAATAGCTACACTGGCCCTTGAACCAAATACACGAGCAGATGCCTCATGAACAGAAAGCCACTACTCAAACATGAAATTTAGGCCCTGGCTCTACAAATGCAGAAAGAAGCATTTGAATATATAATGTGTACATGAACACACTCTAGAAAGTATAGAGAGATAGGATTAGGATTTGTTTAAGTCTCATAAAGGGAGAAAGCAGAAAAAAAGGACATTAATCTTATTTTCCATTCAGACTGGAAAAAAAGAAATTTGAGAGGCAGTAGTATTATAGAAAGATTGAAGAGTACAAAGATCTAGGTTCAAGTTCTGATACTGTGACTTAATGGCATTAGGGCCTTGGAGAAGCTACTTACCCTTTCTGGGCCTCATTTTCTTCATCTATAAAATAAAGATAATATTTATACTTCTTACCTCACAGGATGGTTGCAAAAAGGAAAATAATTTGCCAGCTGTAAAACACTACATATTGTGAGCTATTGTTATGATATCACAGCTCAAGAAAAATAGACATCTGGAAATACTTATGGTAATACATGAGCTCAGCCTCAGGATGCCATTTTAGGAGATTATTAGATTGAGCTTAGTTTGTCAATGAGAAATGGAGTTCAAGTTGTTAGGTGCAGAAATCATTATGCTTTCTTAAAAAAAGGTCACTTGCCTTGGATTTTTCTTTAATATTTATTTTGCTAATTTGTTCTGTATTCAGACTTTTTATTTTTGAAAGAAAAGAAATTCAAAACCCATTGTTTATGAAAGTAAACATATTAATTCACATCCGATGCCTAGACACATTAGAGATTTATTTTAGAAGGAATTTCTAACTCGGGATTTTGGAACCACTCTTTTTTGACATAGAATACATATCCAGGTTGCTTTTAGTTGTTGACACAAGAGGCATGTCAAGGTAGCTTAGTTTTTGCTGGATTTCAGTGTATCAATAAATCAAGAGAGATCAAACACATATTTTTATTTCAAAGTTTTCCTCATTCTTAGTAGCTAAAATCATATAAAATAGAACCTCAGGTTTAGAGTTGGAAGAGACCTAAAGGTTATCAGAATCTACTTTTTGTATTTTACTGAAGAAGGAACTGACATCCAGTGAAGGCAAGTAACTTGCCCAGGGCCATATTTGTGGTAAGGAGTAGAAGAGAAATTTGAAATCTGATTCTATGATTCCCAATCTAATCTTCATTCAAATATGCTAGGAGCATTACTATTGGGGGGGAGAAGGATGGGGTGTTCCGCTTCAATTATTTTCCCTATTTTTAAATTAATGGAGAGAGGTGACTCTGGAGTAACCCATGCAGTTTTCCCTCCAGTCTTCTCTTCTTCCCCAAGGGAAAGCATGGTCACAATTAAGACCTTGTGGTCAGAGTTTGTGGTGGCTCACCTATTCCAAGTTATTTTTTTTTTTTAAATCTCAAATTCTGGCCTCAGATTTTCTCCTAACTTGTACACATACACCCTGTCCTCAATAGTCAGGTACCACATATGTAGGTTTTTATATTGATACCATTCAATATTATTTTTTAAAAATCATAATAAAAGTATTGGTAATTCTTAGTTGAAAAAATGTGTTCAGAATAATTGTGGTGGCTTTTTTGGCAGAGGGAGTAGGTTTGAGGTACTCTGTGTGTTTTCAGTTAAAGATGGTGAATGGTTTGAATTAACTTGTTTGTTTCTTTTAGTGACTTCAGATTTATATTTGAACTCAGAAGCAAAATATTTCTTTTTTTTTTTTCATTCCAGAAAGGAATAAACTCCCATTCTGTCCTGCCAAACCAGGAGCTGGTTGAAACAATGAAAACTATGCTAGAGAGTCTTGGAAAGCTGGCCAGAGAGGTAAGCTGCTTTGGCTGGAGCCCTGGGAAGCAGAAATAGCCATTACCCTTTCGCAATCTGAGTTTGGTTTGGTCAGCCAGTGTTCCTTGCATTCAAGCAAAGGAACTTGTTAGCAGTAGGTGGCCCTATCACTATTGTTATTATCTTTTTACTTCAAATGCCTGGTTTTCAGAGAGAATTTTCCCTGTGGTGTGCTGAATTTGGCTCTCTCCTTAGCCTACACTGATGGAAAATCTGTTTAAAACAAAATATCAGTTTCCTAGCCTAGGGGGAATATGAATATATATAATTATTCTATCATGTATTTATTTATATACATATTTATTATTTTATCACATGTGATATAATAATAATAATTATACACACATACACACACACTTTGAATTCAGGCCTTTCTTTTCCCAGATATCTGTCTGCTTGAGTCAATCTGTTAATATGATTTAATGTCTTTATTTTATGTGGCATCTCATCAGAGCAAAAATGTTTATTACTTATTTTCTGAATCTGTTGGAGCCAGGCAAATCCTTGCCTTGGAGTCAGAGAACTGGGAGGGATATTTACCAATCCATCCCCTGCCTCTGGGCAATACCTGCCAGAGCTTTAGAGGCAAAACCCAGAAGAGAGGGAGTCCTGCGAGGTTTCGGTGTGTAAGTGCTCAAACGGAGAAGACTGGTTCTACTTCAGTGCCTCCCCAAGTCATTTCTTATTAGGAGGGATCTCCTTCCATTGGTATGGATCACAGCCCCTCTATAATTTCTCATCCCGTGCTGACATTGTTGTTTCTGCCTTTCCATCAATATTCCGTGGAGCAGAGGGTTCTTCACCTTTTTTTTGCGAATTGCCACAGATAACGTTGGCTGTCCAGTCAAGCCTATGAGCCCTTTATCAGAATAATGATTTTGAGGGCATTGGATAAAACAGATATTAATACAAATGAAACCAATTATATGAAATTATAGTGATTAAAATATTAAAAAAATATTCTCTAAGTTTATAGATCCTGGGTTATAAACCCAGAATATAGACTATCTCCCCAACGGGTGCTCTTATTCTTGTGTTATTTAATGGAAATCATTGCTTTGATTTAGCAGTTAATTCTTCCTTATTCACTTAAAACAATAATCACTCTTATAATGTACGCGTGTCCTAAAAGTCTTAGTGTGATTTAAAGGTAGTGCAACATAAAAGCTGCACTAAATCTTTTGAATCATGTTAAAATCAGACAATCCTACAACAATTCTCATTTATTTTATAACTTCACCTTTTTCTTTATAATTATAGGTAGGTAAGGAGACCATGGGAGCATATCATTTCCCAATTGCCTTAATAATGTTTTTTTATTGCTTTTAGAGAGGCATAGCGGTCTAGCCCTAGATCCAGGGAGACGTGGGTTCCAATCCTGTTTCACCTACTGAGTAGCCATTTAAGCTATCCAAACCCCAGTTTCATCATCTGTAAAATGGAGATAGTCAGAGCCCCTACTTCACATGGTTGTTATGAAGTTCAAATGAAATAATATATGTAAAGCACTTTGTAAACCTTAAAGCTCTAAACAAATATAATCTATTATTCTGCAGTTGTCTTAATTTTCTAACTTGCAGAGGCTTTTAAACAGGCCTTATTAACCACTCCAACAAACACATCTCTGCCATAAAATATTTTCAAAATGTGAATACTTTCATTCAAGAATTGTTATTTTTTTACACTAATCTAATTGAATTCTGCAAACATTTAAAAAGTGTCTACTGTATACAAGGCACTGCATATCTGCTCTGAAGCAACTTTTTTTAGTTGATAGAAATTGGGGTGGACATATAATATCACATCAATATCTTTAAAGCAGGAAGGGGCCTTAAAGGTCATTCAAACCTCTCATCTTCCAGATGAGGAAACTGAGGCCCCTAGAGTTTAAGTAACTTGTCCAAGCTGAAATTCAGATTGAGGTACGCTAATTTCAAACCCAAAATTCTTTCTGGGGGACTATCCTGCCAGTCTCAAAAGCAAGAACGTTGGTTTCTTCTTTGAAGAAAATGTTGGCTTAAAGGGGGGAAAAATATCTTACCTGCCATAATTCTGTTAGACAACTTATTCCAAATATGAACACTAGTAACCTTGTAACAGAAGTCAGGACCATCCATGATTACCAGATTTTCTAAGAAGGTAGACAAGGAGACATATTGAGCCCAGCAACTAGATAAGGGATTGATTCTGTTTAATCTGAGACCATTATTTGCTCTGAACTTGGACAAGATTTCTCTACTTAACCTTTTTCTTTTTTATTTATTTTTTTAACTTTAAGGCAAAAGCTCTGTTACAGAAGAGACTGTATCATAAATTTGCTTCAGGGTCTGGTTACAGCTGTTTCCTGTTACATCATCCAGGCCTGCCTTTTGTCTGGGGTTAAAAAAAAAATTAAAAGCATGTGATGTTCGCCTTGCTGATGTGGCGGAAATTCTTAAACTGAGCCACACGCATATTTTCTTGGCAGCTGTGTCCTTGTACCTTGCAAGCTGCTGCCCCATTCCAGTGCAAACAAGGGCTTTGGGCTCTTCATGGCTATGTAATCAAAGCATCCCCCCATTGCTTGACCAGTTACTTATTGTCTGATTTGCTAATTTCCTAGGGACAAATGGAAAAGAAAAGAATCTATTGGCTTATTTATTTTACCAGCCACTGGAAAGAAGGCTGCTTTGTTTTTGTTTTTGTTTTTTGGTAGTGTTTTTTGTTTGTTTTGTATAATCCTACAAGGGTCTCATAGTTCTTCTTAAATTGTTTAAAACATTTTTCCAATATTGAGGAACCTCTGTGTGTGTGTGTGTGTGTGTGTATGTTACTTGTGACATGCAAAAATCCTTCCATCTTTGCTAGAGAGAGAACTGGTGGTGCAGTGGATAGAGTGCAGAGCTTGGAGTAATTGAAAACCCAAATTCCAATATGGTATCAGACACTTATATAGCTCTACAGCTCTGGGCAAGTTACTAAACTTATGTTTGTCTCAGTTTCCTGAGGCACTGTAAAATGAGAATAACAGCATCTGCTTCTTAGGGATTTTTGTAAGAAAGGAATGGAATAATATTTTTTAAAGTACCCAGCACAGTGCCTGGCATATAGTACGCACTGTATAGATGCTTGATCCTTTAACTGCCCTTCCCTTTGGCAAACCTGTGATATCTTTGGAATGGGTATTCTCTCTACTGATAAAAAAAGACCCTAAATATCTTCTCATCCTGTGTTATTTTTGCCCATAATTTTTATAGAGAACTTAAACCAATATACTGGTACCTTCCTTTTTTTCTTTTACATTTTTCAGAGTTGTTTTATTTTTCAAAGTTCTCCTTTTTGCTACATGGCTCACTCCCTGCCTCTCCTACTCATACATGTTTTTGTTATACCTTTTTAGCACATCAAATATTTTGCCCATTTTGTCCTTTGACCATTTATCAATTGGGGAATGGCTTGAATTGACTTAGCTACTTATAAATTTGAGAAATTAGACCACAGTCAGAGTTTTTTTGTTATAAAGATCTTCCCCCAATTTGTTGCTTCCCTTCTAATTTTGGTCACATTGGTTTTGTTTGTACAACAACTTTTTAATTTAATGTAATCAAAATTCATTTGATATTTTGAAATATTCTCTGTCTCTTGCTTGGTCTTAAATTCTTTCCTTTCCCATAGTTCAGACAGGTATACTATTCTATGTTTACCCAATTTACTTATAATTTCCCTCTTTATATTTTTATATTTAATATATTTTATATTTAAGTCATTCACCAATTCTGAATTTATCTTAGTATAGGGTGTGAGATGTTAATCTAAACCTAATCTTTCCCACACTGTTTTCCAATTTTCCCAGCAGTTTTTGTCAAATAGTGGGTTCTTGTCCCTAAAACTGGGATCTTTGGGTTTATTGAACACAGGTTTGCTAAGGTCATTTACCCCAAGTCTATTTCATTGATCCACCCTTCTAGCTCTTAGTCAGTACTGTATTGTTTTGATAACCACTGCTTTATATATATTTTAAGATATGGTACTGCTAAGTCTCTATCCTTTACATTTTTTTTTTCATTAGTTCCCTTGATATTCCGGATCTTTTCTTCTTCCAAATGAGCTTTGTTATAATTTTTTCTAATTCTATAAAAAGTTTCTTGGTAGTTTGTTAGATATGGCATTGAATGAGTAAATTAATCACATCAAACATTTGAAGGATTGGTTCCCTTGTCCTGAGCCCAATCACCAGAATACCTAGATGGTGTGTATTTCTGATGAAGATGGAACATTGGTGTATGAAAGCCAAGATTTTCCTCCGATCTTAGTCTGAGTGAACTATTTACTAAGAATTAGCTGCTCTAAAACTTTGCAGGATCCCCTTCATTTGCTTTGCCAGGCTTTCTGATCTGTTTCAGATACAGCCTTCTTATTTCCTCTCCAAACATAATAAGAGAAAAACTATTATTTTTAAATTGAGGAAAGACCCTTTTATTTCTCATGTTTTCTAGTGTTTTCAATAGGAGTGCAGGTTGTATTTTGTCAAAGGCTAGTATATTTTTTTGAAAATTTTATTTAATTAGTCAATTTAGAAGATTGTACCTTGGTTATAAGAATCATATTCTTTCCCCCTCCCTCCCCCCCCCCCCACCTCTTCCTGTAACTGATGTGCTATTCCACTGGGTTTTACATGTGTCCTTGATCAAAACCTATTTCCATGTTGTTGTCGTTTGCACTACGATGTTCATTTAGAGTCTACATCCCCAACCATATCCCCATGGACCCATGAAACCAAACAGTTATTTTTCTTCTGTGTTTCTATTCCCACAGTTTTCCCTCTGAATGTGGATAGTGTTCTTTCTCTTAAATCCCTCTGAGTTGTTCAGGATCACTGCATTGCCACTAATGGAGAAGTCCATTATATTCAATTGTACCACAGTGTATCAGTCTCTGTGTACAATGTTCTCCTGGTTCTGCTCCTCTCGCTCTGCATCACTTCCTGAAGGTTGTTCCAGTCTCCATGGAATTCCTCCACTTTATTATTCCTTTTAGCACAATAGTATTCCATCACCAACAGACACCACAATTTGTTCAACCATTCCCCAATTGAAGGGCATCCCCTCATTTTCCAATTTTCTGCTACCACAAAGAGTGCAGCTATGAATATTATTGTACATGCCCTTTTCCTTATTATTTCTTTGGGGTACAGACCCAGCAGCGCTATAGCTGGATCAAAAGGCAGACAGTCTTTTATCGCCCTTTGAGCGTAGTTCCAAATTGCCCTCCAGAATGGTTGGATCAATTCACAACTCCACCAGCAATGAATTAATGTCCCTATTTTGCCACATCCCCTCCAGCATTCATTACTTTCCATAGCTGTTATGTTAGCCAATCTGCTAGGTGTGAGGTGATACCTCAGAATTGTTTTGATTTGCATCTCTCTGATTATAAGAGATGTAGAACACTTTTTCATGTGCTTATTAGTAGTTTTGATTTCTTTATCTGAAAATTGAAAGGCTAATATTTTTAAAGGGGGAAAAAAAATCTGTCCTTCCTCTCTAGAGGTAATGCTGTTGACTAGGTGCTAGTTGGGGTTATTATTTCATTATTGGTGGTGAGGCCATCATTTGTTCACTTACCAGCATGACTGAGATAGCTAAATAGGTATAAGAATAGCCAGGGAACAGAATAAATTCAGTTTGCTCACACAGGGGATTAAAGTAATGATTCTGTATTCTCATGAGTGTGAGACTAAGCATGGGAGCTAATTACTCATACTGTTTCTTAAAATAAAGGTGTCTGGCCACTGATGTTGTTTCATTACAATTACGTGAACAAATGAGCTGGGATTGATTTTCTGTAGTCATAGAAATGGTGCCTGATGGGAAATACCTCATTTCCAAACTGTGAAATTGTGGGAGGGATATAGTTATGGTTTTACCTGTCCCTCAACTGCATTCCATATTCATTGGTATAGTTACTCTTCAAGGAAGTGGAAGGGGAAGATCATTTTTGAAAACCAGTCCTAGTCCTTTTTAATCTTAGGGCCTTGCCTCTTAGACAGTTTATCCTTGTACATAGTTGTTTGTGTGTTATCTCTTCACTAGACTATGAATTCCTTCAGAGTTGGGGACTATTTTTTGTTCCTTTTTTTTTTTGTATCTCCAGCATTTAGCACAGTGCTTGTCACGTAGTAGGAGATTAATTAATCTTAGTTGATTGACTGACTGAACATTCCATTTAGCATGACAAAATGCAAATTTTCCCAGAAATCCTATTTTTTTACTGTGATGTTTATAGTTGCTAAAATAGCATATGAAAAAAAACACACAAACATACAAATTCAGTTTGAAAAGAATGTTTAAAGACAGCTTTAAATGTAGCCCAAAAAGGAGCAGGTAGGCCGTTCAGTGGATAAAGTGCCAGGTCTAGAGATGGGAAGTCCTGGGTTCAAATATGATCTCAGACACTTCCTAGCTGTGCAGTCGCCTAGTCCTTACTGTTCTTTTGCTGTGGTACTAATACTTAGAATCAATTCTAAGAAGGTAAGTGTTAAAAAAAAAAGCAGCCCATAACATTGCTGCTGATTATGTTTATTATTAATAGATTTTCACTGGGCCCTTTGCACCATTGCGAAAAAGAGATATTCTCTGGTCCTTTGGATTGCACTTGGGGATGATTGTGTATTTCCAGGGAGACCTAAAGATTTATAATGCTTCTCATGAGATGTCACGGCCCTCGAAGAACAACAGCTGCGTGCAGTAGTTATATCAGGTCACGGCTCTACCTACCTGGGTTGATGTCTCTCTTGGTCTTTGTCTAAATTCTTGAACCATCTCTAATGTGACAATGAAATTCTCTTAGTCTGTGATAAATATTGTCACGACAACACCACCCAATCGTATCTGTATCTTGTCAGATCTCATTTGTAACTTTGTCAGGGTGGAGAATGGGGCAGGAGAAAGCAGTCCTAGTAGACCCCCAATTGGATGGATGTCAAGGTTCTGGAGTCAGCGCTTCTGGGGAGGAACAGTCCAGAGAGGGAAGCTGGGTATCGGGTCCAGAGGCAGGTGATGGAGATTCCAGAGAGGGAGCTTCTTTAAGAAAAGCAATCATGAAGGATATTCCTAAATAAGGAGATAGAGAGCCAAGCATCTGGGAGGTCCGTCAACAGAAGTTATGTACCCAGATTAAGAACTTGGGGACAAGAACGGGCAAGAATCAGGCCTTGAGAGACTGGGCTAAAGTGTTCAAGAACTGTGGCACGGAGAGAAGCGGGAGCTGGTGTTGGAACTTGGGTACAGAGTCTAAGTAGCAGGTACAAGAGTTGGGGATCAGTCAGTCAGTCAGTAAACAGTTAAGCACCTACTTTTATGCCAGGCACTCTGCTGATAAGCACTGGACCAGGGACATGAATAACTTTGATAATGAGTGGGCAGCTCCCAAGGTATGGTCTCCTGAAATGCAGAACTGATATCCGAGGTTAGGTTGGACTGAACTTAAACTTTGGGTGAAACTTCGAGCTGCAAAAGTCCCATTTGGTGTGGAAGAGGAGACTGGCAGAAAAAGGTCCACTCAGAGCCTTCTGTAACAGAGCCAGTCATATTCTCTTCTTGGAGATGATTTTCCCACCTTCTGACAAGCTTCTTCCAGGTCCCTTTGTTTCAGGGGCTCCCTCTTCTCCTTAGGATTAAACACAAACTACTCTTTGGGGCATTTCAACCCTTCCTACCTTTCTAGGCTTACTTTAGATTTCTTCTTTTCACAAACTGTCTAGACTGTTTAAATTGGACTTCCTACTGTCTCTCACCTTTGACATTTTTGCCTCCTATCTCTCTATCTTTGCAGAGGCTGCTTCCCAGCCTTGGCATGAACTCCCTTCTCATTCCTAGCTTCCTTCAAAGCTCAGCTCAAGTGCTCATAATAAATGAAGACTTTTCTGATTTCCTTGATGTCTTCCCTCCCCAGCTAACTTGTATTAACTTCATATAGAGTTTGTGTCTGCTTATATGCTTCCTTCAATAGAACATGAATTCCTTTAGTTGGTAATGTTTCCATTTTGTCTTCGTGCCCATTGCCTAGTGCAGAGAAGGCATTTAATAATAAATGCTTATTGATTGATATTGGAAAAGCATCCTTTGATGTGAAAAATTGCTCACTAAACCATGTAACCATTCCTCTCATGCCTTCCTCTTGTTCTATTTTCCACAGAATAAAGCATGATATGGTAGAGATTGGTAGGAATTAGGAGCTGTAGAGTCTAGGCCTATTTCATCTGGCTGTGAGAGCCTAGACAACTCATTCTAGTCCCCAAGGCCATTGGGGTACTCATCTGTCTCAGGGACAGCATGTTAAACTATGTCTATGGATAAAGTTTGGTTTTAGGGAAGATAATTTAAAATATTTTATATTAAACATAATATAAAATAATATGATTGTATAATCAAATATGAATAATATAAACAATATTAAAAACAGTTTTGCTTTCTAGTTAAACCTTATTGTCTAAATTTGAACGTATTTTCTAGTGCATTGTTATCTAGTGGTTTGTGTTTGTTAGGAGGAATTGGAGTAGCTGACATTTGGGGCTCACTTTTCAGAGTCACTGCTAATGTCTTCCTCCCATCCTTCATGGTGGCATGGAGGTCACCTGTTTGCTCAAAGCCTATGATGTGAAAAGAGCACAAGATGGAAAGGATCTTTAGTACAGCTGGGGCAGCTAGGTGGCTCTGTGGATAGAGTGCTGGGCATGGAGTCAAGAAAACCCATCTTTCTGAGTCCAAATCTTTCCTCAGACATTTACCAGCTGTGTGACTGTGGGCAAGTCACTTAACCCTGTTTACCGCAGTTTCCTTATCTGTAAGATTATTTGGAGAAAGAAATGGCAAACGACTCCAGAATCTTCTCCAAGAAAACCCCAAATAGGCTCACAAAGAATTGGATATAATTGAATCGATTCAGCAATAAAATCGAACTGGTGATAGAATATCTACCTCTTTTCTAAGAATCAATTTAGATAAGTTCAAAGATGCTCATCACTCTGTACAACCAATCAGTTAGTCAAGTATTTCCTCTAAGTGCTCTGTGCTCTGGAGACAGAAATGAAATGATCCCAGATGTCAAAGGAGAGGCAACATGCACAAATGTAGGTAATTTTTTCTTTCCCATCTTCAGGGGTCACATTCGTTGTAGCAAGTGGTGCACAATGCCTCTAGTTCCCTCACATTGGGGCCAAGTTGTAAAGAACTTTAAATGTGAAACAAAGGAATCAAGGTAATAGGGAGCCACTGCAGTTCATTGAACAGAGAGGGTGAGAGAGTAACATTATTAAACTTGGGATTTAGGAAGATCATTTTGGTGGCTGGGCAGAGGGTGAATTGGGTAAGGAGAGACTTGAGGCCAGGAGACAAATTAGAAGGATATTACAATAAGCTAGGTAATCGATGATGAGGGCTTAAATCAGGGTAGTGGTTGTGTGTTGGACTAACATAGCCTTCACGAACTTCAGACTCTCTCGCCCTGATGTGAGGTGTTGGAGTTGGACCTTAGTGGAGGGGAAAAGGTTGTAGATTAAACCAAACAGCTGTACTCCTTATGGAACAGAGACCTGGTCATTTGAAATCCCAGTGACAGCCTTGTCATCACGGAGCTCTGTAGCTAGAGGCAACCGTCCTTTCTCTGTGCCCTCGTTTTTCTGCCTCAGCCAGAAGTTGGAGGCATTAATGTAAAGAAGTTGTGAGAAATATAGTAATTTATTAATGATGATGAATGTTTAGAAATACAGAGTGCTATATAAATATTTAATAATAGTAATGATGGCACTTTGGTCAGTAATTCCGTGAGGAGCCAAACTACATTTGTATTATAAGATGAGGGTTAGAGTTGGGAACTAAATAGCCAAGTGAGGATATATTTAAGAGTAGCATCAGCATAAATTAATATTCATTGAGTTGCTACTGTTTCCTTGGCACTTAATGTGATAGGTACTTCAGAGAAGGCTGGATCAAAAATGGCTTTTATTCTCAAGGAAAGCAGGAGCTTTTAGTATTCATAGTCATAGTGGAAGATATATGCTATTATTTTATAATGATTTGGAAAGGATTTTAAGTGTTCAGTGTAATTTCTAATTTGGCTTCCCCCTCTCTTTACTTGGTGAATTTCTCTCTATCCTTTAAATACCCAACCCAAAAGCTGTCTCTGCACAAAACCTTCCATAATTCCATTGATTGGCAAGAAACTTCCTCATCAGATGTCATGTTCTGTTATAGTGTTTTAATATGATTCAGTCATCATATCTCTCCCAGTATCTTATCCCTTAACTTGAAGATGAGGATCATGTTTTGTGTCAACTTTGTAGATCTCAACAATACTTTTTATGCAGAGAATAATGCGCGTTATAAACCTAAGGAGAAAAGGGACCAAACAATTATAAAGATTGAATCCACATGATACCTGTATCATGAGAATTGCATGGCATAGTGGATAGGGAAGCAATCTCAGAGTCAGGAAGAACTGGACTGAAGACCCATCCGTGACACAATTGACCCTGTAATCCCTGGAAAAGTCACTTGACTTCTAAGTCGACTGTCAGGCAACTTTTCAAGGCTGTAAGTTGCAAAACAATTTCTGACCTGCATTGGTTGAAGGAATTTTCCATGTCATTGAGGTCATAGTTCTAAAAATGCTATGTAGTTTTTGCTTTCTCCTACTCTTTCATTCACTCCATTAGAGTTAGATATTGATGCTTCATTGTGGTGTGGAGGTGACCTTATGGTTTCTAAGGGTGTGCTAATAATACACAAGCCCTGGCTTGTATGTCCTACCAGGATGCAAAGACTCTGTGGAAGTGCTTGGTGACAGACTATGTCTGAATACCATCCCACTTAAATTTGGAGAGAGAGGTTCATCACAACATCAGTCCTTTTTTTCCTTTGGAGATCAGTTTATTTCAAAGATATACACTAACAGTGATTTTAAAAATTCCAATAAACACAAATGTTAATGACTAACAGGCATTCAAGAACAGGACAGGAATCTATGTTATGGTTATTAAATAAATTAAAAGATATATCAGATATAGAAAAATAAAGCAGTTTTCAAAGAATTAGGGTCATGAATTGTTTTGGCCATAGCAATTTTCCAAGATCTTCTGCTATTGATAGAGAAGTGATTTGTATAATTCAGGAAGTCACAGGTCATTGCATTAATGAGGTGCATCATCATATTTGCTTATTATAAGCTTAAAAAGTTATAAAATATAGCCAAGCCAGTGTATTTCTGGAACATGGTTTTTGAAATGAAACGTTTTTATGTGTCCCAACAGAGAAATAAAATTTCTTTCTTCTCTGACCCTTTTTTCCTTTCACCCTTTTGTTGCCACCTCCACCCCTTCTCCTCTCCTTGCCCATTTCAGTTATCCACCATGAAGAGCTGGAGTGACATGAGACAAGAGGTGATGTTTCTAACCAATGTGAACAGTAGCAGTTCCTCTACCCAGATCTACCAAGCTGTGTCTCGAATTGTGTGTGGTCACCCTGAGGGTGGAGGGTTGAAGATCAAGTCCCTCAATTGGTATGAGGACAACAACTACAAAGCCCTCTTTGGAGGAAATAACACTGAAGAGGAGGTGACAAGCTTCTATGATAATTCCACAAGTAAGTACCTGGATTTCAAGCCAAGTCAAGCACTCCCTTCCTTCCTTGAGCAAATCTCATTCTGCAGTAGTCATGAAGAGGGCGAGTCTTTTCTGTGAGGGGCACAAAAGGAAGGTGATACTCCAGCCAGTTTCTTGTTAAGTGGCAAGTTTATTCTATCAGAACTGCATCTGAAATGCATCTTGATAGTGAGAGAGTGAGTATGTGTTCTCTGATACCAAATAATCTACTGTTCCTTTTTGGTTCTTCACTTGACAAATACTCTTGCAATAATAGCACATCCACTAGCCACATCTTGGTAGTTTGCTATGGGTGTTCACCTTTGGTTTAGTGAAGCCATGTGGAGCCAATGTTAGATAATGGTATATGTTTTCATTGACAATATATTGCAGCTTTTCCTTTCTTCATTTCCCAACCACAAGTATATATTTCAACCACACTCCAAAAGCTTTTTGTGTTTTGATGTAAGGCTTAAGACATTTATAGGATGTTTGACAACACAGAGGCTTTGTTTTATGGAAGGTTTATGAAATGGTACCCTTCCCTCTTCCTTGGTCCTCATGGCCACTACAGATATATTCTACTCTTGATGATAATATAAAGTTTGGTTAGGGTAATCTATAAGATCTGGATCTGAAAGCTGTGTATAAATGCAATTTTTATAAATTATGCCAGTTGGTAAAAGAAGAAAGTTCAGTATTTAAATGAACCTTTTGGTCTTTTTTTTTTCTTTGTAAGTTGAAGACTTTCATACAATGAATAAATAAGTTCCTCATCAAACCCTTGTAATTTATGTTTTTGTTTATTGGATATGGTTAGAAATCTTTACATGTGTGATGTGAAGAGGATTGGAGAGAACAAATTACTACTTCTCTCTTTAAAAAAAAAACCCTTATCTTCTATCTTAGAATCAGTAATTCTTTCAAGGCTGAATTGTGGTAAGGGCTAGGCAATGGGGCTAAAGTGAGTTGCGCAGTGTCACACAGCTGGGAAGTATCTGAGGTCAAATTTGAACCCAGGACTTACCATCTCTAAGCCTAACTCTCAGTCCACTGAGCCACTTAGCTTCCCCCTAGTTCTTTCTTCAGAAACAGAATTTTGGGTCAGTTTGAGCATAAGGCAAATTTAGGTCACAGATAGGCCTGTTGCATTTCGGTGGCAACGATGTAAAACTTCTTAAGTAAGAATTGTTTTGAGCTTGTGAACAATTAAAAAAAGAATTTTAAACCTTCATACTTGTGAGCAATTTTTCCACATTTTAAGTGTTTTTGAATATGGAGGTAGAAGTGTACACACTTGTATGAAATTTGTATGAATCTTTGTCATTTATAATGAGACAGTACTCTTTTTTTTTTTGCACATCATTGGTGATTGGATCCTTACCTTCTTCTCTTACAGCTCCTTATTGCAATGATTTAATGAAGAATTTGGAATCTAGTCCTCTTTCTCGAATTATTTGGAAGGCTCTAAAGCCTCTGCTTGTTGGAAAGATCTTATATACTCCTGACACACCGGCTACTAGAATAGTCATGTCTGAGGTAAGTAGTAGGTAGATGCTTAAAACCCGTTTCTGTCCTAAAGGATTCCCCATAACCTATGATGATGGTGAATATAATGATTATAAGTCAGAAAAGAGAAGACTGCATGTTTTTTGTGACATGCGCTGCGTTTAGAGCCAGAAGATTGGGATCAAACTGGGTGCTTGCCATTTGTCACCTTGTTGAGGTAGAAAGTTACTTAACCTCTGGGGACCCCAATTGCCTCATGCAAACCGATGGAGTTGGGCCAGATAGTCTAAGATAGTCTCCAGGAGCCCCTTCAGCTTTAAATCCTCTGCTCTGTCTTCTGGAACTGTGCTAAGAAAGGGATAAAGTCTGACATTTATTTCAAAAGTAGTTCTGAGATTTTCACAGAGTAATAATGTTTGTGTCCATTAAGCAAGCCAGATGGTACTTAGGTTGGAGTCTAATACCTGGATTCACCTTAATTTGTGTATACTTAAAAAAGCCCAACAAAACAACCCAACCACCAAATGTCTCTTTACCCTCTATAAGAAGAATGACTTTGTTTTGTCTTTCTAAAAGTCAATATTTTTCTTCTTACTTAAGGCTTATATCAAGCCAAAAGTTGTGTGTGTGTGTGTGTGTGTGTGTGCATGTGCGCACATCTATGTATTTATTTTGTGTGATTCTATTGCTAAGGATAGTTTTAGTGTCATTCAATCCGATGGATGTGGTCTAGGTTGAATTCTGTCCCATAGCCAGTTTGAACAAGCTACTTCTTGATAAGATTTTACTATGTATTGGAAAGAACACTAAATTTCAAGTGAGGAGTTTCAATCCCAGCTCATTACATGCTAACTGTTGCTGATGACAAATTACTTCTTCTTTCTGAGTCTCCCATTCCTTACTTGTAAAATGAATATTTTAAGGAGAAATAGCAAAATGTAGTGGATTAAGAGTTGCCCTTTGAGTCAGAAAGACTTTAATTCAGATCCCTCCTCTGCCCACATAATATCTGTGTCATTTTGGGCAAGTCACTTAATTTCTCAATGTTTCTACACAACTCTCTGAAGCTTTGTAAATTGGAGAACAATTGCTGATCTGCATTTAAAAGGGGTGTTCCCTTCTTGAAGTTTTGTAAACTGCTCAACTTATAAGTCTGGGCCAAGGGAAAACAAATAAATAAAAACAAACCAAAAAACCCAACCTGCTGCACAGAGTTGTCTCCTTTTCCTCCCCATCTTGGTTGTTCTTATACAGGGGATAGTTTCTAGTTTTGCTAGCTTTATATTAGTGAATAAATGTTTACTAGTAAACATGTGCTGTTACTGAAAGGTTTCATGTTACAATGGAAAGGGTGCTGGTTTTAGAGTTCGAGCACTTGGTTCAAATTCTGACTGCCCTTTCCTATTTGTGTTACCTTTGGACAAGACAATTAACTTCTCCAGGACTCTATAGTCCCTTCCAGTTTATGATCCCTTATCCTTTGATTGCCTTAAATTAACTCACTAAGTGGCCTTCAATGAAGTAATGTTGTCTAGGGAATGAAGATCAAATCATACACCTTCCTACTATTTTTGTGATACTCTCTGAGAGCATTTCCTAAAGCATCCTAGTTCTTTCCTGAGGCTTCTTGGAGAATAGTGTTTTTCAGAGGTAGAATGTGGCTGAACCTGACTATGCTACCCTTTTCCTCCTTAAGATTGGTGGAGTAATAACTTGTGGATTTTAAAACAAAGCCTCCACCAGCATTTATAGCCAACATTTATATATTATTTAAAATTTAGCAAATTGCTTTATATATATATATTAGTCATATATATATAACTCTTAAAGTTTGGAAAATTTTTCTTCACAAAGATGATCTTGAGAATAGCAGTACATTGGTTGGTGGTATTTTGTTCCTTTTTCCAGATATATTTCCACCCCCGATTAGTATTGCCAAATTAGTCTCATGTTTGTCATTAGGTCCCACTGTTGGCAGGGCTGGGCTTCCTCTGGAGTAATAACAAAACTTTGGTTAAGTGGGGCACAGATTGGAAATAAAATGTACGTGTAATTAATTTGATGATCCTCTCTCCTTTTTTTCTGTTGCCCTTCCCCTCTAACTCTTTCCTGCCATAGGTGAATAGAACCTTTCAGAACCTGGGTGTATTTCATGACTTGGAAGGGATGTGGGAAGAAATCAGCCCCAAAATCTGGACATTCATGGAAAATAGCCAGGAAATGGACCTCATCCGGGTAAGTTCCCTGCCCTTACACTTAGCTAACTTTGTATTTGCCAAAGCTGGGCGAGGCATAATTCCCAAAAGTGATCCAAACAAGTTCTTATCTTGAATTGCATCAGCAATCCTGCAGCCCTGAGCTTTCCTCAAACAGCAGGGCTGTTGACCCTCAGCGGAGGATTCAGCACCCTGGCAACAGTGATGTTGCCTGTACAGCCTCAGCACTTCTTGCATAGATAGACAAGCACATATCCACAGGAGGGGCAGTGTGGGCTGGTGGTTAATGTAAGGAATGGTCCTTTCTGTTTCCTCTCCCAAACTGACTAATGATTTCAGTAGAGGATTGACAAGTTACTTGTTGAGTTCTCCCATTTCTCAGAGAGGCTGGATATGAGAATATAGAAAAAGTAGAATATATACATAAAACATACTCTTTATATAGGACCCACTTTGAAATCCTCTCCCGAGGCACAATGAAAGTCAGGATGGCCTTCGGCAGTCTGTAGATAATAGCATCTATAACTCTGTTTTCATGCATTGTAAAAAGGATAAATGTTTTAGAGACAATTGAATTTAAAATTGTGGCAGCTTTGTAAGTACTCACTGTCTCCCTCGATTTTAGTGGAGTGCTATTTAATCACATTATCCTCTGACATGCCCTGTGTCAGAGCATCATTAGCCACTGTTTTCTCTTGCCAAGATGGGTGAGAGCTATTTCTAACTTCTCTGTTTCTGCCAACAGGCAGAGTACAATTCTGTGAGTCCTCTCTTCCCTTTAAATGGTTACTTTTGGTGATGGAGACATCACCTCAGACATTCCCTCATAATTTGAGATTGTCGGGTGAGAGCCTCTATTCCTAATAGGGATCTATCTGCTCCTAGTCTTATATGTAATTGCTAGCATTTATAGAGTGCTTTAAGGTTTGCAAAGCACTTTAGAAGTATTAGCTGCCCTGATTCTCCAAACCCCCCTGTGTTGTTCTTATCCTTATCCTTATCCTTATCCTTGCCCTTATCCTTATTATTATTATTATTATCATCATCATTTTGTAGACAGGAAAGTCTGAGAGACTTGCCCAGGGTCACACTGGACACAATGGAGGGAGCACTGAACTTGCAGTCAGAAGGATTCTCTTTCTTGCTCTGACACATTAGCTGTGGGACTATGGCCAAGTCATTTTGCCCCTCCAAGTTTTACACTTGTAAAATGAGGAAAATAATCATTACCCATTTTATAAGGTGGTTGTGAGAAAATCATCTTGTCAACCTTAAAATACTATAAAAATGTGAGTTGTTATGGTTTTTGGTAATTTACTATTTTAAGTATATGTCTTTTTAATTACCATTAAGTGTGTGTTTGAGAAGTTGCAAGTAAAGCACATTTTCATGCATTGATCTCTGTTTTTCAATTGGCTGACATTGTTATTTCAGCATCACTTCAGCTTTAATTCTGATTGAATGTCCATTGACAGGGGTGCCTAACACGCTCTGTTCCTTCTTTAACTCTGTCAAGTAATCAAATCCTTAAATGCATTAGGGGAACGAATGTTTAGATGAATTATTTTGTAGAGGGAAAACTCCTATATCATGGTAAATCACCCTTCCTTTGCAAGTTTATCACTTTGGTAAATTTAGAAGTTGGGGGGGCATCTGGGTGGCTCCGTGGATTGAGAGGCCTAGAGATGGGAGTCCTAGGTTCAAATCTGGCCTCCGACACTTCCCAGCTGTGTGACCCTGGACAAGTCACTGGACCCTCATGTCTAGCCCTTACCACTTTTAAGGCAGAAGGTAAGGGTTAAAAAGATTTAGAAGTGATTTGACCAAGTGTTAACGAGTCTTATAATAAACAAGGAGAGGTGATTTTTCACATTTAAGGAAAATTTTTCTAAAGGAAACTTGGTGGGTCAGATAAATCTCTTTACTCAAGTAGGTATATGGGCATTAGGGAGGGTAGGATAGACAAATTTTAAGTGTGCCACCGTGGCACATGATAAGGAAGACAGCACAGGTCATAGGGGCAGAAGATTGGTGAGAATCCAGGGACAGACAAGATAGAATCCTCCTGACAGTCGAGTCAACATGGATTATGCCAGTAAATACACATGTCCTCAATTGCAGTCAGTCAACTAGCATTGTAGTTTGTAATCCCTTTTACACACACAGATAAATACAGGTGCGTGTACATATGTGTGACTTGCTCATGGTTACACAATTTGTATGTGTCAGAGGAAGGACTGGAATTAGGTCTTCCTGACTTGCAGAGCTGATTTTCTGTCCAGTTGAGGTTAAGTGACTCTTAAATTAACCTCAAATTAAGGTTAAATCTGAGGCTGTTACGTTGAAGCTAGTTGATTTTAGTGTTGAACCCCATCCCCACCCCATGACCTTTCTCTGCGTACCTCCCTGCACCCCAAAGGTGTTCACACCTATTGTATTGATTTGGAACCTTCAGTATTGACCCCCAAGCTGTAGTAGATCTATTCTTTTCTTGCAAGTTCTTCAGTAACCCAGTTAGCACTAAGGAACTGCCATTCTGTTAACAACTATACTTCTGTGTTTTGCAACATTCAGCCCTGATGTTTTCATCACTTTGTTTTTAAGAACGCTTTTTTTCTCCCTCAGGACTAACTCTCTTTCCACCTTTCTCCATTACCCATCTCCTCAACATATCTTAAAAAATATATTTTTTTTCTTTCTAGATTCCCCCTCAGAAACTTAAACAAACCTGCCCTCTGGTGGGGGTAATGATCTCAGCCGGGAGAATCAATGATAATTTTTCTGGATGCTTGGTTATTTCAGAGTAGGTCAGGGATTAGCTGTGGGCCGGGGTTAACTGGTATATATAGTAAAGATCACAATTAAAAATCATATTTACATGTGCTTGAAGCATAGTGCTTTATGGTTGACAAGACAAACTGCTTTTAAAAGACACCTTGTAGAGAGCTGATGAGCTCATTGTTCAGAAAGACATACATTTTGAAAAGGGGCAATATGGAAGTTAATTTTACTTGACTTTGTATGTCTGATATTATATATTATTTTTCTTTCAACTTGAGGGAATGCAGAAGGGAGGTAGCAATGTAGTTAATTTTTTTTAATCAAGAAAAGATGATTATTGAAGTAATGTTTAAAAATGTATAGAAGAGAATGACACAAAGGTCAGTCAGAAACACAGATAAGAATCACAGTTTTGAAAATAACATGCTGACTGTCATTTACTTAAAAAGAAAAGCAAGCGGTTCATAACACAAGTTTGTACATCCTCTTTTTCTGTTCTATTCTGAAGATGGAAATTGTCATCATATTTGGTATTGGTTAAAAGAAAAAGAAAAAAAAAGAAGTATTAGCCTCACAGATTCATGTCTGCCTTCCCTTATGTGTTTAGTTCTTCTTTCACCAAAGTTTCCATTTTACCACCTGTAAAATAGAGATGATAATGCTTATACTATTTCTTTCTCATTTTTACTTTGTAAAATGTCAAAGCATCATAGAAATTTGGTCTATCATTATCATAATTGTTTTTATTGAAGTAAATTGTAAAAATAAAGATTGATGCATGGAAAAGTGATTAAACTTTAAGAGGAGAAACCAGTTAGAGCAAAGAGAACACCTTGTAATTAGAGGATGGGAGAGTAAGCCCCATCTCTGACAATGCTTTGTGTTTGATGACTTTATGGAAGTCAGACTAGAGACTTAGGCCTCAGTTTCCTTATCTATGAAATGAGGTTATATTAAATATGCTCTGATATCCTTTTTAGATGCAGATTTCTAATTCTAAAAGCCTTCCTCATCCCATGCATTGTTCATGGAAGATCTGTTTCTAAGCCCCTTCTTATATCTATTCCTCAGAGGTTCAGGATTCAAGATTACCTGAGATTTGAGCCCTGTAGGTTCCATGGCAATGATTCACTGGATTACAAATAATGAGGGCAGCAAATAACCTCTTTCATAGAAATTTGAGTCCTACTCTTGATCTGTTGGCAAGATCCAGTGCAGACCTTAGTTGAAGTAAATGTGGGTTCCCCAACATCAGGGAAATCTTGGCACTCTCCATCAATTAATCAATAAACATTTATCAAATACCTACTATGTGCCAGCTGCTGTGCTAAGTGCTGGGTATCCAAAAGAGTCAAAAGATAGTCTCTTCCCTCAAGGAGCTTAAAATCTAATGGAGGAGAGAGCATGCAAACAAATATAAGCAAAGCAAACTTTATAGAAGATAAATTGGAAATAATAGAGTGAAGACTGCAGAATTAAGAAAGATTGGGGAAGGCTTTTAGTAAAAGATGGCTTTTTAGTTGGAACTTAAAGGAAGCTGGGGAAGTTAGTAGGGCATAGTTGAGAAAGGAGAATGTTCCAGGCATGGGAGATTTAATGTGCTTCCCTCTTCTAATATGGTACATTTGAGAATCCAATAAGGAGACAAGTGAGTTAAAGGAAGGCATTCTACAGTTTTGGGAAAATGCATCTGGTATGTTTGATGCTGATCTTAAGTAAATACTTAAGATTTAACTATTAGAACTGAGAGCCTAAAAAATAATTGATGGGCTATAAATTCTCAGAAATTGAACTCACCTTTTGATTTAAGCATAAGCTTCTCATTCACTTTTGCACTCTTTTGAACAATTCAAATTCAACAAACCTTCACTCAGCACCTACTCTGTAGAGTACTATTCTCGATTTTGTAAGAGTCACTGCCCTTATGGAATATATAATCTAGTAGGGACAACATTTTGTAATTCTTATGATATAAATGTTTTCTAATTCTTATGTTGCTCTATGAATATGAATTATTATCAGTGAGATAGTACTTAAAATATCTGAGTAACATCAATAAATTAGCTTGTTAAACTTATTTTGATTCTACTTGCATTTTTAATAACATGACTATTTTCACCTTGATCTAGTTATGAGAAACATCTCCTTTTTTCATTAGTGGGTTGGTTATTTATTAGTCTATATTTCATTGTACTAATTTCACTTTCTTTTGGATTTGTCAGACTCTGTTGGATGATAAAGTTAACAGCAGCCTTTGGGGACAGCACTTGGTTGGTTTAAACTGGACAACCTCAGATATTGCAGCCTTTTTAGCGAAGAACCCTGAAGATGTCCAGTCAACCAATGGTCCAGTGTATACCTGGAGAGATGCTTTTAATGAGACCAATTGGGCAATCCAGACAATAGCACGATTTATGGAGGTAAGTTGACCAAAAAAAAACAAAACAGAATAAAAATGTGTTTTTGGAAAGTTTTTTCTTCTCATCTGGCAATTACTGTGACATTACTATGTGCAAAGAACTGTCATAAGTGCTGTGCTCCTAGATATGCTTTCTAGCCAATATAGTTTAGGACATAGGGCAGGAAACAATTAGAGAATGAATATCAGGTACTATTTGAATTTATGCATCAATGTGGTACAATTTGGTTGACATGCTGAAGAGTTCAAAGTAAGAGAAAGATCAGCATAGGGTAGGGCTAATTGGGCTTCTCAAAATTGAGTTGAGAACTTTTCTTTTTTATGCCTTCCTTTCCATAAATGTCTCCTACATCCTGTAAGACTGAAAGCAGGAGAAGGCAGCAATGGATGAGAAAGTGAATGCAAAGGGGAGGGAGCCTATAAAGTCATGGTGTGTCCTAGATTATAAATTTTGCTGTGATTCTTATTTTACAGCCTTAGGAAAAAACATTTTTTATGAATTCCAAAGGAAAATCTTTTAGGAAGTAAACATATACATTGTCAAAGTGATGGATGGGGAAAGGATAGTACTACTGGTTCTTCCTTTTGAACAGCTTTTTAGAGGGCTTAATTAGTATTATAGCAACAGCAAGAATATAAAAGAGACAATGCTGAGCAATGGGAGCTATCAGAAATTAAGGTCAGGTTACCAGGTCAGAGTACAGAACATGATTGGGAGGAAGCAGATTGATGTAAAAATTTGAGGAAAAGCAAGGCAAGAGATGGGGAGGTATTTATTAAGACATTATAATTTTTAGCCTTTTTCATTCTTTTTGGAAGGAGGAGGGCAGTGCATTGCACTTGTTCTTGTATTGCTCAGCAAAAGAAAAAGGCACCTCTTAACCAAAAGTAACATTATACATACACCTTCCTTGTTAAATAATAAAAGCTAGTATTATACATGTGTATATATACATATGTATATATTTAAAGACAAAGGAAATATATGTTTTTATGTACATGTATATTTATGCACATTTCTATAAGCACATATAAATATATATATAGAGAGAGCATGTGTATGTATATGTATACACATTTATATATCTCCCCACTTGTGTTTTTACTGCTATATGTGATCTCATCCAACTAATATTATTTAAATAAATGCTGAAAAAACTTTATTATTTCTCCCAAGTTGTGATAGTTTTAGGCAAGAGAAAAAATCCTAAATTACACAGTTCCAAAGTCTAACCTAATTCCAGTATTTTCATTCTTGATTTCAATCTTTCAATATAGTTGTCTTCTTGATGAAGGAAAAGTATATTATGTAGTATTTTGTTCTTTGTTAATGGACCATGCAATAAGGTTAACAAGTCTTTGTTAAGAGAAATAAAGACTTAGTAGTAATGAAAAAGATGAATACTAGAAATCTTGATCAGATATGCAATTTTAAATGTAAGACCACTCTACTGAACTGACAGGATGACTGGCCATTGATTTAAAGTATTCTGTCAAATGCTAGGACATTGCTGGGAATACAAAATAAATTTCCTTCTTAAAATTTTTTCCCTTCTCTCTCTTTTCTCCCCTCCTTTCTTTCCTTTCCCATTTTCCTCCTCCTTTTATCCCTCTCTTCCCACTTTTATTCCCCACCTTCCCTTTTTCCCTCCTTTTTCAACTTTCTCCCTTTCCCCAATTTTCTCCTATTTCCTGTTTCCTGCCTTCTAACCTTTCCTTCTCCCTTCTAGTCTTTTTTCTTATTTCCTACTTTTCTACCTCCAAATCCATATTTTTCTCTTGTTCCCATCTTTTCTTTTCCTCCCTCCCTTCTTCCTTTCCTACCTACCTACCAAAACTTAAACATTTTTGACTTGGGAGTAGATAGGTGGCTTAGTGGATTGAGAGCCAGGCCTAAAGATAGGCCTACAGATTAAAATCTGGTCTCAGATACTTCCTAGCTGTGAGATTCTGGCCAATCCACTTAACCTCCATAACCTAGCCCTTAACACTCTTTTGCCTTGGAACCAATATATAGTATTGATTCTAAAACAGAAGGTAAGGGTTAAAACCCCCCCCAAACTTTTGTTTCTATTAGAGGCAACACACACACACACACACACACACACACACACATATATATATATATATATTTATATATATATATATACTTTAAAATTACATATATTATATATATACACATATAATTTTTTAAAGTATGTTGTGTCTTAAACTACCTATAGAAATAGAGAGGAAAACTAGATATATTATTTTAAGTTCTTCCCTTGAAAAGGAAAGAACCCTTCCCCCCTGTCAAATGTGTTTATCAATAACAAAGTTATTTCATTTTGCATGTTGGAAAGCTCATTCAGAAGGAATGAAGGATGGTCCCCAAATACTCTTGACCTTGCTGAGAATAAAATCAATACTGCATAGTACTTTAATATCTGTGTTTGATGTGCCCCATTTTCTGCCTGTCATTCCAAGAGCTAAGTTTCTAATGGAAGCTATTCCTCATTTAGTGTGTCAACTTGGACAAACTTGAGCCAATACCTACAGAAGTTCGACTGATCAACAAGTCCATGGAGTTATTAGATGAAAGGAAGTTCTGGGCTGGCATAGTGTTCACCGGCATTGCTCCTGGTAGTATTGAACTGCCTCATCATGTCAAATACAAGATCCGGATGGATATTGACAATGTAGAAAGGACAAACAAAATCAAGGATGGGTAAGCTCTGACTTTAAAAATCTCAGACCAGAGGTGGGAGGTTGGTAGGGGAAGAAGAATATTTCTACTGGTTGTATGTGAGAAGTTTAATTGACCCCCTTCTGTTTTGGCTCCAGGTATTGGGACCCTGGTCCTCGTGCTGATCCATTTGAAGACTTGCGCTATGTCTGGGGAGGCTTCGCGTACTTGCAAGATGTGTTGGAGCAGGCAATCATCCGAACACTGACTGGCTCTGAAAAGAACACCGGCATTTATGTGCAACAGATGCCTTATCCTTGTTACGTAGATGATATGTAAGTCACTCATATATTGGCTTCTGGCATCCAAAGCGTACCCCTAATGTTGTCTAGAAAATAGTCATGATCCTAGTAAGAAAAAAATATCCACCTGCCCAATAAGAGAAAAAAATATTGTTAGAGACATAGCAAAGGATGCTTCTGTTTCACAGTTAGCTTCTTATTAGTATCTGCTTGCGCACTACATTGTCAGGGGTCAGAGGGAAGGCCTCTGAATTTATTAAGACATGATCTTCATATGTTGTCTTCCATTTGGCCCAGCCTTTCAACATATAACACATATACACCCAAATCAGGCATCTCTCATCCTTCCTCTTCAGTTAAAAGTGAGGCAAGGGGTGAGGAAATGCATCATACCATAACATACTAAGGGACTCCTTGCAATTCTCCCAAATCTCATGACAAATAAAGAAAGGCAAGCTGCCTAGACTTGTCTAAACTGGTTTAAACTTGGGCTGAGTTTATGAACCAAAGTTCTAAACAAAGAAAACCAAACTGAATGAAGTCTTTTATTCTCATTTTGTTTTTAGTTTTTAGATCTCAAGTCTCACTGTAGGATAGACAACTTGTAATGATAAATATGGGTTTTTGATTTAATGAAAGGTGTGGAAAGAAAGGGGAGGCCTAGATTTAGGTGTTATTTACTAAGTAATTAACATTTAATGATAAAAATAAATGTGTCTTCCAAAGAATTTAATTAACTAGTATGGATAATGGCCAAATTAAAAAAAATTTAAATTTCAAATGAATAGTAATATTCTTATTTTCCGTTGCTGCATTTGGGTAAATATGTATGTGTTTGTGTGCATCAGGATTAACCAGGGCTTGTCTAAATCTGGCATTATTAGCTTTCTGCTTTGATTTCAACATAATACTTACCCGGACAACTAGGTCACCTCTGAAGGCATCTGTTTTCCCCTTCAGAAAGAAGACTGAAAGAACTGTTTTTCAAAGGTTCCTAAGCTAGGGCATTATCAACAAAACAAACAAAAAAATAAAACAAAACAAAAATGTCCTCCCATACATCTTTAGCATTGCTACTGTGATGCACTGATAAATTTTTAAAAAGCTGTCAGTTAAATTTCAAAAAGTTACAGACTACTCATTTGGTTTGTGAGGATTTGAAAAAGGAGTGTCTGCAGTTTATTTTTACAATGATAAAATAATTTTGTTCAGTGAATATCACAAATAAAGGAAAATATTTCTTAAGAAAGGAGATTTTTTTTCAAGCACTTTAAAAGTAATTATGGATTTATAGATTGCTGCCCCATTACTTGGCAATGCTTTCTTAGTATTCAGACATATACAGGTATACACATATACGCATAAAAGTAAACAGTTATATTTTTAACAGTTATTTTATAGATTAGACTTTTGACAATTTAGATTAATCTTTACCCCATTTTATTGCTTATTTATGTTGTTTCAACTCTATATGACAAAGTTTTTTTCATGTGAGTATATTATTAGTAACCAAGTTTTAGAAAGGACACTGGCAAGCTAGACTAAATCTGAGGTCCAGGGAGGGGTAGTAGGAATGGGAATCATGTTATTAAGATACTAGACGCCATGCCAGACAGAAGAAGAAAGGGGAATGTTTAGCTTGGAACAGAGAAAATGTTGGGAGAGAATTGTCCTCAGATTTTTGAATTTACATTCATTTTGCTTGACCAGAAAGGGGAAAGTTCTAGTTCTTTACAAAGAACACCATCAGAACTTTGTTGTAATAGACCTGTGATTTTTATTATTGTAGAGAAGTCTAAGTGAGGAAATTCCCACCAGCAATACAGATAAACAATTGTACTGCAACATATATTCTTAAAGAGTTCCTTAAGACTTTAAGAGATTTAAGCAGCATATTCAGAAGGATTTGAACCCAAATCATCCAAATCTCTCAGATTGACTCTCTATCCACTACATAATGTTATCTCCCTCTTAATAGTGTTTTCTAAATGTAGAAAGGTTTTTTTTTTTAATTGGTAATGAATTTTATAGTATTAGAGGTCATCAAGCAAGGGCTGGATCATCATTTACTGGGAAAAAATGAAAACAATGGGATTCATGCTTAGGTTCATGCCAGTCTTGGATCTTGATGACTGAGTCTCTTATAGCCCTGAGATTCTGACATTCTATACTTCTATCCATATCCTTATTCCTTTCACTTTCTTTCTTGTGGGGAATAGATTTCTGCGGGTGATGAGCCGCTCAATGCCTCTCTTCATGACCTTGGCTTGGATCTACTCTGTGGCAGTGATCATTAAGGGGATCGTGTATGAGAAGGAAGCCCGACTAAAGGAGACCATGAGAATGATGGGTTTGGACAATGGCATCCTCTGGTTTAGCTGGTTCATTAGCAGCTTCATCCCACTCCTTGTGAGTGCAGGGCTGCTGGTGTTAATCTTGAAGGTAAGCTTGGGTCCTGCTGAAGTGCTCATTTATGGTCTTTGTACAAGATATGTCTTGTATATTGCGGTGCAGTGTATTTGATGCATCCGTTTCCTTTCCAGCTAGGAAACTTGCTGCCCTACAGTGACCCCAGTGTGGTCTTCCTGTTCCTCACCGTCTTCGCTGTGGTGACCATCTTGCAATGCTTCTTGATCAGCACACTCTTCTCTAGAGCCAACTTGGCTGCAGCCTGTGGTGGGATCATCTACTTTACACTCTACCTGCCCTACGTCCTCTGTGTTGCTTGGCAGGACCATGTGGGCTTCTCTCTGAAAATCTTTGCGGTAAGTTGTTTTTAGATAAAAGCAGTGATTCTACTTATAATCTTTGTTACTGTTACTATAATTGCGACCGTTACCAAGTCCTTAATAAATTACAAGTGAGACTGTCACATATTCTGTGAAAAACAGAGGTAGGAAGGGAGTTTCTCATTCTCATGGAGCTTTTAATTCTTCACTTCATTAGACAGCAAGAATGCACACAGCCAAGGCTGAATATGTTCCCCCCCCCCCAAAGTAAATTGTGTAAAGTGGCCATTTGCTGGCTGTACAAACTGCTTCAATCTATCAATGTGATTATCATGTTAAACTCAATCCAGAATATACAGCTCTTGAAAATTGGCAAAGTGCTTTGCATATACAATCTTGGGACCCTGTGGACAGGCATGCCAGATGGTGGGCATGATGAGTCTCCCTTTTCCTGTGAAGAGTTTTTATTCTCAGCCTCTCAAGGGGGAATCCTAAAGTCTCGGACAGTTTGTGAGTAGATAGGATTACCTTTGGTTATAGTTACTTAAAATTTTTGTTACTAATATCTTTTGTTTTTGAATCATTTTGATTTCCAAATATGCATTTCCCTTTCCTCTCATCCAGAGAGCTATCCCTTAATATAAAGAACGGAAAAGAAGGAGAAAACCCCAATTTGGTGAAATTAATCACATGTCAGTTAGCAGTATATGCAAGGTTCTACTACCCATACCTCCTATATCTTCCCCTTTGGTAATACTTAAATTCTATTCCTCAAAGGATTCTGTCACAGATTCATCCTCAGTATTTTCTATATATGCCCTAATACTTTTGAAAGAGACAAAAGATCAGAACAATGTAAATATTAAAATGAATATCTAATACTCCAAGTATTATATTTAATAATATATATTAAATTTAACTTGAAGTACAGGAAAAGTAAAAGGCTAGAGAAACTAGAGAGCTCCTCCGCCTCCATGCCTCCATGTGCAACAGAGAGAGCTCCACCACGTGAACCGAAACTAAAAACTCCTACCTTGTCATGACGCACATACACAAAAGGGAAAATTTGGGAATTGTGGGACATGTAGTCTAAGGGTTCAAGATTCTAATTAATAGAACAAATTGTAGTATGCAAAATTCCTGCTTGTCATCTCTCAGGTAGTTGGTCTGGATATTCTTTTGCCAAGTCAGAACTGGACAAATGTCTCTGAGAAACCCGAGTTATTAAAGATGATAAACTAAAGGATCATTTGTGATTATTGATGAGAGAGAAAATCAGAGACAGAGATACAAAGATGGAGTGCGTATGTCTAAAATTACCGAGCCTTTTGGCTTTCTAACCAAATCCTGATATTGTAAGAGAAGAGAGCCGTACTTTATGCAACAGTAAAAGATATCAAAATGTTGTTGTTGGATATATCATAAAAGGGATTCATTATATGGGAATAGAGGACAGACTAGATGACTTCCAAAGTTCTTTCTGATTCTAGGATTCTAATAATGCCTTAAAATACACCAATAAAAGTTCACAGTTTAAAGGAATTTATTCCATTGTTATGTTAATGATTTCTTCTTAGTTTCTCCATTTAAAAAATTCAGACTTTTAAAATATCAGAACTGATTAAAGTAGGAGAATATCTGTAATATTTAAGAATATGTATGAAAGAAAAAGATTGATAGAGCTTCTCCTGATGTTACTTCCCTCAGAGTCTTCTGTCTCCTGTAGCATTTGGATTTGGTTGTGAGTATTTTGCCCTCCTCGAGGAGCAGGGCATTGGAGTACAGTGGGACAACCTCTTCGAGAGCCCTCTAGAGGAAGATGGCTTCAGCCTTACCACCTCAATCTCTGTGATGTTGTTTGATGCCTTCCTGTATGGTGTGATGACCTGGTATATTGAGTCGGTCTTTCCAGGTATACTTTGTTCTACCACTCAAACCTATATTTGTCCTCTCTAGAAAATTCTGTCCCTGGTCTCAGATTTCATGAGATGTTCTATTTCCTTCCCATTAATCTTTTGCCTTACGGTAGAGTCTTTATGAGGATTCTGTTCTCCTTGGAAGAAGACAAAGTTTTATACATATGTCAAACTGAATAGACCAAATATAGAAAGTAGTTGCCACTCTAAAGGCAGTGTTAGTTGAACTAGGCAGCCTTTTATGATCTTTACAAACTCTTATCTCTATGTTTTGGAAGTTGTGGCAGATGGGTTTTGGTACTTTGGTATTCAAATCTTTATTCTACCATTGACTCGATGTTGGATCTTGTAAGAATCCACAAACTTCTCAATATTTCCTTATACAGAATGTGAGATGGATTCATTTCATGGTATATAGTATTATTTAACGATAGTAATAAATAGCTGTAATAGCTAGCATTAATATAGTGCTTTAAATTTTGCAAAGCACTCTATATGCATTATTTCTTTTAATCCTCATGACAACTTTGTAAGGTGGATGCTATTATTATCATTTTACAGATGGAGAAACTGAGGCTGAGAGGTTAAGTCTCTTGCCCATGGTCACACAACTAGCAAGGGTCTGAGGCAGGATTTGAACTCAGATGTTCCTGACTCTAGGTCTAACAATCTCTTCATTAATACCAACTGGGTGCCTAAACACCATACAGTTGCTTATCTGGCTTAGGTGCCAGCATATGATTCTTTCTCCCTGACTGTGACTAGGCATATGCAGCCCTCATCATTTCATCTGTCTATTATTCCATCGTTATTGCCTCCTACTTTCTATTGTAACATATTATTGGTCCCTACTTTATTTTACCTTCTGTCTGTCTACTTCACCTGCAATCTATCATATGCATTATAAGCAGATTTATCTTTCTAAAGTAGAGCTTGAATCATCTCATTTTCTTGCTCAAAAGATGTCAGATGCCTGTGGAAAAAAGTAATAAGAGTTCCTTAAGTCCTTCCATAATCGAATCCTAATTTACTTTTCTTGTCGAGATCTCCCTTGCAGCTAAGTTCTTTCCAACTAGGCCTTTTACTCTATCCACATGCATATTAAAAAAATTCTAGGTAGAATATTTTTCTATCCTGCTTTGTATACTCCCATTTCCAAAGCCCACCTGCCCTACTCTTTTCTCTCATAGTTTCTGACTTCTCCTTTTCCTTCCTGACCCAGAGCACATTATACCACATTCATGAAACATTCTCTGATGATTCCAGTCCACAGTGAGTTCTGTCTCTTGTGAATTCTTACAGCACTTATCTTCTGGATCAGTTATTTGGCACTTAACCATGCACTTCCATATTTGATACTAATGGCTTATGCATGTATTCCTTCTCCGAAATTATGAGCTTTTTGTCAATACAGTTCATTCAATTCACCATGCACCTCTTGATAAAACAGCTCCCACCCTCAAGCTGTTTTATTATATTATACTGCCAACAGAACTGCATTTTATACTTCTTTTCACCTCCCAGAGTACCTAGCACAGTGGCATTAATAAGACATTATGGTATAGTGAAAAGATAACTGAGCTGAGAGTCAAAACATCTGAGTTCAGTTTTTTTTTTTTACTTAGTAGCTATGTGATCTTAGACACATCAATTCTCTGAGTCTCAGTTTCTCTTCTGATAAAATGAATTTTGACTAAGTTATCATGGGGCAGAGGGTTCTCCCCTCTTCTAGGCTTAGCTTTTTAATTCTTCATCAATTAATATTTTTAAAGAAGTACTTTATAAGAAACTGAAGTTTTAGTCATTTAGCTTTTCTATTTCCAGGAGGCTCCAAGTTATTTATTAGGATAGAACTTGTGCTGTGTTCAGTGTAGGAAATCCAAGGGAGATAACTTTAAGCTTGGCTAATATCTGTTTTTCATTTTCAGGTCAATATGGAATTCCGAGACCCTGGTATTTCCCTTTCACCAAGTCTTATTGGTTTGGTGAGGAAAGTGATGAAAAGAGTCATCCTGGTTCCAGGCAAAAAGGGACTTCAGAAAGTAAGTTCTGCTGAAAGTCTTCAATTCTGCTCCTTACTTTTTTCCATTGATTGTTGATATTCCTTTAGAGAACACTGGCTATGACCTTGCAGAACTCTAGAATCATATGTCAGTCAACAAAACCACACTTTAACAGAATGCCTCATTCACTATTTTCTTGTGCTTTTCATATTGTAATTGGTTGACATCACAAGTGTGTGTCTAAGGATTATCCTGGAATCAGTGCTTCTAGTTCTAGATGACATTTCTTTTCTCTCTCTCCCTAGCTGCCACAGTAGGAGCTTGAATTACTTCCCTTATGCTCACCCTGCTCTTACCCCATCCTGAGCCATATTACCTAGAGGAAGAAATGGGTGTGAGGGAGGCAGAATATTGAGTTCTCCCTTTCTTACCCTGATTACATAAGTGTGTATGGCAGTTCCAAATGGCTGTCATCTTTTATTTTTAAGAATTTATTTTTTTAAGACTATGATAACCACAGTTTTGGATCCCTGGCTAAGCATATTTGAATCAGTTTTTTCCATTTCTGTAGCAGAAGGAAACAAGAAGAGTCCTAGGTTAAGGATGGAAACTTTCTTAGCATAGTGGGTGATATTCTTGGGGAATATTTCTCATTTGTCACATTGCTTCAAGGGATAAACTGTGCAGTATCTGATGGGCGATGGAGCCTTGCTGTTGATGACAGGCTGTTGACATGTTGTCACCGTTGTAATAATTAGATTCACTTTCAGAATCTAGAGGCAGACTACTTCTGCCCATCAGTGCAATGGATTTTACTGCTGGATTTTTCTACATCTACTATTTACTTTCTGAACTTCTTTCTTATAGTCTGCATGGAAGAAGAACCTAGCCACCTACGTCTGGGGGTCTCCATTCAGAACCTGGTAAAAGTTTATCGTGATGGCATGAAGGTGGCAGTAGATGGCCTTGCATTGAATTTCTATGAAGGGCAGATCACATCTTTTCTGGGACATAATGGAGCTGGGAAAACAACCACCATGTAAGAAGAGGACATTTTGCTTTTATAGAGTAAATGAGAAGGAAGTTCTGAGACTTAATTAGAAAACTATGTCCTAAATTGATTATGTGTTGTATGCATTTGTGTATATGTGTTCTTATACATACATACACCTTTGTATCCAGATACATAATACATGTACACATGTGTATTTATAGGCACGAACAGGAAATAAATTACATCTCTATATACACATATGTGCACAAATGTAAACATGTATGTTTATACAAATTCACATTTTCATGTGTGTGTGTAATAATTTTGTAATGCATGCATATAAAAAGGGAGCATGATGCCAAATGGAGAGATCTGGTTAACTCTTGGAACTTTAGAGCATTTTTAGAAAGTGTAGCATGCAGACATCTTGAGAGCTAATCCCACTACTTGAGCTTTCTTGGTATTCCTTTCTAATCAGGATGAAAAAAAGATGATTCTGTGAAAGAGTATCCAAGTTCAGAAAGATACTTATTTGTAGTAAACAGACATTTAAGCAGAAAGTTCAGAGGATTTTTAAAATCTGAAAATGACTTTATTTGGGAGAATGTCTTAAACTAATCAGGACCCTAATTGATGCAAAATCTCATGTTTGCCTCAGGTGGTGACACTGGGCCACAGCTTTCAAAGTGTAGTTCATGAATGACTGTCAGTTTTTATGAGACCCAGAAGGGGCCTTCAGAGGTTCCCAGTGGTGATCCAAAATGTAAATTTCATAAAAATGTGTGTTTGCACTTAAGGTGGATTTACCACTGCAAATTTGAGTCTATATTACCACCCCTCAGTGACTTTTTAAAAGTATAGGATTAATTGCATTTGAATGAAACTGAAACAAAAAATACTTTATGATTTATTATATAGGTGGCAAAGAAGAATGGAAAGAGTTGGTTTACAGGACTTTTTACTACCACAAATGTAGAAAAATTTAAGGGTTGTCAGTTTGGCATTTATTTACAGTGCATTTCCCTTATATTTAGGTCCATCTTGACTGGCTTGTTCCCCCCAACCTCAGGCACTGCCTACATCCTTGGAAAAGATATTCGTTCAGAGCTGAGCACTATACGGCAGAACTTGGGGGTTTGTCCTCAGCACAATGTGCTTTTTGACATGTGAGTAACAGCCATGTGCTTTCAGAGAATTGAAAGACCTTTGTTGTATGTGCTTCTGTAGTGGGTGACCAAGAAATGGCACAAGTGATGGAGCCGTGTGGGACCCTGGGAATACCATTCTAGGTGGGGTTTCCTTCTACCAGATGCTCCCTGGCTAAAACAAGTATCCAGGGAAGTATTAAATAGTAGCATTTAGGAGCAACTGTTGTTGCGAGGGAGAGATCACAGAAATGCAACATATTGTCCAGAAAGGTGCATAGAGGAGGAGGGAGGTGCAACCTTATTTCCTTGCCCATTCTGGTGGGATTATCTCTGTATATCTCCAGTCTTGCTGAGCACTGTTTCTTCCTTCTATTTCCTCAAATCGTTGCAGTTTGAGCAGCTTATTCTAGCAATGAGATGTCAGCCCTTCAACTTTCAGAGCTTGATGCTCAAGCTTGTTTTGAAGGCAGCCGTTTTTGTGTTAAGGAGCTAATAAAAGAATTCCCACCCATTTACTCCCACTGTGGCAAATGATGAGTGTGTTTCATGATTTACTGGAAGGGAGAAAGAGACGGACAGACAAAATTTTTCTTAGGAACCCAGAACTTTTAATTTATTGCTATATTTAACCATGCTCAGGGTTTCTTTCCCTATCCTTTGTTCTGGGGCCCCATGCTCCCATGACTGCCTCCTGAGCCAGGTTTGATGAAAGCAGCCTTTATCTCAATTGGGAGAATAGAGATCCATGACTTTATTTCAAAACTAATCCTTATTTAATAGTAGAGTAAGATCTTTCAAAAAGTCCATTCTCAGCAGTTGATTATTTAGTAGTTTACTAAGTAGTAAAAACACTCAGTAATTTACTATTCTTGTATTAGGAACCTTGATTTTTTTTAGCATTTTGGCATTTTGATGGATCTGTGATTTCACCGATAAGGGCATTCCATCCAAAAATGCAAATTACAACCCATCATTGCTGTCTCATCCTAATAATTGATTGTTTTTCAGGGATTGGAGTTTTCAAAAGTTTCTCATTTGCTTTTACATTATAATAAGCCTTGTTCCTTTTATAATTAATTTGACAAATAATGTAAATCCTGCTCTCACTAACAGGACCCCAGCTGACCAGTAGCATGTCTACTCTTTCCATAGGCTAACTGTAGAAGAACACATCTGGTTCTATGCCCGTCTAAAAGGGCTGTCAGAAAAGAGTGTAAAGGAAGAGATGCAGCAGATGGTACTAGATGTTGGTTTGCCACACAAACTGAAAAGTAAAACAAGTCAGCTGTCTGGTAAGTTTCTAAATATTGCCTCTACCCCCACCTCTTCAAATGAGATCAAATGAGATATTTGTAAAACATTGAGCACAGTGCTTGGCAAATAGCAGTCACTTCATAAATACTTCTTCTCCCTCCTCCTCTTCAGGTTCAGAGATATCAGCTAGCTTCATACTTCATGTGGAAAAGATGAAGGAGAGTTCAACTCTTTTAACAACGTTCATTCCAGAACTTATGCAAACTGTTCCAGTCTTCTTTGCTATCCTTTCCCTTGGTTTCTTTCCCCTTTCCTTTTTCCTTTGTCTTTTTGTTTCTCCCTTGTCCCCTAGTTTTCCTCTTTGTTCGTTTTCTAAAGAGCTGAGTGGAAGATAAGGTTTTAAATGGGAGAGCTAGAGAAAGAATGGATTTGGGAGACATTTTAGTTCTTTTTTCCCCTTTACCTAAGTGGTAAAAGTGGGAAGAGGACAGATTTTCCAGTGTGTTATGTTTAGATTTTATTTATCTGTGGCAGCTAGGTGGCACCATAGTGTATAGAGCTCTAGAGGGGGAGAGAGCAAGAGAGAGAGAGAGAGAACACACAGAGGATGGACACAGAGAGAAGACACACACATACACATGACACAGAAAGACTCACATACACACACTGTAATATGCTATACAATCCAGTAACACTGGTCTCCCAGATACTCCAAGAATAAGTCAATCCATCTCTCTGGCTGTCCTCCATAGAGGAATTTTGCTCCTCTGCTCCAGCTATTGACCTACCTAACTTCCTTTAATCTCAGCTAAAGTCCCACCTTCCACAGAAAGCCTTCCCCAATCCTTCTTAATTCTAGTGTTAATTATTTCCTATTTATCCTATATATAGCTTGCTTTGTATATATTTATTTGTATTTTGTCTCCCTCCCCTTAAATTAAAAACTCCTGGAGGATAGAGACTTATCTTTTTCTTCTTTTTGTATCCTTAGTACTTAGCCTGGCACATAGTAGGTACTTATGAAATTTTATTGATCGAATGAATGAATATAGTATACTAATATATACAATCACTACGTATATTAAAGCACTAAAAATGGAGTATATATTGTATATTTTTAAGTGTGTGGATATATTTCCCCCCTCCCCCATTATTAGCTTGGGAGAGTTCCAGATCAATGTTAGTAGTAAGACCAAAGATTGCAGTATGATGCAGTGAAAATTAGTTGATCCCTAAAGATGCTAACTTCTTGTTGCTAACCTCTTGCAGAAGAATCATGCTGGCCTCACCTCAGCAGTCAGAAGGGTAGGACAGTGTTCTTGGATGGATTCTTGAGTCCATTGTCTCTTGGCTATGAAGTTCTAGATCATAGATTCTTCTTTATTAATTTATTATCTACCCCAAGAGAATACTAAAAATTGATTTTTCTGTTTTTACAGGAGGAATGCAAAGAAAGCTGTCTGTGGCCTTGGCCTTTGTTGGTGGATCAAAGGTGGTCATTTTAGATGAACCAACAGCTGGAGTGGACCCTTACTCTCGCAGAGGGATATGGGAGCTGCTCCTGAAATATCGGCAAGGTGCTTTATTGTTTGTTTGTTTTTTAATTAAAAGAGACATTTGGCTTTGCATGACATGTGAATGTATCAATATAATTCTTCGTAAGCCCCTGCCCAGGGCATCAGAACTACCTAATGTGTCTCAGGAAAAATGTTGCTCTTCTTTTCTGAGACTCCAGGATCCAAATCTCTTAAAGGGGCTTGTTTTAATGGTATCATATGTTATTTCTACTTTTGAAAAATGGTTTCTTGATGCTTTTTTCTTTCTTACATCACTGCCGTATCCCAATGACTTTTGTCTTGTCTTGCTCCTGCCTTCCCACACTATCTTTTAACAAAGACTAGGCTGAGCAGCCCAGTACATTCCCCATACTGACTCTTTTGTAGCTACAGCCCTACACTTCTATGAGAAAGGCATGCTGCATTATCATTGTTCCAGAGCCCAAATCAGTAATTGCATTCTCTTTGATTTCTGGTGTCTTTTAGTATGGTTATTTATTTATTCTTTTGGTATATCTTTCTTTGCCTTGCATGTTTTTCTGTATGAATCTTCCTTAGTTTTTCCAAAGTCTTAATATTTGTCATATCTTATAATGCATTTTGTTGTATTTTATATATCACAGTTCATTCAATCCATCCCCAATTGATGGTCCCCAACCATATTCCCAGTTGTGAGCTACCACAATAATTGACTACATGAATATTTTCATACCTAATGGACTGTTTCATTAATCTTTGACTCTTTGATTCTGTGCTTGGTAATGGTATTTTCTTACTGCCAAGGTGCCTTTGTTTTGTAAGCCTTAAAATTCTGTGGTGGCAGGGATCCTTTCTTAACTAAACATGTTATCCTTAGAAGTGTCTAGGACAGGGTCCTGAGTATTTTAGGTGCCTAATAAATATTGAATTTAACTGAACAAGTGCCATGTGAATACTACTGAGGACGCCAAGCCTTAGCCATGTTAGAAGCAGCCATAACCAGACCAGTATTTAGGTTGCGTTCCTGTTTGTTTGTTATATCTTCCTCCTTTCAGTGGCTCATGATAGCAGGCACCATTACCATCTGTCCTTTGGTTTATGTCTTGCAGGTCGCACCATCATTCTCTCCACTCACCACATGGATGAAGCAGATATACTGGGGGATAGGATTGCCATAATTTCTCATGGGAAGCTGTGTTGTGTTGGTTCCTCTCTATTTTTGAAGAATCAGCTGGGAACAGGGTACTACCTGACCCTGGTCAAGAAGGATGTGGATTCCTCCCTCAGTTCCTGTAGAAACAGTAGCAGTACAGTGTCTTACCTGAAAAAGGTGAGAATCTCTTATTCCTGTTCTGAGGATGAATTCCCAAGAGTAGAAATCAAAGGCTTCCTCTCTTTAATTCCCAGTTCTACTGCTGTCTCATTCTTTGACTTTAAGGAAACCCATCTCCCCTTTCTGCTGCTCAGTTCGGTTTATTCTGGAATGTACCAGGTCTCATGGAAGAATGGTTGCCCCAGAGGAGAAATAAAGAATTCAGGCTGACTTTATTCCAGCAAATTAATCCTATATAGTATGCAGTACAGTGCTTCAGAGGCATCATGACTCACGAAAAAGCTTTCCAGGGCTTTGTTTTGTCAGTAGTAGATGTCTCCTGATGTTTGCAGTACACCCTGAAGCCTGCGGTTTGAAAGAGCTGCTCAGGCATAGAAAAACTGGGAGTGGGGGGGGGGGCTTGGCATGTGAGTAGGGAAACTTGGGATTTGGCCCAGCTTCACTACTTACTTGTGTATGATCTTGAATAAGTGATTTGTGTCTTAGTGCTTAAAATTTTTCATATGAAATTAAGATAATTAGATTACAGGTAGGCAGCAAATATTTGTTAATTGCTTTTATGGAGGTGCCAGATGCTGTGTTAAGGGGTTACAAATACAAGCCCTCAAGGGGTTTCTTTTCCTCTTTGCTTGTATTCTTGAATAGTCATTGTGGGGATTAATGAGATCATATAAGGGACATATGTGTTTATAATTCTTTGGAGAACCGGTGTTTCCTTATAAATCTCAGAGCATTATTTGTTATCTGTTTTTCCTTTTGCCTGTCAACATTTCCCACTGTAGCAACAACTAAAGTCAATAGCCTAGAGTCAATACCTAGTTCCAGGGTCCAGCCTGTTAGCTGTTCATGGTACCTTTGTACTTGAGGCTCATGCTAGCTCCACAGGCTAGTATGGCAGCTGATTCAGTTAAATATCTGAGGGTCATTGGCATTGTCATCACTCACTACCTAATTGTCTGTTTGATCAGGCAACTTATCCAAACAAGGAAACTGGCTTCAGTTATCTAGATAATAGATAAAAGTTACAAGCCAAATCAATTCTTTAAATTTTCACGTAAGAACTTATTTTTAAACGACTCAACAACTCATTAAAAGTGAAAAAATAATAACATTATTTTTAAGTTTATAGCTTTGTTTTTCAAAATTTAGTTCACTGGAGTAATTCCCCTTGTTTTTCTAGAGAAGTCTATCCCTTTGGGTGATGATATCAGTCACTCTTTCCCCATTTCCCTTCTCTCAATAGCATTATCATCATATTTGCCCCTATAGTCTGACTTAAAGCCATTATACACACTCTGCCACAGCTAGACAAGGGGAAAGAACACTCAGATTTGAGTTAGAGGCCCTGGGTTCAAATCTTAGTTCAGCCACTTACTACTTGTGATATGTTGGGCAAGTCTATTCACCTCTCTATGGCTTAATCTTTCTCAACATTTAAATGGTGAAGATGCACAAGATGACCCCTACAATCCCTTCTAGTTCTGTCTATTATTCTGCTTGTATATTTTAAGATATTTTCATTGAATGGTTAATTAACATAGTGCCTAACATGGTAAGTACTTAAGAAATGCTGATTGACCAGGTTCCATGCCTAACACCATCCTGACTCTTGTTTTGTCCAGTATTGGGCAAAGATTTTGTTTGTTACTTTAATTCCTGTTTCTTATTCCAAGAAGAATAAACATCTTGTACTCTTGTAAAATTAATATCTCTGAAGCCTGGGGTATATGATTAAAGCACATGAAGTATGTGCCTCTTAGAGCATCTCCTGAGGGCACAAGGGAGCTGGTACCAAACATGAAGGGAATGAAGCAGATTTCTCATTCTCTTATCTATCTGTTGGTATGAACATAATCTCTGCTTTCTTCTTTGCCATCAGGAGGACAGTGTTTCTCAGAGCAGTTCTGATGCAGGCCTGGGCAGTGACCATGAAAGTGACACCTTGACAATAGGTAATGATTATGATATTTCTGACTTGAAAGGTTTGTGCCCAGCAAGGTTTTGTGTGGGAGCAATCAAGCCTCAACATTCTGCACATATGGCTATTTTAGGGATCTCCTTTACAGTTTTATGCATCATTGAAAAATGTAATTTCTTAAGCATCATTTGACTAGAGACCAACTTTTACTCTCCAAGGGGGAGAAAAAAGCAAAAACATAAATAAAGCTATCAGAAAGTATCCAGCCTCTGGCTTATCTGAGAAAAGGATATTTAGCCTAATTGTATTTGGAATCACCAATAGAGATATCTGAATTGAGGTTCTTTCTCTCTTTTTATTTTTAAACCCTAATTTTTTAAACCAAATGCTATGTTTTGGTTCCAAGACAGAAGATTAGTAAGAGTTAGGTAGTGGAGGTTAAATGATCCACTTAGCTGCCCCCAAGGTTCTTTTTTTAAATATCACTTTTAAGATTTGTAAAACATTTTACATTGCCTCATTTAATCATCACAGCAACCTTATGAGATAGGCATTATTATTTTTCCCCTTTTCTAGATGAAGAAATGAAGACAGAGGTTAATGATGACATAGCCAGTGTCTTAGGAAGGATTTAAATTTAGGTTTTTGTAACATCCAGGTTCTCTGTTCTATCTACTGTACCACCTAATTGACTTCATAGCTAGCCCCCTTTTGCTTATTTCTATTCCAACGTGACAGATCCTTGTTTGTCATTTTCTAGAACATAAGCAAATAGGGAAAAAAGATATAGGCCACATGTTGCATTATAGGACAAGAATCACATTGATTCTGTTGGACTTTTGATCTCTAGATGTTTCTGCTATCTCCAACCTAATTACAAAGCATGTCTCAGAAGCTCGGCTGGTAGAGGACATTGGACATGAATTGACCTACGTGCTGCCCTATGAAGCTGCCAAGGAAGGAGCATTTGTAGAGCTCTTCCATGAAATTGATGACCGACTCTCTGACCTGGGCATTTCAAGTTATGGAATCTCAGAGACTACGCTGGAGGAGGTATGTTGGGCAAGGAATGTTTTTCCAGCTGCATAAATTAGGTAGAGTAAATAATTCCAAAGACCAGGGCAAAAAAATACCACAGGATGACCTGAAGTTTGCTTGCTTTGGAACCTTTCCACCTCTTTGGGCCTCAGGATCCTGAGCATCTAGGAAATCCTGCCTTTGATTAACTACTTCAGGTTGGGTTTGAATCAAAGACACAAAAGAAAAAAGAAGAATTTTAAGGGAGCTCAATAGAGAAACTCTTTCATTGCTGGATACCTTCTTCTGTGATGCTAGCAGAGAACCATGGAAATTTATTCAGAGAATCAGGAAAACTTGATAGCAAAGAGTCAGTAGTCCATCTGTCCCATCCTCCAGAAGCTCAGGGCATGGTTCTCATTTTGACCCATTTGTGTTTGAAGTATTCTTTAATGCAAAACTTTCATCAGCATCTTATAAACAATAATTCCCCAGCTACTAGTACTCTCCCCCAAATTTCTGAGTATATATTTTCCTAGTTACTTATATGTAGACATACTGTTTTCTCCCAATAGTATAAAAGCCTCTCGATGGCATGGACTGTTAATTTCTGTATCCCTAGTACCCAGTATATTATTCTGTGCATAGTAAAAGCTTTAATAAATTATTGTTGAAGTGAGTAGTTAAACTAGATAAAACCACTGCCTGGGCATGTGAGCTTGGAGAACTTTTTAGAGCTTGCATTTCACAGGTATTCATGGATCTTTCATTAGTGGGACAATATTATTTATGGAAGCTAGGTGGCACAATTTATAGAGCTGTGGACCTAGAGTCTGGAAGACATGATTTCAAATCATACCTCAGATACATACTAGCTCTGTGATCCTGGACAAGTCACATAACTTTTGTTGCCTCCATTTACTCATTTATAAAATGGAGCTAATAATAGCACCTCTTTTCCAGGGTTCTTGTGAGGACCAAATTAGTTAACATTTGTAAAGCACTTTAAAACATTAAGTGCTATGTAAATGCTAGTTGATTAACTGTTAGATCAATAGTATCAATGTAGTGTTTTGTTTTTTTCCTGCAAGCTGTGGCAATATGCAAGACCTATTTTCCTTGTTTCTAAGATCATAGAAAATTGGGAACTTGGGATTTAGAACTGGAAGGAGGCTTGGAAATTATCTAATCTAATTACCTAATTTTTTAGGGTTTATCATGCCATTCAAAAGATTATTCAATTATAATATCATTAAGAGTAACATTAATAAAAACTGTTTCCTAATTTCATCTTCTAGATATTTCTTAAAGTGGCTGAAGACAGTGGAGTAGATGCAGAGACATCAGGTAATTTTCTCAATTTAAGTTGTATTGTCTTTGTTGCACAGTCTATTACAATTAAAATGAGCTTGCTCATTTAGAATTTGAAGAATGGAAAAGAAGGATGCTTTATTTTTGTCTTTAATGTCATTCTGTCCCAAGTGCATTTCCAGTATTTGGGGGCTAGTGCAGAATTCATTTGAAAATAAGTAGAGTATATGAAAACTAATTAATGTCCTTCTTCCTCATGTTTCCCCTTAACTTCAGATGGAACCTTACCTGCAAGAAGAAACAGACGTGCCTTTGGAGACCGACAGAGCTGTCTGCGCCCATTCACTGAAGACGATGCTTTCGATCCTAATGACTCCGATGTGGATCCAGGTAAACATGAACAAGAACTATACCATATTATTTGAAACAGTGTTTTTCCTCATACTTGCCTCTCAGAAAGTTTTCCTAAAAGAACCTCTACTAACATTTGCTGTAGTTGGCCTTTATACTTTAGATTGGCAGTATGGTTCAGTGGAATATATTATGAGGTTGGATTTTAGAGTCAGTCTAATTTTACTACTTGTTTCTCATCTATAAAAACGAAGATGTTGGACTAGATGACCTTTAAGGTTTTCTTCCAGTCTTCTAAATTTATGGAATTATGAAATGATTACAAAAATGGAGATACTCATTGAATGTTTACACATAATCAAAGTGGATTATTATTATTATGCTAAGTGTACTTTTCCCTTTCATATTTTAGCATGTACATGACTTGGCAGATGTCAATAATGAATCTTATTTGTTCTGGAATGATATGGTCCAAGAGTTTTTACCTTTTCTTTGTCATAGACTTCTTTGATAGTTTGGTGAAGTAGCTAGACTACTTCTTAGAATAATGTTTTTAAACATGTAAAATACATATAACAAAAGAAGTGAATTATGGTTAAATATTTTGCCTCCAATATTTTCCTTAGCATGAATCATATTTTATCATCATATGATTGCTTTTTGAAACATATTTATCTTATTTTGAAAATCACAATGGTGCTAAGCATTTGATCTAGAGACAATAAGAAAATAAATACAGACTTTTGCATCCATTAAATTATAAGTTTCTTAAGTGCAAGCACCATTTTCTCCTCTTTTTGTAACTTTTAGCACTTGACAACCTTGGCACATAGTAGGCAGTTAGTAAATGTTTATTGAGTGATTTGTTGTTACATGTACACACATTCATCCAAACAGCTTAATCATATGACATTTTCAGAGTTCCAAGGTGTGACTGAAGAGGCCATTGTTTATCTTATTTGGGCCATAATTTTAAGGACTGAATTCAATATCTTTCTTTGGAATGCAGATTAAGATGGACTGAATCCAAATATCATCCCAAATAGGATTGGTCAGTTTGTTTTTTGTAGTGAAAAATATGTTAGTATTTTTTAAAAAATCTGATAGACCTGATTAGGCTAAATGGCCACATAGCATCAAGATTTGCCTGAATGCATCTTTTAACATTCGAAACCTGATTTTCAGTCTTTTACAAGGACCTGGATTTTGTTGTTCCCATCATGTGGAAGCTGGTAGGTGGAGGCTTTTGTTCTGTTTGACATTTTGAATTTGTCATTTGCCATGATAGCTCTTTATTTCAGTAGCCATTTTTGAGGAGGCACACGTCAGGAATTGGAGTTTGAAAAATCAGAGGCAATCAGAGAATTAAAGGAAATGGAAGGTTGTGGCATTTGACTAAGATTACTATGACAACCCATGAGGTGACACCCTGGGTCCTTTTCTTTCAGAATCCCGAGAGACAGATCTTCTCAGTGGCATGGATGGTAAAGGCTCTTATCAGGTGAAGGGTTGGAAACTCACCCAACAGCAGTTTGTGGCCCTTCTGTGGAAGAGATGGCTGATTGCTAGGCGTAGCAGGAAGGGATTTTTTGCTCAGGTGAGAAACAATGCTTCTGTATACACTTTGGGGGTTGGAAAATAAGGTATCCATCTAGAAAGCTTTTTTTCTCTTTAAGCCTAGGAAGTAACTAGTCTGGGAGGCTGGTTATGTGAATCCCCTCACAGAGAATGAGAAGTTCCTAGAATTATTTGATGTATAACCATGCAAGCTGGAAGCCCGAGTTTTCCGGAACTTGACCGTTAACTGTGGATTGTTTGGGGGATTTTTGTAAGAAGCAACCTATCAGAGTCAGGTCATTCTTACCACACTTTAACAATTTACATAATATTGCCACTATAGCATTCTTTCAAAGAAAATTAGTTGAATGAGGGATGGAGAAATTATTGTGACTTAGAGACAAAAAATATAGGGTTAGAGTAATCTAGGCTATTCACCAAATCCCAGAATATTAGAACTAATGGTAGGTTTAAGAGTTTTAAAGAGACAATATTAGGACAAATAAAAGAAATTTCTTTTTTATACATTAGGTATTAAATGTGTTATTCCTAGAGTCCTATCTTATAGTCATTGTGATCAACATTTTACAGATAGAGAATGGAGTAACTTCAAAATGGATTTAGATAAATCCATGAATTTCAAAATTAAAATTAATTATGGCATAGTGCTTAAAAAAGGTCAATCTTAGTCCAGGTCTGGGTTTAAATCTCTGTTATGTTACGTGCTATCTTTGTGACCTTGCACATGTCATTCAGCTTCACCACTTAGTTTCTTAGTCTCTCAGTTGCATAGCAAGTACTGACCTGCCTTGCCAGGGGGAGTTTTTCTTCACTGGATGTTCCTTTGCTTGTGAAATCACAGATTTGGCCTAAAACTAAACTTAAACTAAAAACATGTCAAAAGTGGGATGTTACATGATGAGATAGTTATGGAAAATAAGTGGAATGGAAAATAACTAGATGTGACTTCTTAGAGGTGATTTAGTCCCATCCAGAAAACTAAAGCTCAGAGGGGCTAACAATAACCATTCCTATAAAATAGGCTGTGTAATTTTTTTCTTGTTGTAGATTTTACAGATGGGGAAACTGAGGCTTAGAGAGACATTAAATGATACGTCTGTTGTCATATAGTTAATTATTGGGGATCCCAGGACTTCTGACTCTCTTCCTTGTGATCTTTTTCATATCCCATACAACCCACCTGAGAGTAAACATGGACTGATGGGCTATTGATATGAGTTAGTCTGATATTTGGGGGATTCTTAGGTAGGGTGTATAACACAGTCTGCAATTCAAAGTCAATCCATGATGGTTTTCCTTTAAAAAGTTCATCTGCTCACAGTATAGGTTTACCATATCTTGGAAAGACTTTTTGTACCCTTATCACATGGCTTAGCAATGGCTACCACTGTTCAACAGAGTGCTAGGAATAGGATTTGACACGAGCATATTGGTGTGAGCATGGATGAGATCCCGGGGAGCTTTTATTGGAGTTTTCCTATTAATATTGGCTTTCTTCCTTCTGCCCACCCATTGGTTTCAGATTGTTCTGCCAGCAGTATTTGTCTGCATTGCCCTTGTCTTCAGTCTGATTGTTCCTCCTTTTGGCAAGTACCCCAGTCTGGAATTGCAACCATGGATGTACAGTGAACAATACACATTTGTCAGGTATGTGCCCCCTTGCTCCAGAGAATGGAAAACCAAAGAAAATGGAAAAGATATACTAAGTGTCCAGGGTGGTGAATGGGGTTACAAAATAAAATATATCCTAGCTTAAGTTACCTTGATTCATCTCATCTGGCTAGAAATGGATCACAACTAATGCTTGTCTAGAGCAGAGAACAGCCAAATTATTTCCAAGCACACTTATGTCAAGATTAGTATTTGTTTTATATAGGATATGCTTTCCTTAAATTCCACAGCTAAATGAGAATGTGTTTTTTTAAAAAAAATAATGATGCTCATCTCTTATATCAAGGCCATAATGCAATTCAATTTAGCAAAAATTTTTACTGTATGTAAGGAATTTTGAAAAGATATTTGCATCCAAAAATGAAAAACAGCATGATTCCTGCCCATAAGGTGTTTACAGTTTATTTGGAAAGTGGCAATATATTATGAGTCAGAATAGATAAATGCATTTCATAGAAGAAATGGAGTTGTATGAGGCTGAAGGGTTTCTGATAGCAAATAAGGCTTATTATCTTTCTTAAAATAATAAGTGATTATCTGTCACAATAGAAACACAAGAGCTTCACTCCTGTCCTTATTAGTTTATTTCTGGTATATCTGTAGCAATGATGCTCCTGAAGATGCAGGCACTCAAAAACTCTTGGATGCTCTGACCAAGAGCCCTGGTTTTGGTACTCGTTGTATGGAAGGACAGTCAAATCCGTAAGTATCATTTTAGCAATATCACTCTTTAGAGTTAAATTCCTCTAATCTACAGTTTTCCTGAAAATAGGTTGCCCACCAGATGGCAATCACACCATATCCATCTTGTACTCTTAATATTTAAAAAATTTGAAGCTAAAATAATAACTTGTCTACTTATAAGTATAGAATTTTTTTCTAAGAATTTTAAGAATTTTGAATTACTCAGAAGCAGAACATTATGGAAATATATGCTTGCTGTTTCTACTTCTTTAGCATTTAATTGAAACTATTCCTCTGTTCTTCATGATTAGAGGTGCTTTCCCCAATTTCTAAATATTATGTCATCTTTTTATTGACTCTAAGGTACAAATTAATATTATATATAGCCCCTTTCTGGCCTTGGAAGCAAGCAGACAGGGGTTCAAGTCTCAACTTTGTTATACACTGGCTGTGATAATTTAATCCTTCATTGTTCTAGGCTATAGTCTAAGACTTTGGGTTGTAGAGAAAGTGACAACAATTTTCCTCCCTTCCTCCTTCCCTCCTTTCCTCTCTCCCTTTTTCCTTTCCTCCCTTCTCTCCTTCCCCCCTTCCCCTGCTGACTTGGAATTACTATTAAGTATTGGTTCCAAGGCCAGAAGAGTGGTGAGGAATTGCGGTTAAGTGACTTGCCAAGAATTACACAGCTAGGAAGTGTCCGAGGCTAGATTTCAATCCAGGGCCACCTAGATGACCCCTCCATATATTTTTCAAAAATCCCCAGCAATGGCTCAGCAGTCATACGTACCATTTCTTTTAGTACCCTGAAATATAATTTACCTAGGCCTGGTGACTTTGAATTTCTTGAAGCCATCTTTGTTCTCTCTTGTTGCTTCCTTGCTTGTCTGCTGTCTTCAAAACTAGGGTGTTTATCAAACTTCCTTATGTTCTTATTATATCTATTTTTTAAAAATTCAAAGATTTTATTTTCTTAATTACATGTAATAACAATTTTCAACATCTTTTTCCAAAAATTATAAGATCCAAATTTTCTCCCTCCCCCTCTCCCTTCCTCTCTCTTGGAGATGGTTAGCAATTTGATCTGGGTTATACATGCTTTATTATGCAAAACATATTTCTATTTTTAAAAAGCAAGTTGGTAAAGGATAGGAAGAAGTATCAGCTGTTAAAAGTCTCCTTGGGAAATCCAGTCCTTTCCAAGTGACTTTAGATTCAATTTTCTATTGTCTTCAGGCATATTTCCTGTGAAGGAGGTGAGGATAAATGGACCACTGCTTCTGTCCCCGACTCTGTGATGGACATTTTTCTGAAAGGGAACTGGACAATGGAGAACCCTTCACCTGCCTGTGAGTGCAGTAGTGACAAGATAAAGAAAATGCTTCCTGTATGCCCTGCGGGTGCAGGTGGATTACCTCCTCCCCAAGTAAGTTTATTCATTTTCAGCCTCCAATAAAATAATAGCCATGGCAGGATTTATTTTAGTTGTGTATTAAGCAGGAAAGAATCATATTTCATCAATTAAATTTTCCAGTTATTTTTGTGATTTTAGTCTGAGTTGTTTTAATGCTCTTGTTCCACAGGTGAAAATATGGAGGACTTTAAAAAGTAGTATTGTTTTTCTCTTGTGCAGTACAATGTATTCACATCTTACTGTCCTCTTTGTCATTCTACAGTTTATAAAAACTGCCATTAAAATTTTAAGAGCCGTCTCTTTGGATCATAATGTTCCGGCTTCCAAACCAAAGCAAACAATTTAATGTCTCTTAAGAAGGCAGAGAAGTTAGATTGTACTGCACTTTCTTGATGGAGTGAACTCCTTTCAGACTTCAAAATGTGCATGTATGAAGCAGTTTCTTTGGCATTCAAACTTGGCAAGTGAGGTGTCTATAGTGAGGATCCAAAATATTTGATCCTTCCCTCTACTTTGCCCCATCATCAGTGTTCTAAACTCAAGGAGAACACCTAAAATAGTTCATGAGACGAGAGAAGAGAAACATGGTTATTGCTTTGTGTGTTAAAAGGCAATATTTGAATTAATTGGAACTCAGTTCATAAACTTTGAGAAAAGAAGCATGAACAAAATTCTCTTGAATATTTCTCAGCTGTCGTCCTTTGTTATATAAAATAATTATTTGGGTACCATTTTCTTTTAGTTAGTTGTAATAAAAACTGCTGAGCTTAGAAGGTTGGGGGTTAGTTAAAAGCCACATGTGGTAGACAAAATGGAGCAATAGACTCCATTTGATAGTGCCTTCCCACTGTCGAATATTCTGGTTATCTTCATCATTTAAAAAATTTATATTTATATTTATTTTAATAATTAAAATTTAATTATTATATAATAATTATATTTATACATAATACATATAAATAATTAAATTTAATAATTAAATAATTAATAAATATTATTTATATCTTAATATATATATTTATTTATATGCTGTTACCCCACTAGTCCCTTTGAGAGTAGAGACTTGTCTTCTGTTGTATTTCTTTGAATTCCCTGTGCTTAGCTCAGTAACTGGCATGTAGTAGGCACTGAAATACTTATTGACTATTGATTGGCTTGATTATTGACCTAAATGGGCTACTGCAACAGCAATTTCCTCTGGCCTATGTTGTATAATTACAAAAAGTCCCCAAATCTCAGTTTTACTTTTCAGTAATGTATCCATTTTCATGTTTTAGGGTTCAGTTTGAACCACTTGTTAATATGTAACAGTAAAGACAATTGTTTTTGATTTAACAGAGAAAGCAAAACACATCTGATATCCTTCAGAACTTGACTGGAAGAAACATATCAGACTATCTGGTGAAGACCTATGTCCAGATCATAGCAAAAAGGTGTTTGTTTTATAATTTCTGTTCATTATTTATTAGAAATTTAATTTAAGAGAAACTTTTTCTGATAGAATGGAGTGGTGGGAGGGGGTCAGGGAGGAAAACCACATTCTCCGGATAACAGTATGCTTGGTAATTTGTTAAGATAGGATCCCAACACTGATTAGATGATTTGTAGTATGCTCTTTCAATTAATTGTGCTCATATTGCTATATCAGTTTATATGCATTGCTCCATTTGACCTTCACAGCAATCCTATATGCTGTATAGTACAAGTATCATGACTTAGCCCAAAGCCATGCAGGTAGTAAGAGAGCCAGAATTTAAAACTGGTTTTTGGATCCCACATTACATTTCTACAGGGGTACTTCTCAGTGGGATTTTTCAAGTAACTATAAATAAGAGATGGAAGCCCAAATAAATGACTCAGAGATCAAAAAGCAATTGCTCTAAATTCTAAACATCCACATGCAATTCTCAAGTAATTGTTTGCAAATTCAACATTCCTTTGTAGGGAAAAAGCAGTCTCTTTAAATCATATAATTAGGATTTTTGTGAGTACTCTCTGTGTAAAAATAATTGTCCAGGCATCATGGATTCATTCAATACATTAATCATACTAGAAAGGACACAGTTTGCAAAGCTTAAGAAGGATGCCAGCCTGATTATTGACTTCTATCACACTCCCTTGCTGCTCTTATCTCCTAAGTATTCCCTTCCCTTCCCTCTCTTCCCCCTTTCCCCTTAGTATTCTGTTTTTCATTTATTCATTTGCCACTGACAGAAGCTGTTTCAGTGTTGTCTTTGAAATGATTCTTGTTTCTTTGTCTTTGGTTTTTGCAGCTTAAAGAACAAGATGTGGGTAAATGAGTTTAGGTAAGTCTGACTTTTTTTTCTTTCTATCATTGATTTCCTCATGATGGGAGTGATGAAATCTTTTGGCTTGCATGATAATTCATTTGGAATTTTACACTTGATTGAGAATTACTTGGGGGAAAGCAGAAAGTGGCCCCACTTACGTAAAAAAAGTCTTTGAATTGATACAAGTATTAGTTTCAAGGCAGAAAAATGAAAAGCCTACACAGTTGGGGACTTGCTCAGTTATACACCTAGGAAGTGTCTGAGGCCACCTTTGAACCCAGGTCCTCCCGTCTCTAGGTCCACCACTCTATCCACTGAGCCACCTATCTACCCCAGACACTTTACTTACTTTTGACTCAAGTTTGGCAGGAAAAATGGTGGTGCAAAGTATATATATTTCCCCTGAATTATATTTTACCTAACGAAGCCAGATGAGTTGTCACAATTCTGAGAGATTTGAGGGTAGAGAGTCAGAACTACTAGGGACTGAACAAGGTTCCAGGGAGCTTAAGGAAGAGTTCAAAGTCACTGTTGAGTTTTGGATCCAGGATGTTATTAGGATTGGGAAAAAGCTTTAATAACCCATACCACTTTGAGCTTTGAAGAGAAAGTAGAAGAGGGGGAAAAGGACAGGCAATAAAATAAACAAATAAGTAAATAACGAGAGAGAGGACATGAACAAATTGGCAGTACTTTGCAGTGTCTCAGAAGTAAAGTGGAAGAATTAACACTGCTCATAGGAGACTTGGTGTCAGGATCCTTCTCACTAGCCTCCTTCCCATTTCTTTCCTGAGCATTAGCAAGTTTATTTCTTGACCTCTGGACAGAGCAGACACAAACTCTTAGAGTGTCTCTGGATCTGTGTTACTATGCAAGAACCAAAGGACTGCCCCTAACCCAAGGCTAATGTGGAACAAAATGCATCCTTACTTGCCAACCTCCAGCCTTGCTCAAGTCCTTCACCTCAGTCATAGCCAGACCCAAATCACAGACAAATTGGGGAACACGTTTTACCATTTTTCCTCATTTCCTCAGGATTCTGATTCTGGTGTTACATATTTATCTGGATTACCTTGTGAATTTCTATAATTTCCTGTCTCACCCACAAGAGTTTCATAAAGTTAACTGAGAGCAGAAAGTTTAAACTGAACCTAAATGCAAATGATGCCACAATTCTCATTTTGAATTTGCTTTGAGAAGGAAGCAGTCTGAAATTAAAGCACACATAAACACAAATCATGAAGGCCTTTTGGGGGTGAGGGGCATTTTGCAACCATTTAACCCACTGTTAAACAACTGTGCTTTTTTGTTTTTTTCTTTAAGGTATGGCGGCTTTTCATTGGGTACCAGTAGCATGCAGGGATTGCCTCCAAGTAACGAAGTTAATGTTGCTATCAACCAAGTGAAGAAACTTTTTGAGCTGACAAAGGTAATGATGTAGTTCAGCATATCTGAAATCATGACTGGAAAATGTGTAGCTTTGTGCGTTGTACATAGATCGACAGCTCACATCATAGACAAAGCTGAGAAGTCATTCATGGTGAGGAAACATGGCAGGTATGGTCACTGAGAAGAGTAAAAATCTATCTCTGCCAATTGCCTAGATGGACTTGAACCAATTTCTCTTCTGGGAAGATTTGTGGATTGGTGCCAGCTGGCTTCAGCTATCACACGTGCCTCTTCCTTTTCTCCTGCCCCATCCCTCACCTTTTGTTCCTAGGGAGGAAATCATGGGATTGGAACAAGTTCTACAGACTCGGTGTCCAAGGCTAGAGAGGCATTGGTAATAAAATAACATCAAAACAAATCAGAATAATCTGAGCATTTGACAGCTAGTACCAAGGGTGAGAGAGGGGAAGAAGAGCAGGAAAAGAATGTGGAACTCTGTTAGCCCAGGGAAAGAAAGCCGTAGCCAGCTGGAGTGTCAGGACCCTGGCTGGGACATTGTCCTTATCAAGACCGATGGAGTGCTGAGCTTTGCCTCACTCTCTCCTGTACCCTGCCTTCATCTCTCGGCACCTAGGCTAATGGAGAATCACTTGATTTAAGTTAAAAGTCTTTGAACCTCTAGCAAAGATATTTGGTGACTAATTTCTCATCTAATCTGGTTATATGAATCTGCCCAGTGAAAAAACCAAACTGTTTTTTAAACTGAGCTTTAGAGACTTTCTTAAAACAACAGCTTAAATATAAAGAAAATAGGAACATTTTCTTTTTAGGTTCGCTTTTGTCCTTGATTTGGTGTACATACATAGGTATGCACACATGTGTGGCCACACACACACAGGCTGAGAGTATAATTGCTGAAGGTCAACTTAAGGGCTGCCCAATTTCCAAATTAGTGGCTTCCACACCACAGTGTTGGCTTGTGCCATTGATGCCTTTCAGAGATGGTGGAACTCACAGAGCCAGGGTAGCTGTTAATTCTAACCAGCAGCATGTAAAAATGTACAAGGCTGTCATTACATGTTTATCCCCCTACATAAGGGGATACATATAAAATACATAAATTTATGTATTTTCTATAGTTTTCAGTTTAATGACGTCAAGTTAGGCGAATCTTTAGAGCCTTTTGGGAGAGGCTGGAGGGGTGGGGGTGGTTGGAGGGCAGATAGTAAATGAAGAAAAGTGGCCTGCAATCTCAGAGGGCCAGCTAGCCTTGGAAGTCATGGGGTCACTAGTGTGTGACCATTTAACTTCTGAGCACCCCAGACAACTCCCTTAATGCTCTGAATTACAGATGCCTGAGTAGACGGTCTCCATCACTAAAAGGGGGTCTCCTATCAGTAGTTCTTTAGATGGGTAAAATCAAGTCTAGACAAAAAAGAAAATAATATAAAGTAATACTTAGATGGGGGCCCACTTGCTCTTTAAAAAGGTTAAATACTTCCTGCCACTATGACCAGTAATATTAGTTTTTTTGTTTGTTCTTTGCCATTCACAGGGCAGTTCTGCGGATCGATTTCTCAACAGCTTAGGAAGCTTTATGACAGGACTGGACACCAAAAATAACGTCAAGGTAAAATCTCTGACAGGACTATAATAACTAGTATCGTCATGAAAGAACTCTAGGCAAAATACTACCCTTCTCCAGACTGTAAGATTAAATAAGACTGTTCATTAGAGGAAAAGGCAAATTTGTGACTCCACTTTGTAGGCAGTGAGGTGTCACGGTAGATAAAATGTGGAGCCAGGAAGATCCAAGTTCAAATCCGGCTTCTATTACTAGCTATATGGCACTGAGTAAGTCATTTAACTTCTGCCTCCATTTCTTTTACTCTGTTAGAGATAATAATAGCACTTGATTTCCAGAGTTGTTAGGATCAAATGAGATAATATTTGTAAAAGAACTTAGCATGGAATATAGTAGGCTTCTACTAAATGCTTCCCTTCCCCTTGTGTGTGTGTGTGTGTTTTTTAAATCCTTTTAAATCCTTGCCTCTTCCCTCTTAGAATCAATACAGTATATTGGTTCCAAGGCAGAAGAGTGGTAAGGGCTAGGCAATGAGGGTTAAGTGACTTGCTCAGGATTACACAACGAGAAATTGTCTGAGGCCAGATTTGAACCCAGGACCTCACATCTCTCAAGCCACTAAGCCATGTAAATACTCCCTACAGTATATTTTTGTGACTTGTAGATGGCTTTCTTTCATGGGACATGTGTGAATTGGGTATAAATGTCCAACTCTGGGAGTGGGTTGTTTGAGGGAGGTGGTTCAAAGTCTGCATTTTGTTTTTCAGGTGTGGTTCAATAACAAGGGCTGGCATGCCATTGGCTCCTTCCTGAATGTCATCAATAATGCTATCCTCAGAGCCAACCTGCCTGAGGGAGAGAACCCCAGCAACTATGGCATTACTGCTTTCAATCACCCTCTGAATCTGACCAAGCAGCAACTCTCCGAAGTGGCTCTGTAAGCATTACCTGCAGTGGTTTGGGATTATCTGGGATGGGCAAAGAAGAGAGTGTTGGGTGGGGGATCATTCATCCATTTAATTTGTCCCACATTTATCCAATTCCTACTAAATGGAGGCACCCTTATAACCTCCGGTGAAGATAGAAAGATAATTAATTCATAGTCCTGGCCATTGTGGAGTTTACAGCCTTGAAAGAGACTATTTGGCAAGTGGAGAATAACTTTAGTACAAAACAGAATATGATGCGAGATAGACCAACCGACAGAGACAGAGAAGACAGAGAAGAGAGAGTGCTTTCTGAGGTCTGAGAAGGAAAGATCATTTCCAAATTGAATGAAGGGATTGGGAAAGGTCTTGTGCAGGGAAAGGTTTTTGAGCTAGGTCTTAAAGGATGGATAGAATTGCAACAGGCAGTAACATTGGGGGTTTTGAGAAAGTGTGGGAAGAGCCTTCCAGGTACAGTAAAAAGTGGGAACAAAAGCATGGGGGTAGCAAAAAGTACAGGCTGTTGTATAAAATAAGGCTTGATTTCTCCTGTAGAACAAAATCCTTAAGGACATGAATTAGTCCATTAAATTGTTTTATATTCCCAGATTTTAGCACAATGTTGTGGCACATAGTAGATACTTTAATAACTTTTCAAATTTTAATTTCATTGATATTAAATAAGCCTATTGAATTTGAAAATCATTTCCAAAGTATTATTATGGGGTACATGTCTTACCTTTATTATTTCTAACATGCAATCAAATCTCTACCTGGTCTAATGGATCCTTTGAAATTTGTATTTTCAGGATGACTACTTCAGTAGATGTCCTAGTCTCCATCTGTGTGATCTTTGCAATGTCCTTTGTCCCAGCCAGCTTTGTTGTATTCTTAATTCAGGAGAGAGTGAGCAAAGCCAAACATCTACAGTTCATCAGTGGTGTAAAGCCAGTCATCTATTGGCTTTCCAACTTTGTCTGGGATATGGTAAGAGCATGTTGCTACATAGCTAATTTGGGGTTCTTCCCTTTATTGGCAACAATCGGTATTGTGAGAAAATGTTCAAATAAGATTTAAAAGAGATGCCCAGAAGTTAAAGGAAGCAGCTACATAGTCATTCTGTTTCATAACGATAAATTAATATTAAATATATGGTGTAATGCCAAGTCTTAGACTTGGAGTAAAAAAACTTGAACTTATTAAAATTAAATCATTGGACCTTGGGCAAATCACTTCACTCTACCCCTTCCATTGTCACACCTTTCCTGTGCTTCAATATCCTTCTTAGAAAACCAGGCAATTGGATTTGATGTCTAAGTTCTTTTCCAGTTTGCATGATGCTATTAACTGTTGCCTTTAGGCATACAGCACACTAGGTATGAGATACTTTAGTATAAATGAACACAGTCTTATTTGCTACCTAAAATATTTTATTAGAAATTTAGATTTTTAAGGGATCTAGTTATCATTTTGCTTTATATCCCTTCAACTATAAAAATCTCTCCAACAGAATCCCCAGTTTCGCATTCATCTACCTTATATAAAATACGTAGTTGGGAGAAGAGAAGACTTAAAGGAAAATTTAAAATGCCTTTAAAATATTTGAAAAGCTTCCATGTGGAAATGGATTAGATTTGTTCTTCATAATCCCAGAGGACATCTAGAAAGTATAGAGAAGGACATTTTTGGCTTAATTCAAAGAAAAAAAAACTACCTAACAGTAAAAGCTGTCCAAATGTATAGTAGGTTGCCTGAGGAGGCAATAAATTTTCTATCACTGGAAGACTTTTAAGCAGAAGCTGGATAAGGACTCGTCAGGGATGTTATAGAGAAGATTTCTGTACATTTATGGGTTGGATTAGATGACCTCTAAAGAAACTTTCAAAATGAATTCTGTAATTTTATAAATTTCTACCTCTGCAAAGTAGCATGTGCCATTGTAGGACAACTCAAGGTGCTAGAAGGTTTTTCCTTATAGGAATATAAAACTTAGTCCTTCCTGGGAATGTAAGAATAAGTTAGCTTCCTTTTCTATATGACAACCTAAGACTTAAATGTTCTCTCTTTCACCTTGAATATCTCTAGTCTCCCATTTTTCCTGACTTAGAACATTCCCATCTTGGTCAAATATCCTTTGGCCAGGCTCCACTTTGTCACTGCCTCTCTTAAAGTGTGGTCCTACTATTCCAGATGTGATCTGGCCATTTCATAGGATAGTAGAACTACAGTTATCTGTGTTGATGATTACAGAGGACCAGTGAAACGTTCCTGACAGAGAGGTGATAGATTTAGGGTACAGAATGAGCCTTACTTTATATGTAATCAACAAGAGGATTTATTTTGCTTGACTATATATATTTGATACAAGGAGATTTTTTCCCCTCCATCAATGGGATGGCAAGGAGGAAGAAGAGGACAGAAAAAGTATTTCTGTTTATTAAAAATACTCTGAAATAAAGAAGTTGGTGGGTACCACAGATGTGGAATGTTGCATGCTCTTTTAGGTGAGGTTACATATTATAGTTTTGTGTGGTTGTTTTTATTGTTGCAAGAGACTTCTTGGATATGTGGATAACAAAGACATATTTGTATTGTAAAAACAAAACAATACATATTTGTATTGTATAAATGTAAAAAATCTCCATGTTACACATTTCTTAATGTGACCAAATTGCATTAGCTGGGTTACATAGTTGGTTGACACGGAACTTGCAATCAACTAAAACTTCCATTTTTCACTTGTTGTATTAATATTCCCCCTCAGCCTTGTATCATCTACAGATTTATAAAGTGTCTTCTATGACTTCATTCGAGTTGCTTCTCAAAATGTCAAATATAAGTCCAAAGACCTATCATACTTAAAACATACCAGAACTAATAAAAAAATCAATTATTTATTCAAGCATCTATCACTTTTCCTCAACCTAATTAAATAGCTTCTACTATCTTTGGATTTTTTTTCTTTTTTTAATCATTTTCAGGTTTAACATCTGAACATTTGATAGATTTTTGAAACTGACTTTTCACAATAATGTAATTCTGCTGCTCATTTTATGGGGAATACAGTATCATTAAAAATACATTTGTATGTTTTGGAAACACAAATTCTGTGGTTAAAAACATAAGAGGGCTAGATTAGAGTCTTGCTTGACTATCTGCTAACCATACGACCTTGGCTAATTTAGATCCACTATCAAAGGCTCCGTTTCTTCATCTAGAAAATAAAAATAATAATACCTCATCTACCTACTTCATAGTGTTATTGGTGTCATAACACAAAATAATGATTATGAAATTGTCAAGGGTAAGACTGTTAAATGTACAAAATGTAAGGTATTTTTATAATTAGGTTAGGTGTAATATGGCTTTATATCTTAACTTCAGAAGACCTCTGAATTCATTGGGTATGGATAAGGATCCTCCCTCCAAAGTGTATAGATCCTTCCATATCTTAGCAGTCAGTCTTCAAGAATTTATACCTCACTCAAGGAAATTCATTAAAACAGAAAATTATTATTTTTATTAACCACATTTAAATTTCTATGCTAATAATAATAATAATTTAATTTTTGCCAATTAAAGGGAAGTTCTTGAAATTTAAAACTTATCCATCAGTAAGTATGCTTAGTATGTCTAAGAATAAATATTGTAAATACAGAAGCAACATGGAGTTTATGTGATCATCCAAGGGTAGAATGCTTTTCAGAATTGACTGTCCAACACCTTGATTAATAGTTTGTGTGCTATTCATCTACAGTTATTCTAGGATATATTTATCTGTCTTTTGTTGTCATGGTGGGTGGAGTTTGGATATTCTTGTAGATCTAAGATGAACTTTTATTTTATGTTTCAGTGCAACTATGTGGTACCTGCCACCTTGGTGATCATCATCTTCATCTGCTTCCAGCAAAAGTCCTATGTGTCCTCCACCAATCTGCCTGTCCTGGCTCTTCTTCTCTTACTTTATGGGTAGGCATTTTAGGTCTAGAGTTTGAGATAACTAGAAAGGAAGTGATAAAATAACTGAAACGATAAATGGGGCTTAATCTTGTCATGTCTTATGCCTTGCCAGGTGGTCAATAACCCCTCTCATGTACCCAGCCTCCTTTGTGTTCAAGATTCCCAGCACAGCCTATGTGGTCCTTACTAGTGTGAACCTCTTCATTGGGATCAATGGAAGTGTAGCCACCTTTGTCTTAGAGCTCTTCACTAACAATGTAAGTATTGTCATTCCTTTAAGGAGCTGCCAACTTTTGGTTCCAAATACTTGACGGGTGGCCTCTTGGATCTTTGGGATTATTATAGAGAGAGCATGGCATCGTAGATTAGATGGCTTTAAGACTTTAGTTCAAATCTCACCTCTCCCACTAGCTATGTAGTTACCATGCTCAAATCACTTAACTTCTAGGATCTTCCAAATCTTTATCTGTAAAATGGACTGAAATTTGTCCTTTTTGAATTACTTCTAGATCTGCCCTCTGGAGCCAAGATAAACAAATTTAATTTCCCTTCTTTATGATAGCTATCTTCAGATTCTTAAAGCTTCAAATGCTTGGAGGCAGTTATCTTCTTTAAGTCTTATCTTAGGTTAAACATCCCCATTCTTCACAGATAACAGATCTGCTACTTTGTTCCAGTTTCATAATTGCCAAATGCTTTTGACAGATTTTATTTTGTTTTGTTTTGACAGAAATTCAACAACATTAATGATATTTTGAAATCTGTGTTCCTGATATTCCCTCACTTCTGTCTGGGTCGGGGGCTAATTGACATGGTGAAAAACCAGGCAATGGCTGACGCACTAGAAAGGTTTGGTAAGTGAATACTCTTGATGTACCTTTGCTATTTTATATTATCATCAATGGCTTTGGGGCATTACCACTTTCCTGCCCTCATCTTTAAACAAGAGACCTGAGTATTATTCCCTGTACTTGGCTTTCTTTCTTTCACCAAAAGGTATTAACCTGTTGGGTTTTCATTGTTCACACCATTTACACTTGCCTGTCCATCTGTGACCCTGTGTCCTAGCAGCTCTCAGAAGTGAGATGGCACACTGGGTGTAAAAGCATAAACCTTTTAGTGAGAAAAATAGTGGATCTTGTCTGGGCTCAGTTTGTTGATACTATTGAGTGTATTTGTTGAATCTATAAGAAAGGCACTTGAGGCCACCTCAGAAAAGGACAAAGGGAAGATGAAACATTAATCTTTTAAAGCCAGACAAATAAGAACTAACTTTAAGGAAGAAAAACATTTGTTGTCTGTTACATGCTCTTTAAAGATAATTCGTTGTGGTTTTGTTGATTCTCAGTATCTCCTTCAAACAACTCTTTGATATCTCTACATTTATTTACTGGCTACCATCATTAAAGCTCTACAAAGAACAGTATAGGAGATGTTTGCCTCCTCCATTCTCCCCTCCACCCATATCCAAAGGTGATTTCAGTGGGATCAAAGATCTTTCCCAGAATAAACAAGCTTACTCGTGAATGCCAGGAATTTCACAAATGCCAAAGAGATACTTTCATTTAAGTTTAGAGAGAAAGATACATTATAAAGGATTTTGAGAAAACAAATAGGGAATAATGAAGAGCATTAATTATTCCTTACTGTTGGAATCTTTTAAAAGTGCTGTCTTTCCAGTTAATGTACTCTTGACACTTCCTTGTTATCCATAAATTTCTTCTAGATGTCATGTGCTATAATAAATATGATATATTTATATTCATATATAAATATATAAATATATATATTTATATAAGTATAAATATAATAAAGCCATCTGGTCTGTTTCCCCTCCTTTCTCCAGCCCTAGCCTGGGCTCTGCTACTTACTAAGTCTATGGCTATGGGCAATTCCAATCCTCAGCTTTCTAATCTGTAAAATGGCATAATGATGAAAAATGCCCTGCTTGTTGCACAATGTTATCCAATGAGAATGAATGAAAAGTAATTTTTTAAATGCTTAATGTGTGTCAGGTACTTTGTGTGGTAATAGAAATACAAGCATGCAAGAGAGTTCCCTGCCCTTGAAAAGCTTCCATTCTAATAGAAAGACATAGCACAAATAGAGAAGCTCTAGTTGTGGGAGAGTGGCAGTGGCTAGCCACATGTACATGCTTGGAGGCATGTTTTGGAGTGGATGAGTAAGATGAGGTGAAAGTTCACTTACCCCAGAATCCAAGTCTTAGGGAGAGTAGTCTGAATTGTGGTGGCAGCGTTTGTAACTGAATACAAATAAATAAATAAATAAATAAATAAATAAATAAATATATATACACACACACACACACACACACATATTATTCAGCAAACTGTAAAGTATTATTTGTGTTGGCATTTGTATTTTTAAAAGGACTATTGGTTTGTGCATTTTTTATATGCAGCCATAGCACTCTGAATGATAATATTGGCGAATGTAGGTTTGGCTGAATCCCTCCTAGTTAATACCTTGTCACATCTCTGGGCTGTCTCCTTTTCCTTCTGTCTAGCTGCTCTATCAGAGCAGGGACTGATATGTGTGCATGTTCTGTTTGGTCCTTATTAGGTGAAAACCGTTTTGTCTCTCCGCTCTCCTGGGACTTGGTGGGAAGGAACCTCTTTGCCATGGCTGTGGAAGGAGTGGTCTTCTTCCTCATCACAGTACTGATCCAGTATAGGTTTTTCATCAAGCCCAGGTGAGCTTATTTCTCAGATTTCATTGAATGCTAAATATTCGGGGTTACTCACAGAGAAAAGAGGGAGCAGAGAGACAGGATTCAGAAAATGGAGACTGGAAACCAAAACTGAGGGTTAACACATAGTATCTCATTAAAAATAACCCTCAAATATCATAGATTCATAGAATTTCAGTGTTGAAGAAATCCACTCTGTTATGTCCCTAACAAGTGGCCATCTGGCCTTTGCTTATAGACCGTCAGTGAGGGGGAAGCTCATTACCTCTTGGGGCAGCCCATTCTACTTTTGCACCACTCTGGTTAGGGAGATTTTCATAATCTGTCTCTATAACTGCCACTCCTTGCTCCTAATTCTGCCTTTTGGGACTAGAGAGATCAAGTTTTACTTTTCTTGCACACAGTATAACTTTCAAATATTTGAAGATAGTAATCCTATCCTCTCTAAGTTTTCTATGCTTCAGGCTAAATATCCCCATTTTTTCCAGTTCATTCTCATCTCACATAATTTCCTGTCCCCTCAAAGTCTTGGCCAACCTCATCTACTTTCCACTTGTCAGTATTCTTTCTAAAATGTTTTATCCACAGTTGAATACAGTTCCTAGTGCTCATCTTTTTAGTAAAATCAAGCTCTTTTCTCCCAGATTATCACATTTTTCTTCTCTTGCATCATGAGCCCTGACTTTGATCTTCCATTGGGTTCTTGACACTTTCCCTTAACAGTAGAATTATGGAATCATAAAATAGTCCTGGAAGAGACTTTAGTATCACCTCTTCCAACCATCTGGGACATGATTTGGCCAAATCATAATGCTATTTAGTAGCAGAATCAGATCAAGAATCTAGGGTCTTCTAGTTCCCAGAAGAAAGCTCTTTTCACTACCTCATAATGCTTCTAAACAAAACGTGTGAGAAGAAACTAGACCTCTCTAGGTTCCTGAGGGACAAGATGTTTACAAGTAATAAGCTTTAGGTTTGGAGTCAGGAATGATCTATGGTAACATCTGACCTCTAAAATTTACTAGCTGAGGGAGAACAGATAGGCAGGTCATTTAATTTTTTTCAACCACAATTTCCTATTCCATTACTGACCATGAAAGCATTCACTTTAGGGAATGGTTTCCACTGAAATAATATATTCTCCTTTATTTTTCCTTTAAGACCTATAACTGCAAAACTTCCCCCTTTAAATGATGAGGATGAAGATGTGAAGAGGGAAAGGCAGAGGATTTTGGATGGTGGTGGACAGAATGATATTCTAGAAATCAAAGAACTAACCAAGGTAAGGAAATGAATACTTTACATTTTCTTTCTTCAAATTTCTCTTTTGGGTTAAAAGTAAACTTTGTTGTATGAGACACCTCACTTTCCATAAGAAGTGCACTCCTAAAACATGTAAATTGAATTTTGACAAAGGAACCTTTTGTGTAAGGCCAGTACTCCACAATATGTTTTTTTTTATTTGTTCAGATTTTCACTGAAGTGATTTAGAGTGGCATAAAAGGAATTCACAAATTCTTTATGTTTGGTGGAAACAAAAATTAGGAAGAAAAAGAAAGTCTAATTTTGAGTCAAATACCACCAAAATGGAGCCTCTGATTATATTCAAGGAAAAAAGTATTTTTATGTTTGCCTCAACATTAATGCACCTTTATGATAATGGTAGTGGTGGTAGTGGTGACAATTTGTATATCTTGTCATAATTGTATGTTCTAACCTTCATGTATGGACCAGCAGGAATCGTAGAGAAACAGGACAGATTGAAAGTTACATGATAAAAATTTTATTTACTTAAAAAGGAAAAAGTATGTCCATTAATAAAGATTCCTTTTACTGCACAATCTTTTTCTTCTTTTCTATAGGGTATGGAAATGCTCATTTTATTGTTTTTTTGTTAAAAAAAATTGATACCCACTGAATTTAAAAATAGAAATTTAGATTGCAAAAGTCTCTAAACAAGATAGAAGCTCAGGGTACCACAATGCCATGTCTTCATGGTGCTGTGAATATAAAGAGAGCCTCACCAAGGATATTTGTTCCTGGAACTGCTGGGTTTTGAAATCTCTTATTTTCTTATAACTTAGTTTTCTTGTGATGACCTTGAATCATTGATGCTCATTTTTTTCTGGATGTGGTTTATTTTAGGTATATAGAAGCAAGAGGAAACCTGCAGTTGACAGGATCTGTGTTGGCATCCCTCCTGGAGAGGTAAAGTCAAAGTTGTCACATTTGTTTTTATACCAGTTAATGAAGAAGGTGCTAAGCCAATTAGAATAGGACTGGAAGTAGGGAATAAGAAAAATGTTCGTGGACTTCTTTAATTATAGGTTCTGTAGGACATTAAAAATTTAGAGAGTAAGAAAACTCAAATCCAGATGATGGTTTTCAGCAATATGAGTTATTTAAGAAAATTTCATACTTTCAAAACATTTTTGATCCATACCATCCACAAAGATGATGAAATTCAAATAAATATGAATGGGAATTTCCTCTTCCTTGTTGATATTATTTATTTAATTTTTTTTTCAGATTGGATGTTAGAATTGGACTTCACTTTCTATTTGATGCTCATTGATTTTTGACCTCAGCATTAGTCATTCAAATGTTGTCTATATTAGAAAAATACATACATGTTTACTTCAGAAAAGCCATTATTTCACCATTGTGGGTATTCCCTGCACCAATGCTGATTGCAACCCCTTTGTGTCCTTAGTAGTTGTTGATTTTCATCAATTTATGTGACTGAAAAAAGTCATCATTATTCAATGACCAGTTCTTTGGTGATGAGCTTCCCTGTACTTCCTGGTCCTTTAGCAGGAGACACATGTTTGGTCACTAGGAATATGTTCAAAATTATTTCATTTTAGTAAGACTTGCTCAGATTTGTGCTCTTTTAATAAAGCTTGTGAGAATCCAGTATGCCATCTTAACCTTAAATGTAGGTTTTAATCTTACATATATACAGGCAAACTAAAAAACAATTTCAATTTTTAGCTCCCTTTGATCCAGATCCATTGTAGAAATGAAAATAAGGCACATTTGTTGTTTTTCTTTGCTTTTTTTTTTTGTTTGGTCATGGCCAAAGAATTTATCATCTAGTGGTTTCTTAGCTAGGTTGACTCTTGGGTAGCAGAATCTTCTTAATCCTAGGATTATATTCAAAACCTTTCTCATTTTAGAACTCATCAGAACTTAAGACTAGTACTTAGCCTCTTAAATGAAAAATGACCTTATAATCAGGCATCAGAGTAGGATTTTGTGTATGTTTATATGTACACACATATATCCACGATACATGCATATGTTTGTATGGATTGCATATGTATATGTATATTGTATATATACATATATATATATATGAATGATTGCTACTTCTTAAAAGCATAATTTTTTATATAGTCATTTTAAAAATTGAAGAACATGTTTAATATTTTAAGATCTTGCTCTTTGAAAGCTTTTCTACAGTGGTTATCTGAAATCTGGCTTCCGTTTGATATTTCATGGTATCGTTATACTTGGGCATAGGGTCTGATTCAACTCACCTAGCTTTCTTTTTCAGTGTTTTGGGCTTTTGGGAGTGAATGGTGCTGGAAAATCATCAACTTTTAAGATGCTAACTGGAGATACCACTGTGACAAAAGGAGATGCTTTTCTCAATAAAAACAGGTGAGAAAAGGCCTTTCTTTTTTACTTTTTTAAAAAAATCCTCAAATATAATTTCTATCACTTTTTCTGATTATTCTACAGTAACACTATCAGATATTATCTCCTTACCTCCTACTTCTTTGCATTAAAAGTTTTGGAAACTTAATAATCCTTTACAAAATGCCATTATACAAAAGCAACAAATACTGTATCCTCTTTTAAAAAAAATTGTGAATGGATGTTAGCACTATTTGAGAGACAGTCGGTGAAGATGACCGAACTGATACTCAGCAAATTGTAGTGCTGGAAGGAGTAGCTTAGGTGGTACCGTGAACATAGGCCAAGTAATTACTGATTCATCATATGCAAAAATCCCATCTACTTCCCTTGTATTTTGCAGTATCTTGTCAGACATCCATGAAGTACATCAGAACATGGGCTATTGCCCCCAGTTTGATGCTATCACTGAACTGTTGACAGGAAGAGAGCATGTGGAATTCTTTGCACTCTTGAGAGGTGTCCCTGAGAAAGAAGTTGGCAAGGTAACGATGGCTTAAGATCAATGCCAATGGTGCATCTGTCAGTAATAGACATTTTTTTTTTCCTAAAATGGATTCACCCAATGCACTTTCCAAAATAAGTGTATTAAAGAATCAGCCCCACCTTTTTCTGGTAAAATATAAATAACCAAAAAAGAATTTCAGTTCCTTTTCCCACTGTTTCTGGGCTTGTGAGATGCTATGATGCCTGGATCAGGTAAAGATGGTGAAATAAAGATGTCACTATGGAACACACTCCTGTAGTTGCTGTTCTTCACACTCTTTGAGCCCCTGTTAATGGTTCCATGTTCCCAATGAACTCTCAGTTCAGTTTCTTCCTTTCTTTCTTGCCAGGTCAGGGCAGTGGATAGTGGGGAGGATATCTTTTTTTTTTTTTTGCAAGGAAAAAGTACTAGTTATCATTGTCATTAACATCAGTGTTCAGATGTGTGCAGCTACAGAGAGGAAATCCTTGGTTTTATTCTTTTGAGTTAAAAAAATTCCAATTGTTTCAATTTTCAAATTCTCAAGTGATATGTTAGTGATTCATGTTATAATTATTTTTTTTGAGGCTGACTTTATTCTACAGCTTCCCATGGCCTTTATTTTCAGTATTGCATCTCAAGGCCTTCTGTCTCGTCAAGCGCTTTCTCCCTTAAACATGATACTGAATCTTTTTGATAGGAACTGAACTTTGTGGTTGTCACACAATATTTTTGCTAGCTATTACAAAACTGTCTGCCTATGACCCTGAAAAACAGGTCGGGGTCATTCTTTTCCTTTGCTAATTTTTAGTCCAGGGTGTTCTGATAAAGTACTTTTAAACAGGGAGTCAAACCCTGCCCTTAGACTTTGCAGAAAAAAGAAAATTGCACAATGTCACTCTTTGAGCTGCACTGCACTAAAGTAGATGACTACAGAATTAGAATTGGTGTGGTTCATGTGCTTTTATGTAACACATTGCCAATCTGAGGGCAAAAAACGTCAAACAAACTGGATATCTTTTATTGCTATAGGTTGGTGACTGGGCAATTCGAAAACTGGGCCTTACAAAATATGGAGAAAAGTATGCCGGGAATTACAGTGGTGGCAACAAGCGAAAACTTTCAACAGCTATTGCTTTGATTGGAGGGCCTCCAGTGGTGTTTTTGGTGAGTGTTAGAAAGGCACAGTTCTTTGGTGCTTTTCCCATGTCGAAAAAAAAAAAGACCCTGATTTCTGACTTTAATTTGGATACATTTTAAATTCATATAAAAACACTATTCAAAATAAATTATAAATGATGAGCATTATTCGTAGATTTTTTTAGTGCCAGCTTCTCTAATGAACTTGTATATCATTTTTCATCATTATCATCAGTGCTCATGTCTGTGCTACTGCCAAAGGGAGGACATCTTTGGTTTTTGTTCTTTTCAAATACTAAAGGAGTGCTAAGTTGGATTGAGGATTTGGGTCTTAAAAGTGAACTGCTTTTCTGAAAAGCTTAATATATTAACCTGTCCATGCAAGTGAGGAACAAAGGTTAGGCACAGGAGGAGAAAATGTAAGTTAAATTTAACAACCACCAAAAAAGCTCATTTAAATTCAATTTTTTTCATTTTCATGTACAGAAAACTGAGGTCTAGGAAGGTTGTGGCTTACCTCCAGTCAAACACAAGGAAGGGGCAGAGCCCAGATTCCAATCCTCTTCTTCTAAAATCAGACCCTCTCATTTTTCCAATGTGGGAAGCTTTGTCTAGCCCTTGGCTTCCCCCAACATTCTGGGTGAAAAAGACTGTGCATAAGTCATTTATCAGAAGAGCTGATGATATAAAGATACTGAGTTATGCTCAGCAATATGCTGTCATGCTGAACTCTGAGGGGGCTTTCAGTATAACTTTCTGTGATTCTCTACTTTTATGGCACCATCTTGGGCTCAATATAGCCTCAGACACTTACTAGCTGGGTGATCCTGGGCAAATCACTTAATCCTGTTTGCCTCAATTCCCTCATCTGTAAAATAAGCTGGAGAAGGAAATGGCAAACCATTCTACTATCTTTGTCAAGAAAACCTCAAATAGGGTGATGAAGTGTAGACATGACAAACAACTGAACCACAACTTCGGCTCATTTGTAGTAAGCAGTTCCTTAAAAAAAATAAAAAATCCCCGTTTCCTTTGTTTCTTTTCATAATAACCATGTGTGATAGTGCAAGTATCATTTTCACTGTTTTACAGATGAGGAAACTGAGGCACAGAAATGCAGAATATTTAAATAAAATATTTGGCACATGCTGATTTTGAAATTATTGTTTATGTTGTCTAATTTTAAATAAGAGAGCTACTTAAAAATGAGACCAATTCTTAGTTTTTTAAAAATTGCAATTATAGAATATCAGCCAAAAGGGGCTTCAAAATTCAACTTATCTAGCATATCCCTGATGAGTCCCCTCTGCAATGACATCCTTGAAAATGGCCATTTTTAGGAAGTCTTCTACTTCATAATTAATGTGGTAAAGAATCACCCCAATGTTTTAGTGAGCATTATAGAGACAGAAAGGGATGTATGGCTATATTAGAGATGCTTGAATTATGTTGTATTTTAAAAAAACACCTTTTTTCAATTTGTTTTCAGTTCAGAAAATCCCTATCATTTGTTTTGTAGGATGAACCAACCACTGGCATGGATCCCAAAGCCCGCCGCTTCTTATGGAACTGTGCTCTAAGTGTAATCAAAGAAGGAAGGTCTGTGGTGCTTACCTCTCACAGGTAAATAGTGGTAATTTGACTTGAACTTCTTTCTATTCATCATATCTCTAAATGGAGTGGTATTTAAAAACCCATCTGAAATGAAATAAAACTATGCATTTTGCATTCTTTTGTATTTTATTGTTATCATAATGGAATGAAAATATCAGATGCCAGTTTGATGGTTTCACATACTCTCTGCAGAACTAATGAATTGTTTTGCTTTTTGCACAGCATGGAAGAATGTGAAGCTCTCTGTACCCGAATGGCAATCATGGTCAATGGGAGGTTCCGTTGTCTTGGCAGTGTCCAACACTTAAAGAACAGGTGAAACCTTGGTTTTCTTGGATGGCTCAAATTGGGGAATTAGGTAGTCTTGCCCTTTTCTAAAGTAACTGAATTAATGAGATTCTAAAAACCCTAGCCAAGTAGAGTAATTGAATTAAGAATGCTTTTTCTAGATACTGGAAAGAATTATATTTTTTCCTGGTATAAATTTCCACGGTCCCCATAATATAACATTGTCTCTGGATTAAAATTCTTTTCAGAAGTTTTCTAAGAAATCTTCCTATTTGCTTTTGTTGGTTTCAGGTTTGGAGATGGTTATACAATAGTTGTACGAATAGCAGGCTCCAATCCTGACCTCAAGCCTGTTCAGGAATTCTTTGGCCTGGCCTTTCCAGGAAGCGTCCTCAAAGAGAAGCACCGCAACATGCTGCAATACCAGCTCCCATCTTCCCTGTCTTCCCTGGCCAGGATATTCAGCATCCTTTCCCAGAACAAAAAAAGACTCCACATAGAAGATTATTCCGTTTCTCAGACCACACTTGACCAAGTAAGTCTGCTCTGGAATGGAAACTAATTTGCTGTTACATAGATGAGGGTTTTTACCTCAGTAAATCCTCAGGGAAAAAGTCAAACTCTCCACAGTTGAGTTCATTGATTTTAAGATGTGAATGCTCCAATTTCCTATAAGCTTGCCTATTGATAGGAGTTGTTTTCTGCTTTTTGGTGGGACCAGATTGTTTTTTCCTTGAGTTATCCAGATTCTCTATTTCCCATTGTTAAGAATTTGCTTCTCTATCTAATGCCAAGATTGGGGGTGATTTTGGGTAAACAGAGTAAAGAAGCAAACACATGATCAGAACTAATCAAGGGTTACCTTTCTTTTGACAGGTATTTGTAAACTTTGCAAAGGACCAAAGTGACGATGACCACCTAAAGGACCTGTCATTACACAAAAACCAAACTGTTGTAGATGTTGCATTTCTCAAATCGTTTCTGCAAGATGAGAAAGTGAGAGAAAGCTATGTCTAAGTTAACTTTCTCCTAACCGAGAGAGGTTCAGAGACGGGAGGAACCAGAGGTCTTCCTTTGCAGGGAGTCAAACGTTCCAGGGGACAGGGCCAGAGGATTTCGTGGGAAAGAAACCAAACTGAACCCTGTGCTGATACTCTACAATGCAATGCAATTCAATGCAATGAAGACAAAAAAATTCCATTACAGGGGCAGTGCCTTTGTATGTAGTGTTTGCCTTGTCGTACAGCTCTCAAGTGAAAAGACTTGAATCTAGTTTATAATACATTGTAACTATGGGAAACCATAGTGTGGAACCTGCTGGGTTTTAAATCATCCCTTTTTGTTCCTTTTATATTTTTACTAGGGTTGCAACAATAATTCATTGAGTAATCATGGCCAGTGATTATTTATTGAAATTCTAAGGCATGCACATCCTTTGTCATTCAATCCTGTCATGCCAGGAGTAGGGTTTCCTGGTGATACATCCATTGCTGGCAATGAATGCACCGAACCTGCTAGTGCCAAGACGTGACAAATGGAAGCATCGTGGCGTATCATATGCTATTTTTGTGAAGGGAATGCCTCAGTGACTGCTCTGTAATTTAGGGACCGTTGAAAAATCATTCGATAGTCAACAGTGCGGGGCCCACAAATCCCACCATTGGTGACAATGCACTGCTTTGAGTGTCCCTTTTGTGAGTTGCTGCAGGAGTGGCAGCATGCCAGATTTGGGCTGCTCTGGACAGACGGGCTTCTTAGTTCCATTGCCACAGGAAAGTCTCTTGTCCTTCTTTCCTATGACTCTTTTACTAGTAAGGAGCCAAGAGTGAGGAGTCAAGCTACAGGGAGGAGAGAATGAATGCAACAGATTCCTTGACTGCATGTTGCTAATGCTAGAGCACACGAGTAAAAAGAGACAGCATGCAAAACCTGCTGGGTATTAATTCCTATGTCCATCATTGCTCAGTTGTCCAATAAAAGGTACCCTGTGTCTCAAGGTCATTTTGTTCAACACAAATGTAGTATTATTTCAGGCTTTGTGAATTTCAACCAGAATTGGGAGGGGAAAAAAAAAGATGTCATTTTATTTTAACAAAAGGTATTGTACTTTTAATGTTTTCCGTGTTATTTGAATTTTAAGTACTTTAAATGATTTCTAATTCAACCAATTCTTGGTAGAACAGTGTAGTATATTATATAGTATGGCTGCATCACCTCCTAATCTGGGATGTATTTGTAGATATGTAACAGAACTAGTGAAAAGAATATGGTGTTTAAAACCTCACAACAGACTTAGAACTGAAAAATTTTCAGGTTGCTTGAAATTGACTCCATTTAAGACTATCAGTAGGTATTTTTGAAAACATTGCTGAAAGAGGCACTAAGTCTCAGTAGATTTAATGTGCCATGCTATTTCACATAATTGGTTTACATATGTTGGTGGAGAGGTATGGAATCATGTATACAACATATCTTATTGGTGTCCTTTGAGAAAACAATCCCCTGAACCCAGTCCACTTCTTAACACCCATCCCCAAGGATCGTCAAATGAAAGAGCTCAGAGAACAACAGCATAGAAATAGTTAAGAGTGTCTCAAGACCATACAAAAACCATTTGTTATGGAGAAATTTTCTGCCTTTCAAAGTATACCTTGTTCACCTGCCACTACAATACACTTGAAATGATTTGGCTTTGAAGATGTTAGAAAACATATTTATCCCAGAAAACCTTGTAGCCTAATTTTTTTTTTGCTTTCGTCATTACTCTTACAACATAAAAAAAGACAAAATGTATTTTTAAAAACTCTCTTACCTGGCCTGAAAATAGATTTAAAGAGAATTACGTGCTTATCATAAATATGTCCACAAATATTAGTTGATGTTTGTAAGTTTTGTATTTTTAGTGGATAAACACTTGGGAGTTCTGTTGAGTTGTGTGGATATTTTTGCTTTAAAATAATTTGGTTATACTTCATGTAGCATTTTGGAGACAAAGTCAAAATAGGAGAGAACTACTGTGTAGTACAGTTGAAGTGCCTTTTTTCATAAGCTCCATTTAAAAAATAAGTCTTTTAAAAAGGTGATTTAGATAATTTCAGGCTAGTTTATATTTTTGTTTTAAATAATTTTTTATCATTAAAGGGGTTTATTATAGCATTTTCATCATTCAAATGATTGTTCCTAAGTTCATTGAAAACATGAGTCCTAAGTTAACATCCCCTCTTTTCTTTAAAGGAGATTCTAATAATCTTGGGTAAGAGATCAGCACATAGGATAGTTTCTGTTGATGTAGATTTTCAAAATTCAAAATGATTGAATTCAGTTGGTTGTCTTCTTTGACTATAATCATGATCTAACCTTCCAAATTTGTGAATAATGCCAATGCTTTATTTTCCCAGATTCTTTTAATCATATAGAAGAGCACTGAACTAAGGCCATTTGAGAAAAATAATTTCAACTTTTCAAAACAAAACTATTTTCTTCTCCTGGTAGGGTCAATCTTGACAAGAATTACACAAAAGATATAATTTTATCTGATTGTGTTCTCTCTTTCATTATTCAAAATAAGTAAATAAGAGTCCCTCTTTTTATTTATGAGGTTCAACTATAGGAAATTAAAAAAAAACTCCATTCTTAAAATTTTTAATGTTAATTATGTCAATCCTGTGGAGATTTAAGGTTGTGGGTTTTAAGCCTTCTTTAAAATATGCCTTGAAAGATGTCTATTACTCCTTCCTCTTGAAACCTTGGAATTTTGCTAACTGTGAATCTAAGAAGGAATCTCTAGTTCAATTGTTGAAAAACAAATCCTTAAACTACTGTGTTTTAAGTATACTGAGAGCTCTGCAGCTCTTTGAATATTGTACATCATGCGTTCATTGACCATCAATCATTTACTTAAGGTGATTTCTATTTTCCCTCTTATATATCAGGTAAAATGTTTCCAAAGAGCCATGTGTTGTGTGATACTGCACCACTTTGATAATGAAATATTCGTCTGAACCTTTGTTACTAGATGCTCTTTTAAAAATTGTTGCATCCCTTTTTATAGTATGTTAGTATTTTACTAAGGATTAGGTATATTCTTCCCACCTCCCCACCTCGTGATAAAGCTCTGTTTTTTGTGCTTTTTCAATATTGTTGGTCCTTCATTCCAAGCACTTTATGCTGTCTGTAATGGGATCTATTTTTGCACTGGAATATCTGTTAACTGCAAAAAACTAGACAAGGTTTCACAATAGATTTCTAAGTTAAATAATTTTCATTAAAATAAAAAAAGAAAAAAAATTGTATTGTCAGTAACTTTATATGAATTATTAAAAAATCATATTTCTATGTTGTATTGAGTCACCAAAATAAAGCTGTGACAGTTGCCTGGTCTATTTAAATTTCCTTTCACGCATTGATGGGAACACCTGCCATACTGTAAAAATGTCATAAAGCTATTTTCATATTAAGAACTATATACTCACATGAGTTGTTCCTCACATGATTTTACATCTCAGACTAAACACTGAAGTATCCCCAGCGATCTCCTGGTCCAAACTCTGCCCAAATCTTGGATCCTGTCTGAAAAATCACGATCCATTATCTCCACCAACTCATCATATAGCCTTTGCTTCAAGACTTTCCGTCATATGGAAATCTTCCTGCTTCTTAAAACATCTTATTCTCTTAGTAGGCAGGGATTTTCCTCCTTGTATGAGATGAAACCTTTTTCACTGTAACATGAATCCATTGGTCTAATTAATCCCTTTTCTGCAGGACAAGCACTTCAAATACCTGAAGACAGATGTGCATTCTCCTTTCTGGACTAAATAATCCCTGGTTCTTTCAAGTGATGCTCCAATAGAAAGCTTTCTGGGCTATGGACCATCCTAAAGCACCTTTGTATTTGCTCTGCTTGTCAATAGCCTCACCAAAATGTGGTGCCAAGAACTTGGCATTTATGATGTAACCTGACTACGGCAGAACACAGCAGAACTCTTGCCTCCTTCACTCTGAGCACTACTATTAGTGTTTTCTACAATCATGTTAATTTTATTTGGCAGCCAGAAAATCATATTCTGTCTTATGTTGACCTTGGCTAGAACCAGGTTTTAAAATACCCCAGGTCCTTTTTACACAAACTGCTTTTTGACCACATCTTCTCCATTCTGTATTTGTATAGCTAACTTTTTGAATCCAAGTGCAAGACCTTCATCAAATTTCAACAACCCGACATTCTAGCCAGGTGACATCTTCCTGGATCTTAATTTTGTCATGCAATGTATTAATTATCCCTCCTAACTTTCCATCATCAGCCCTTTTGTCCTGTGTACCATTTACATTTTCATTCAAGTCACTGATAAGAATGTCAAAAAAGCCAGTACTTTGGGAGAGGGCCACGATGTATCATATCACTTCAGTGGCCTCCTTCCCAAGCATTCATTAATAACTCCTTGAGTTTAGTCAACCAGTTCTCAGGTCATATAAATATGCATTCCACAAACAGACCTCATTTTCTTCTATAAGATAAGCCGTCAAATTTCTTATTGAACTTCAGAGAGGTGATGTTCATGACACTCTGCTAATCAGATTCTAATCCATTAACCCTGGCATGAAAGAAAATGAGATTAGTTTATCATGTTTGTTCTTACTGAACTCATGCTGGCCCTTAGTAATCACCTGTTTTTCTTTTAAATTTCCTTTAAAGATTTCTTCTATAATTTTATTTTATCAATTCTAAGGTAGAAGAGCAGTAAAGGCTAGGCAATGGGGGTTAAGTGACTTCCCCAGCTAGGAAGTATCTGAGGTCATATTTGAACCTAGGACCTCCTGACTCCAGCTCTGGCTCTCTATCTGCTGTGCTCCCTCTAGCTGCCCTTTCTGTAATTTAATTTAACTTAATTTTTAAACCGTTACCTTCCATCTTGGAATCAATACTGTGTATTGGTTCCAAGGCAGAAGAGTGGTAAGGGCTAGGCCATGGGGGGTCAAGTGACTTGCCCAGGGTCACACAGCTGGGAAGTGTTTGAGACCAGATTGGAACCTAGGACTCCCCTCTCTAGGCCTGGTTCTCAATCCAATACACTGAGGCACCCAGCTGCACCCTCTTCTGTAATTTTAGAAAGGTTGCCACGTACTCACTGCAAACTGCAAATAAATGTGTTTATCATTTGCTTTGGTAACACTTGGACCTTTTCTTGCTATTTCAGTGAACAGTCATGATGTGACGAATGCCTCCCCCCACCCTGAGATCCTGCCCCAGGACAGTAAAGCTCTTGGAGGCCAGGAACTATTTTAATTTTATCCATGTACCCCAAGTGTCTAGCCTCATGCCTTGTACATATGTTGCAAATTGGGATAACTGGCTCACCAATTTAGTCAAATAAAAATAAAAAGTTAGGTGAACTTAGGGAATTTTATTAGAAGCTGTTGGTACAATATGGATACAATAAGTATCTTCGTATTTCTTCAGAGAATTATTTCAGTGGTGAAAATGATGCTGGAATGAGGAGCATATTTTCATGAGATTCCAGGTGACTACAACTCTCCCGAACTGAAGAAAAAGCCAATGTTAGTAATAATATTAAATTAATACGGCATTTTATACCTATAAGGCATTTTATGGCCCTTAATCTCACTTGATTCTCACAGCCTTAATAATATAGGTAATTATCACTGTTTCTAATTTACAGGTGAGGAAACTGACTCATAATTAGTGAGTTTCAGAACTAGGACTATGTTCAGATCTTTGGGCTTGAAATTCAGGGGTCTTTTCACTCTTCTATGCTTCCTCTAATGTTAACTCAAAGCTACAGAAACCTTCTGGCTTAGTACATTTTGGACCCCAAATAATTCATGCTGAACAAGGACCCAGTTCCTCAGCTCACCAGATGCCACCACTCGGGCGTCTTGTTGGGCTATTTGTCTTCCAGCTGCACGACTGTCTGCTGACTCATTCCACCAAAGAACATGAACTGTGGAAACCAAACCCAAACATATTATTAACAACTAAACCCCAAATCCAAGTGAATCCATAATACTGAGCTTTGTTCTTTAGTATACTTCTTCCAGTAAGGAATACCTTACAGGTAGAGATAGAATTCAAAAGGATTTCAGAATATGAATCAGAAGAACTTCTGAGATCAAAGTGATTCAGTAAATTTGGGACATGGCTCCCAAAACACATGATTAAATATATTAAGGAAAAATGTAATATCCTTTAATCTAAAAAGAAAAAAAAAGCAATAGCAGTAAGTACAGGAAAAGGAAGACCAGGGTTACAAGCAATTCATCTGCAAAAGATATAGAAGTTTTGGTTAATTCCTCATCAATGAGTAACCGTTGTGATGTAGCTGCCCCCAAAACTAATCCGATCCAGAGTATTCAAACTAATAAGGTAGGGAAACCTAATAGATGTTCTGCAATATTAAGACCTCAAGTACAACACTGTTTTCAGTTCTGCAATGCCACATTCTCAGACAATCTGCAATATTTCTAGATGAGGGCAGCCAGGATGAGGAAGAGTTGAAGGACTAGGAATGGGTACTGAGCTTGGAAAAGAGAAGGTTTCTTGAAAACATAATGGGATCTTTACTTAATATAGGAGTTAGTATGATGAATTTGAAATATCCTAAATATATTGTCTCCCTTTATTAGAATGTGACCAGGGACTGTCATGATTTTTTATTTGTAGTCTCGGTACTTAACATGATGGTGTGTTACACTTATTAAGAATTTTATATATATATATATTTTTTCATTCACTCATTCCTTGTGGCTTTCAGAATACTAGTGGGTGGAAGCTGTAAGAGGACACATTTTGGATGAACATAAAGGATTCTACCTTGGGGAGAGGTTCCAACAATCAAAGGCAATGCTTAGTGGAGTGGTGAGAGTTCTTTAAGAATTCAGAAAATTTCTGGTGGCATTCTATCAGGAAGCTTTAGATAAGGCTTTTTTTTTAATCAGATGAGTTATTAATGCTAGATAATCTCTTAAGAGGTAGCTGGGTTGCCCAGTGGAGAGAGCACAGAGGCTGGGGTGAGAAGATTCAAATTCCCATCCACCCTCAGACACCTACTAACTATTAGCTGTGGGATCCTGGGCAAGTCATTCAACCTCTGTCTGCCACAATTTCCTTAACTGCTAAATAGGGATAATAATGACACCTACCCCACCAGGGCTATTGTGAAGATCAAATGAAATAATATTTGTAAAGGGCTTAAGCACAGTGCCTGGCATACAGTTCACACTTAATAAGTTCTTGTTTCCTTTTTTCTTTGCTCTTAAAGTCCCTTCCAACTGTAACAAGGCTCTGATTCTTCAAATGAACTCAACAAATGTTTATTGAGGCTTTCTGCTGTATGTCACCTTTATTTTATACCATTGTCTTAAAAATGAGGAAATGGGGCCCCAGAGAGGTTAAACTATGGGTCTGTGGGGCCATTGCTAGCTAGTGAAAGAGTTAGGATTCAAACTCTGCTCTCCTGGTGGCTTTAATATTCACTCTCCAAATTAAATATAAGGGAATTAATTTTCCTTGGCATTCAAAAGGTCAAGTCCAACATTTTCAATCAGTGAAACATGCAACAAATAACCTGACATTACACTCATCGCTGTTAAATACAGGGGAATCCAGTGTATTAGCAAGCTCTTCAGTGAATGTGTATGCTTACTGATGCACATACTGCCTCCATGGAGGTAGACCATAACCATCCTTGCCTTCTCATTTCAATTTCATGGTCCTAGTCCATTTCCTTGACTGGAAAGCCATTTCATGGTTCTCAACGTCTTGGGGAAGCTATTGCCTTATTCTGCTTCTTCTAAAATTCTTTCCAGTGTGCCTGTTAGAGCCTCTTCATGCTGCCCTCTCCACTGTCTTGTGCATGTTTTAGTTTTGGTTCTGCAGTGACTGTGGTGTTCCCAAGCCTCAGAGTCATAGAGCATCATCCGAAGAATATTGCCGTTTAAGAGAAGGGCCTTTGCTTTATGGAGAATGTTGGGGATATTAAAAGCTCTAGACAAGTTCCCCGAAACAGTGCTGTGAAAGAGAACTTAAACTCTTTTTTGTTTATTTTAACTTAATCAATCAAGAACTTGGAGTCCCCTCCCTTTCACACTGACTTAGTCATTAACACTTAGTCCTAAAAGACCACAAGCACTGCCTTGCCCCTTGGGAAGTGCCAGGCAAATGGAGAGACTTTGATTGGTTCCTGAGATGTCATAGACCAGTCCACAGTGAAAGGAAGGAGAAACCAAAGAGACAGGAAGTGACAGAGAAAACTGCTTATAAATGTCAGCCGAGGGCATTCTGATTGACTCTGCTGCCTTGGTGGCTCTCGCTGAGGGAGGACTCCTGCATAGATGTCTCTGCATCTGACTGATTCTGCTCTGGTAAGACTTTTGCTGAAGAGACTACCATGACTCCTGGTTAGAGATCGGGACCTAAGGGAGCCTTTGTCAGAGTTGAACTAGATTTCTTCAGATCAGCAATTATAGGATACTTGGCTAGGCAATATTTTCTACTTTCTTTCTACATTTCCCCCCTTACTATTTCTACCTTGCTATCATAAAGCTACTAATAGCCTTTTGACTTAAGAGTTAATTTTTATAAATGGCGACCACAACAATTTAAAAAATTCATATATTTATCAAACCCATTTTTATGATTACATTACAGTCTGTGCTCCTGTTTAATTCTGGGCCAGGTCATTGTTTGCTTACAGAAAATGTCCAGGATATAAATAGCGATGGATTAGCTCTATGGGTTGTATATCCATCCACCTTCACATAATAATTTGGAGAATAACTAACCGTTATCCCCTTGTTGTTTTTTTCCCTATATTGAAAGGTGGGTTGGACTTTTGATCTAATTTAGGAAGTTTTTCATGATTCTGGGGTTTGATGCCATAAAAACAGAAGCATTGAGTATACCTCCCCTAATGGGGAATCATAACTCTTCTATTTAGATTCTTCTCTAAATAACAAGATTATTTCTATCATAACATCTTTCAAAGAATCCTTTATTCTGACCTATGGAGAGAGGAAACCTTATTCTATTGAAATCAAATCCTTTTTTTTTTGGTAGTCAACAAACAGCACAACAGGAACTTGCATTTTATACCTTTTAATCTCTTATGTGACCATAAAGATGTGATCTGCTACACAATATTGTTTGTATAAGTCTTCCCATTCCCTCTCACCTATGTCCTTGGTACTGGTGTGTCAGTGTATATACCTATATAGAAAAATACACCCAGATGCATGTGTATATAAGTATACACACACTCTATAAATATATATATGGGTCTATATCTTTCCATACACATACACGTGTACCCACATACACACAACTCTTCCAAAGGTTTTACAGTGATGGGAAGGTAGGCATAAGGAATGAAATTCTTTCAATTATCTTTAAAAAATTTGGGTCAGTGATCTTTCTAACCAAGCATTTGCTATCCTGCCTTCTCTTTCAGACATGCTGGAAATCAGACCCTCCATGCCTTCAAAACCAAGTCCCCTTTGGCTCATAATTTCCCTCTCCTTGGTTTTGCCTATCTGCTCTTCTCCCTTTGGTTTTCCTTGGCCCTGCCGCTACCTCCTTGGGCATCATACCGATTTCAGAATTGAAAGGCACATGAGGCAGCTCCCCTGTAATGATGGACAAAGTGGCTTCTTTTGAAGAAGTACAAATTATTTGCATTTTCATCTTTTTGTTGTACTTTTGTTTTTAAATGTTTTGGAGATGATTCCATTCTATCAATTTAAAAAAATGTTAAACAAAATGTTTAGATGTATAAAGGTATATATAATAATAACAATAAATCATTTCTATTGCCCCTTAAGGTTTAAAAAGTTTTTCAGACACTATCTTATTTGATCTTCTCAACAATCCCATAAGATCAGTGCTATTATCATCCCCATTTTATGGAGGAAGAAACTAAGAGCTCAAATGACTTGTCTAGGGTCACACAGCTAGTAAGTAATATGGAGTCAGGTGTTCTTGACTCCAAATATAGTACTACACCAACTTTTGCTACCTAGCTATTTCATAAAAAGAACAAAATTATCCCAAAGGGGAAAATTATCTAATTAACCAGGTAACTTAGTGGCAGAGGATTTGGATAGCATTCCTGCAAATGGAATTATATTTTTATTGTCAGAAACAAATTCAAAATGTACCTTTATTAAGTGCTCCATATTCGGTGTTGAAAACTCCAACCAGTTTTGAATAGCCTACATGGACATGGCTATTCACTGATTTTTCAAAGTCTTCACCCCACAAAATTGGCCCGCCAGGCTTCATGAGAAAAGTACAAAGTTCATAGACTCCTAGAAAAGGGGAAAAAAAGATTAATCAGAATTTCAAAGTAAATAGAAGCAATTTCCAATCTTATTCATTTTGGTTCAAGTACAGATATATATCGGGTATTTAGATGGTGCATTGAATAAACTGCTAGCCCTGGAGTCAGGAGGATTTGAGTTCAAATGTGACCATAGACACTTAGTAGCTGTATGGCCCCCGTTAAGCTTCTTAATTCTGCTTGCCTCAGTTTCCTCCTCTGTAAAATGATCTGGAGAAGGAAATGGCAAACCACTCTAATATCTTTGCCAAGAGAATCCTAAATAGGATCACCAAGAGTCAGACATGATTAATCAACTCAATGATACCAAAAATAATTATCTATTAACATGGATTGTGTCTGGCAGATAAAAATTTTGAGCTTTAAGTCATAGAAGCAGGTTCAAATCTAGCTTCTGGCATTTGGTAACTGGGATCCTGAGCAAGTCTCTCAATTTCTAAGCACTTTAAGCAGCACCCTAATAGTTAACTACTAAATCACAGATGAGTTCTGACCTGCTTTGGTAAATGGTATTTCTATACCATGAGTTCTTCATTCTGAAGAAAAAAAAATCGCATATCCTCCTTGTATTCTTTGAGCATTAATGGGTACATGGATTTGGAGGTCTACTTGTATTTGAAAATTAAAAATTGTTCAGGTATATTGTGTATAAGAAAGAATTACATTCTAAAAATGTTTAAATGCTACCATTCTTAATACCCTGTTGTGGAACTTTATAAGGGGAATGGCTATTTTGAATTGCTTCAATATATTCATTAGGGATTTCCCTTAAGATATTTTTGCTTAGCTTCTTATATTTTCTTTCACTTCCTAAATTTTTGGTTGTAAAATATATATGCATTTATTAAATTATTAATTTAAAAATTAAGTATTAAAATATATATTTTCCTCTCAATAGGTTGCCATTTTCAGGCACGGCATTCAGACAATATATTTTAAGTGACTCTTCTGTATTTTTCTAATTCTGGAACAGGGGTGTAAACCTCATTTTATTGTTCCCTTTGTACCCCCAACAAATGCTGGGAAACAATCCTGCCTCTCTACTAAAGAAATAAAACCCCCAGGCAAGTAGAGAGAGAAAAAAGAATCTAAGGAAAAGAGTTGTAGTGAATAAGAAAGATCCAGTGAAGGTAATTGAAGAGTCTTTGGTATTTAATAGGTGGAAAAGTATGATTTGATATTATAACAGAGGCAAAGAATATTTTGTACTCACTGGTGTTTAACACTACATATTAGAACAGAAGCAAGGAATATGTTGTGTTCACTGGTGATTAACAATAAGGAGAGACTTAGGTAAGAAAGGATTGAGGACCATGAAAACAGTGTCTTAATAATATAAAAAGGATGAGTGAAGCAATAGGGAAACAAGATTAAAAATTAATTTGTAATTGATTACACCTGGATCCTGGTCCAGGCTTGGTCACTTATTGGCTGTGGGACCTTGGAAAAGTTACTGAGATCTCTGGTTCTCATTTTCCACATTAATAAAATAAAGCAGTTGGATTAGATGATTTTTAAAGTGCCTTCCAGCTCTTAACCTCTTATGAATTACATAAAAAACATTTCAGAAAAGAATTTAGAGTGAACTACTTTAATTTTCATTAGATTCTTTTTCAGACAAATCATTTAAATTTACATTAAAAATTATATGCTAAAAATAAATGCCTTTCTCATCTAACTTTGTCTTAAAATGTAGCCTGAGGCAATCATTTCTTTGTGTCAGCAAGAAGAAAAATCAATAAGGAGACACTGTTACTGGACACATTCACAGAATATTAGAGAAAATTTTCATATGAACTGAGAATAAGAAAGAGAAAGAGGAAGAAAAAATTAGATCAGAATGAGAGAAGTCCCCAGTAATGATCTGCTTAATATATTTAATCTTATGAATGTTGATGACTAAAAGCAGTTGTCTTAAAATCTGTACATGACCATTCCTATATTTTGGAGTTAATTAGATACAGATTCCCATATTTACTTTTATGTTCTGACTAACTTTCAGACCCTTTAAAGGCTTTTCTAAAGATATTTTCTTTCTTTCTTGCCAAAATCTGAAAGTAATTAAACTAACCTTTACCTATCATTGTCTAGCTTTGAAAATACAAATATAAAACTATGATTGAGGCTTAGGAATCTCAAGACCTTCCATAATGTGCCCTTTGGAAAACACTATAATATTGAATGTTCCCCCCCCCAACATAGACAAAAAGGCTAATGGATAGCTTTTCAATACTCATCACATTCCTAAATAAGCTTAATAACTGCTCTCAGTTTTTTGAATGTGACACTTTTAGAAAAGCCTTGTTAATATAAAAATCTTATCAATGAGTCTACTTCAGTAACCGTTATAGTAAATGAGAAGGATTCACCTTCTTTAGGAGGTTTTTCTATTTTGCTCCATGGTACTAAATATACAACTTCATTCCTTTGTTCAATTATAAATGGTAGGTTTCGGGAAATATATTTTTCTTGCCATTCTTTATCCTTGGCTAAGGCTTTCCGAACTTTAGTTCGATGAGCAAAATTATCTATGGGAAAAGGAAAGAAATGTTAAGAACAATTAAAATACAAAGTTCCAAGTTTCATTGATGGTTAAACTAATTTTGAATTAAAATTTTTGAATTTTTTGGATAAAAATAGTGCAGAAATGATAATGAACCGTATTTCTGAAGAATCTACCTTCTTTGTTTCTATCTTTTTTTTTGTGCAATCAGTGAATGATTGGAATTCTAGTATACTTCCTGTCCTTTCCCCTACCCCTCAAATTATTTATTTACTTTGTCTACTATATAAATATATTTTTTCCTTATTAAGACATAAATTTGGTAAACCATAAGAATTTCACATGGTTAAATACTCAAAAGAACTGATATGAAAGGAAGAATGAAATAGTAAGACAGTGTTAGATTTGTAGTGACGAAGAGCTGAATGAATAGATAACACATTTAATAAACTCTTACTATGTGCTAAGAACTAGGGATACAAAAGGTATGATAGTCTCTGCTCCTAAGGAGCTCACCTCCAGTGGAGAAGACACCACCTGTGGAAGTTTTCCCATGGTCCTTAGAGGCCATCACTGGCAAAGCACATGGTAGTGCCTCTTTACTGTTATTTCTGCTGATAGAGTGCTATGAGTTTCTGATGTTAAACTTTATAGCAATGGCAAGGACTTTGGTACTACATATACAACTTTGTTCTTCTGTTCAGTTATAAGTGGTAGGTTTTTAGCACCTGTAGCTGCCACATCTTCAGGAGCATTTGCCAGACTGCTTCTCCACCAGGCTTGCTTCCCAGGTTGAGACCTGAGACATTAGGCTAGAAGCACTATTATTTCCAAGAATTTTGAGTCTTAGGCTATCTCCATCAGCATCTGAAGGGAGATAGTGGTCAAGATAGTGGTAGGAGTTGCATTTGCAGATTAAGTCTCAAACCTTTATTCTAATACTTACCTAACATCTGAGTTTCTGCCAGACTTATAAACTAAAGCAATCTGTTTTAGAACCCTGGATAAAATCACAGATGCCTAATGTGTAAGGTTAAAACAAGGAAAGAATTGACATTAAGGGAAAAAAGCTGATAACCTGACTCATAGGCTAACTGTGTTGTATTGTTTGTTGTTGTAGATATATACATTTTGTTTTGTAGAACATTCTTCTACCTGAGGCACATTTGAGTTGTTGTAATAAGCAGTTGTTCATTAAGGAGGTTTTTCTGTAACAGAAAAATGTACAGAAAAACCACTCTGGATGTGTCCTTCTTGTTTTAGTATTTAAAAAGATATATGATGTCATCTAGAAAAGTGCTCTACCCAATAATCCACACAGAAATAGGTAATTGTATGAGTTTCCATGTCCAAGAGAATTTGTGCCATGGTGGCCTCTGTAGTGATAGGATTCTCCAAACGCAGGTAGGCTAGTCTTTGGTTGCTGATCTGCAAGCAGATAAATATTGACAGCTTGTCCAGGGCATCAGGATTCCTTGAGACTGCTTCTCCAATGACCTCCTTTGCAAATCCAGTGCTACCTCGGTGCTATGATGAGGTATCATGGCAGAACTCTGCTGGAGAATGTGTAAGATAAACACTACCAGAAAGTAATACATAGTAGACTAAGACGTTAAAAGAATAGTAGCTGATGTTTATGGAGAATTTCAGGATTTTTTATTTTTTTTATATTTTTATTTATTTTTTTTATTTTTTATTTATTTATTTTTTATTTATATTTTATTCAGTGGGATGATAGTCCACCTCCTTTGCTCACTCTCTGGGTGACCTTGGGCAAATCATTTAACCTCTCCAGGCTTCAAAGTTTCCTCATCTATACAATTATGGGGTCTGAGAGATACCTTTCAGCTCCAAGTCTGGACAGGACAACCTCCTAAAGACAGAATCACAGTTATTATTATGCCCATTTTCAAGATGGGCAAACCGAGGTTAGAGCAGTTATGTGATTTACCCATGGTCACAAGAATATTATTAAAAGTGACTAAGTTGGAATTAAAACCAGCATCTCTGCTGACTCGAAGTATAGTGATCTTTCTATGATGCCATGCTTAAACCCAAGAAAGTAGAATAAGCAGAACTTGGGGAAGGAGAGGTGTAGTTTCTGTTGTTTGGTTCACTCTGTAAGCTTTGTTTCAGAGTGCTTCCATGGGGGCAGTCTCCTATGACGAAGTCTGTCTGGTTTTGGATTGTATAGAAATGAAAGAGTGATTCCATTACAAAAAGTGAGTAATGGTTTGATGGATAGAGACCCAGGTCCAAAGATGAGAGATTGGGGGTTCATATGTGGCTTCAGACAATTCCTAGCTGGAAAGTGGGCAAGTCACTTAACCCTCATTGCCTAGCTCTTATTGCTTTTTGCCTTGGAACCAATATATATATATATATTGGAACCACTAAGAAGTCCAATTCAGGAAGTGAGGTTCATCTTTCATCTAGCAATTATATCACATTAAGGCACCTAAACATACAATTGATTAATAGTCACAACTCTTGTTGTTGGAGGAATATCTATCAGTGTCCTGCTACGTAGGTTATGCTTGTTCTTTTCCTTAAACTTGAGGCTTGATTGGCTCAGGGGACAAAGCCTTCAGCCATTGATATAGCTTCTTAGTTTTCCAAGTACAAAACAGACATCATTAGGAGTTCTACCTCTCCTTTCAGAAGGCTTCAACAACCTGACAAACACTGGGATAGGAAAGCAATATTAACCTGAAATAGTGGCTGTACTCTTGCTGAATGTCCTTCTCCTGCTCTAGCTAAGTAGATCCCTTTTTTTTTGATAACTACTAAATATTCCATGAATTATCTCATTTTGGTCCAATCTTGAATCTTAGGTATTGGCCTGATCTATTACAAACCTATTATCTACACACAGATTGTCTGTATTGCAAATCACCTATAAATCACTTCCTTAGGGAACATGAAAACATCTTTCTTCATTCAACATATCCCTTGTCTGGTTTCCTTTTTTATGAAAGGAAGTTCTGTGCTCTCTGCCTCTCATAATGCTCTGGACAAGACTGTCCTTAAGTTGTTAAGTCAAAGGTCACCAAGTGATTTAAAAAAATTTTTTACACATTTTTAAATTATTGGCACTAATTATTTGCATAGAACCAAAAAAAGTTAAACCTCACTCTATAATATTTTATAGATGAAGAAACTAAATCCTAGGTAGCAAAAGGACTTAGAAACATATCATAAAAACTTTATGACATATTCTTTAAATACAGAATTAATGAATATACATTATAGAACTTAAAAGTACAATTGCTTATTGTCATTATTTCTGGAACTAACTTATACAATCTTTGTAGTCATCCTTTTTCTCCAATACTTCATAAATAAATTCAATACTGAACACATTTATCTTTCTCTTTAACAGTTCTGCTTAACAAGTTTATGTTTAATAGTTCACAACCAAGATATGTATCTTATTTAACTTTTTAGAATGAAAATTTAAATTAAACATTTAAAATGGCATGACACATACCAAATTTCCAAATATGAAACACTTTATTAATCACACCGCCAAACTCTTGAATCCAATATCCAACTAATTCAGAGTGAGCTGTACGAAGGTGAATATGTTCCTCAGTGTTTTTCAGGAATTCATTCATCTTTGCTGGTTGTATGATATAAGTACGAAATTCATAGAATGTCCCGTCAGAGTCTTTGGGACCTGTGCCAAAAGATGCCCATACCTGAAGAAAAGGTAAAGGAAACTGAAATATCTCAGAAATCAAGCTTGTAGTCTGTCAAATTGGAGACAAAGACCAAATATGTGAGCTTTTATTGTAAAACAGGGAACAATTATGAATGAATTCATTGCTTTTGGGTTTATATGTATGTTGGCAGTAAAAACATTTTGTTTAAATTATGGTTTCTTTCAGATAATTACAATTTATTAGATAACAGAATTTGGTTAGTATGTGCCAGACCTTGTTATTTCCTACCAAAAACTCAGTTTCAGTCTAATTTTTTCTTTTCTGTTCTTGTCTATATTACTACACATGAGTTTTTCCAAATTCTTGTGGCTTCTTTACAATGTATAGTCCTTATGGCTTAATAATGTATCATATTAATATGCCATAATTTTTATAACTTTTTCTCAATCAAGACATTTAGATTTGCTTTTTTTGTTTGTTTTTGCCTTTTATTAAAATGTTAGTCAGTTTTTCTATATGTAATTATCCCTCTTCATTAATAACTTCCTTGGGTCCTAATAGGAAGATCATTTGTTCAAAGCACAAGCATAATTTTGTAATTCATATGGTAAAATACCATATTACTTTTCACATAGGTTGGATCAATAGTATAGTCAACAAAAGCATGGTTGTGTACCTGGTTTTACCACATTCATGGCAGGAGTAGATTTTATATTTTTGTCTTTCCTAATTTGGTTAAGTGTCAGGTAGAATTTTAGGATAGTTTATTTGGCGTTTCCTTTATTATTAAAAAATTTAACATAATGGAAAAAGTCTTTTAAAATATTATTAGGAATAAAAATTTAAAAGCAAGAGCTAACTCTATCTACAACAAACCCCAGAATTCTTCCCAACTATTAATTAGAGTCCTAGAAATTCTATCCTAATCTAGAAATAGCCTATCCTTGTTTGCAGATTGCATGACGGTTCACTTAGAAAATCTTAGAGAAGCAGCAAAGAAACTAACTGAAAGGATTCTTAACTTCAGTAAAGTAGCAATATACAAAAACAAATTAGTAAAAACTATTATAACCAGGATGAAATGTAAAATAACTATAAAATACAGCAAATATTTGGGAATTGATTTACCAAGATTCACTTAAGCTTAAAAACAATAAAACAATAAATGATTATTATAAAAATAAAGGAAAACTTAAAATAGTAGGAAAGTAATAATAATATCTCCTAGTTGTAGTCTATAAATATAATAAAAATGACGCTAACTAAATTGATTTACATATTTAGTGCTATAGCAACCTAACTACCAAGTTCAGCAAAGTGACTGGCACATAGTGTGCCTTTGACATATATTTATTAATTATTCACTACTGAATGACAGATAGGAAAATGGCATCTTTTTCATCACTGATTGATTAAAAATTAAAATTTTTGCCTAGTCACTTTTAACCTCTCTGCCTTTGATTTCTCAAGCCCAAACAAGTATTTACTACATGCTAGGCACTAAGTTCTGAGGATACAGAGAAAGGGAAAAATAGTCTCTTTTCTCAAGAAGCTCTTGTTTTAATAGGAGACAGGGATACAAACACATATGTAGGTATAAGATATATACAAACTGGAGGTAGCTTCAATGAAAAAGTAGCAATAACACTCAAGTCTACAGCAATCAACTCCTACTTGCACAGGTGTTTTGAGGAAGGCACTTTACAAACCTCAAAAAACACTATATAAACATACATCATTATTATTGTTATAAAATACTACATGGAAAACTCTGTATACTTAGAATACCATTCTCAAATATTTAGATAAATTAAAAGCAAGTTTTCGAACTAACTGGTCGTGATATAATAAAAAGAATACTAGATTTGGAGCTGAGAGACCTAAATGTTAGATTTCCCTCTCTGGTTCTCAGGGCCCTCATTTGTAAAATAAACAGGATAGATTATGGGATCTCTTAAGAACTATGACTGCTGATGTATTCTATGGGAAGAGTTAGCAAAGTGTGGTAAAAAGAAATTCACCAGACTCAGGGTCAAGAAGACCTGAGTCTGTTACAGTTTTGCCATTCACATTATATATGTGACTCTGGGGAGGCCACTTTTTTTTTTTTTCTGGGCCTCGGTTTCCTTATTTGTAACAAGAGGATGAATTCTATTTACTTTTTGGTTACAATCTAACCCTGATACCTCACTGTGACATGGTAGTAACTCTGGGCTTTCAGGGGCATATAGATGTGTAGCAGTTCTAAACCATGCTAGAAATACTTTGTGTATGGATGGGACCAGCACCTAACTTTTGTCAACTAGTTCAAGGGCTGGGGTTAGAAGTTCCCATTAGGTGACTGCTTATGAGATGATTAATTTGGCAACTCATAATTGCTGATAGCATTTCAAGGTTTGCAACACTGTGTACCCATGATTTCACTGGATCCTCATGAATCCTTTAGATCCTACTTTTAACTCCATTTGCAGAGGAGGAAAAGGAGGTTTTGAAAAATTAAGTGACTTGCCCAAAGTTACAGAGCAAGGAAGAATCTGAAGCAGGGTTCAAAACAGTGTCTTCCTGATTCTTAATCCTGGGCTGTTCCACTGTGCCAGGCTACTAGTTTCTAGAAACTAAGCTTGTTAGTATTCTATCTGCATCTGGGTAAAACACATCTACAAAATGGGGAATTACTGAATTAAGTTTGACTCATGCACTGGACAAACTGCAGTCCTGTTTTAATACTGGAGGCTGTAGAGGGGAGGAAAGGAAGAACCTGTGATTATGGTGCCTTGCACTCCATAGGTGGATAATAAGCTTGTAAAACTGAATTGAATGTCAAGGTTAAAAGATAAAGAAATTGTTTCTTTAGGCATTCACAGCATGTATGAAGGGCAGCTAAACTGTTGGAGTCAATTTAAGGAATGAGCGGGTTATATGCAAACTGATCCATGGCAATAATAAATAATAATACCAAATGTGCATATAGTACTTTAAAATTCGGGAAAACCTTTATGTATATTATTTGAACCTCACAACTCTGCGAGGTAGGTGCTATTATTATCTCCAATTTACAGTTGAAGAAACTGAGGAAGCAAAGGTTAAGTGACTTGCTCAGGGTTGCACAGCTTCCCGAGTCCGGGGACACCACTCTCCATGACGCAAAAGGGAGATTCTTTCCAATTGTTTTGTTTGCTTGTTTGTTTTTGAGGTTGGAGGCATTTTTTTCTTTTCATGTCATGCTTTCTTTTTTTTTTCTACCACCCCGTCCTTCCCAAACTTTTTCGTTAAAAAAGCGGGTGACGAACGATGGGAGCCCAAGAACTTCCCCATAGTTAGTCGGATACCCAGGCTAGCTCCCGCTCGCTCCGCGGGGATTCTAGACTGAGCGCAAAACGCTTTCTCACGGGTGTCCTCCCCTATCTTCCCCCCGCCTCCAAAGATGTGACCGAAAAAGAGGCTCGGCGACTCTCTCCCTCCTCATCCACCTCCCCCACTTAACCGCTCTGCCCCCGCCAGCCTCCTCTTTCCTCCATTCATACCACCCATCCTCACTCAGCTCGGGTGGGAGGTGGAAGGGTGAAGCTTTCGCTCCCACCCGTACCTGGCTCTGGCGCCACGACGTGGAGGCTACCAGAGACGGCCAGAACCTTCGGAGAAGGAACATGGTTCTGCGAGTTCTGGAAAAGATGTGTGCGAAGACCGAAGGGGACACGTCCTCTCTTCACTGGCCTCCGGTGAAACTGTCCTGTTGGGGAGTGCTTCCTCTTCCGGACTCTCCCATTTGAGGATTCCACTCCCCCCCACCCAACCTTTCTTGGAAAGCCTGACCAGGCTAAGGCAGCCGAGAGGAGGAAAAACACCCCAAACCCAAAGCGGGCACCGAACCCTTTGGGCGGGAGTGGAAGAGGAACTGTATCCTGGCGAGAATGGGTAGGGAGCTGGACAATTTAACCCGTAAGAGAGAGGGGGAGGTGTCAGGTTCTTCCTGGACGCTTCTATGCCTGCTGAATGTCTGTCCACCCTTAAAGCCCCAATGAACTCTCTGGTCTGCCTACTCAACGATGACTTTCTTCTTCAAATGCCCACCCGAGCACTTTGTTTATCCCCCCTGGAATGCATTTATTTTGTATAATTCGTTTTATGGTTGTCCATGTTTTCATCTTATCAGCTTCTAGGACTGTAAGCTCCAAAGGGCAGTTGTCATGCACAGAGCTCCATCCATTGCACCATCTAGTTGCCTCCTCCAAGATGTTAAAGACTGTCGATTAAAAAAGAATTAGAATACTAGCAAATGAATTTTATTTAAAAATAGTATGTGTATATAAATACTTACATAGTAGGTTCTATATTCTCCTACATAGCAGGATATGTATGTATGCTTACATGTGTATGTATATATATACACATATAAACAGATTCATAGGTACTATGATTTTTATTAGTCAGAATTTAACATCAAAGTAGTCAATATGATAGATATGCCTAATAAAGATAAGCATTTGAGATGGATGAGTGGGGGGAGCATTGAACATCAACTAGTCTACCTTTCCATTCTTCTTTTTTTGGCAGCTATTTAATTTCCAACTAATGCCAGAGGATGATCCTATGAGTTTGTCAGATGTTTTGAATTATCTAAATAGTTATCTATAACTGAAGGTTTTTTTTTTTTCTCTTCCTGATAATGGTAGGGGTAGCAGTAGGGGTAGCACTTTGCCTGGATTTTGTCAGGTTCTTTTTGTCAGGTGATTCATTCATTTAACACTAGCTGATTTCTTCAACATCATCATGTCCCCCTCCCTGCTCACCTCCTGTCCCCCCCCAAACTATTATGAGGAAACTCTTCATCTTGGATATTGCTTCAGCTTTGTTATTTACACCTTCTTAGTATCCTCAGTTCCTTCTGCTTTTGTGGAGGACTGGAGCAAAAAACGAAAACCTCCCTTAATAGAGGGCTCAGAATCCTAGCCATCTTTTAATTTGCTCCATGCTGTCTCTGCTTGGTTTTAATTCCACTATCTTCATCATTGCCTCCTTCATCACCTGCCCCCTCCCCACCTCATCCCTTCCACTACTTTTTGGCTTCCATTTGTGTATTGTTTTCTCCTATTTGTGTATCCTCTTCCCCTATTACAAACTCTTTGAAGGAAGATTTTCTTTTTCTTATTTGTGTCTTTAATATTTAGTGAAGTGACATAATGCATTTACATTATATTATATGGTAGCTATGACTAAAGAGCTATCAGTTTACTCTTGAGGAAAAAGTTTTAGCTACTATGTCCTAATTTAATGGTCTTTAAAGTGGTGGACCATGGCCTGACCTCAATAAGTAGGTGATTAATGAATCCAAGGGTGAGAAGATAGGCTGAATCTCACCCTGTGATAGCCAATCATGGAACTTGTTTCCAGAAGAACCACACCCACCCTTGATCCACCATCCCCAAATGCCTCCATTTTCTCCTCTTAAGCTGTGTAAGCTTTCAACCCGTTCCCTCTTGTACCAGTTGTCTGCTCCTCAGAGCATTTATAATCGTTTACAGCTGCCATTGGAAACTCCTTCATCCAGAAAACTCATCTTCTGCTCTTCAGGGTACCTTGTGGCTATAGCAAGTAACATTGGAGGGTGGGCTTTGAGCTCTGGGCAGTATCCCTTAAGCCCTAATCTGCCCTTTTGCTTTTGGGCAGATCATCTAATGAGCAGGCATGAATAAATTACCTTTTGGTGTTCAGGAAGGACTAATATCCCTGGTGTGATAACTTGCTAAGCCCTTTTCATGGCTGCTCATGCACCTTTGGTGTCTACCTCTCATCTTACTCTCACCTGTGATTCCAAGAAACTAGCTTGTGCTATGGTCACACTCTGGTAAAACTGTCTCAATAGATGGTTTAAACTGTTGAAAGTAAATGGCATACGTCAAACCCATTGGTGGGTCAGAGGAATATCTACCCTAAGCTTGTGAAGACTTTTCTTGGTGGAATGGGCAGGTAAGAACAATTTATTCTAAAGGCTATGAAGGCAGCTAAAGCAGGTTCAGTCAGAGAATAGTCAACATGGAAGATGCCAAGGTCATTCACAGTATCATGGGCCATTACCAGTTGATCTGACTTTTGTCTTGCCACTGGTTTTCCAGGAGTCTGTAAGAGAGAGTGAGATTGATTACTATGTGCAATTCTGCTTCATTTAAATTTAATATACTTGCAAGTCAAGATATTACCCTGTCATGCCATTGATCTTTGAAAATAGACATTGTTATCTTTAAAAACTTAAATTTCATCCCTCCAGATTAATGTCAATATAATTTCCAATATTCATTTACTGACATTTTGTTATCCATTTTCTCTCAGTCTCTGCAAACTCCTCCTCTCTCCCCGAGATGTCAGGTAATATGATATAGGTTGTACATATAGAACACTGGTATCTTTTCCCCAAACCCAAGTGTTCCAAACTTTCCTGTTTCTGTCAAGGATGCCACCATCGTTCTGGTGTTTTTGATCTTAGTATTATCCTTGAGTCTTCTTTCTTACTTTACAGAAACAGGTAGTTGCCAGATCTTGGCATGGCTATCTCCATAACTCTTTCATTTGTCCTATTCTCTCCACTCATATGGCCACCAAATTTAGTTGAGGTCCTTATCACTTTTTGCCTAGACTAATTTTTAAAGTTAAATTATATATTTTAATTACATGTAGAAATGAATTTTGAAAAATTTTCTGATATTTTTGGATTCAGATTCTCTCTCTCCTTTCCTCCCTTCCCAAAGTGGTAGTCTGATTTAAGTTATATCAATTCTTTCATGCAATACATATTTCCACATCCTCTATGTCCTGACTGAAGACACATATCACATGTATAATTAAAAATTTATGAAGGAAATAAAGTGAAGTATGGTGTATTTGATCTGCAAACCAATCAGATTTCAACAGTTGCTTCTTTAGCTGTAGATAGCATTACTTCATCATGAGGTTTCTTCTGTATTATAAAGGGGATGTTAATTTGTAACCTGAGAAGTTAAGACTTTCAGTATTGAGAAGGGGAAAGAGTGGAGACCCTTTTCTCTTTCTCAAAGTGGGGTTCAGGCAAGACAGCTGATGTTTAGGGTTGGCTCAGAGGAGAGGGGGTTTGAAGATTTTCCCCCTTCTGCCTTCCCTCCTTAGCTAAAGCTGCTCTCCCCAATTTACTCTTGTCCCTCTTGTCCCCCCTCCACTACTCGAGACCAAAGGGTTTCTCCTTGATCTGTTCATTCACACTCACCTTGGGGAAGAGATAACTTTTAATGTCAACTCAATCAGGTAATACAAAAGGAATAATGGGCAGGGAAGAATGGGAAAAGGAAAGTAGGAAAGGGGGTCCCTGTCTCTATCTAAACCCTTTCTCTTCCCTCCTCGAGTTTGGTGGGGAACTCAGGTCTTAGCAGTCTGAGCCCCATGAGAGAAAGTCAGTTTGACTCACCCCTGGGCAACAGGAGTTGAGATAAAGTCTGCTCAGGTTTCTCTTCAGAAAGTCCCTTCAATTCATAAGTGTTGGGGGGAAAGATTTCCAGTCACCAGCTGGAAAAGTGGGTAACCCTCAGGAGAAAGCCTTTTCCCACCTACTCTCTTTGGCTTCTCAAGACTAAGAGCGACCAACTCCTCTACCAGCCAGAGTCTTCTCCTCCTCCAGATTCTAATCCCTTGGCGCCCCTCCCCCACTGAGGTGATCAATTTCACATACTCTTCAGCCTGTCACTTTTTCTTTAGTGCCAGCCTCGTCACACTTGGAACCTTGTTTTGCCAATAATAGCTTAGTCCTTCACATTTGATCATAGTACAATATTTCTGTTCCTGTGTACACTGTTGTTTGGGTTTTACTTACTTTACTTTGTATCAGTTCATTTAAGACAGTGGTTTTCAACCTTTCTAATGCCGTGACCCTGCAATACAGTTCCTCATGTTGCAGTGACCCCAAACCAAAATATTATTTTGGTGGCTACTTCAAAACTGTAATTTTGCTACAGTTATGATTTGGAATGTAAATACCTGATATGCATTATGTATTTTCATTGCTACAAGTCAAACATAATTTAAACATGGTAATTAATCACAAAAACAATATTTAATATTAATCCAGCAGGAGGCAGCCTGAGTGCTGGGGTGGGAGGTAAGTCCTGCCTGGGGAGGGGGTCCGCAGACCCTGCCTTATTCTTCCTGTTGTCTCCCTCCAGCTTGAGCTCAGGCTTCACTTTGCTGGGGTTACTCAGCTTCGCTATCTGCTCCACGAGTTATCCGCTCCAGGACTCGTTCTTAACCCTTCTGGAGCCAGCGCCTGGGTGCTCTTTCTGGGTCTCTGTTTGAGTTTGGCCTCCAGGCAACAGGGTAAATCCATCGCCCCTCATAAGGGGAGGGCTGCTGATAGGTAACTAATATTGGTACAATGTGCGGGTAGCAGGGTTCCCGCTCTTTCCGAGATCTTGCTGTAAAGTAGTGCGATTTCTCAGTGGCTAAGGTCATCAGAAATATATATTTTCCGATGGCTTTAGGCGACCCCTGTGTTTTGGTCGTTCGACCCCCACCGGGATCATGACCCACAGGTTGAGAACCCCTGATTTAAGACTTTCCAGGTCTTTATGAATTCATCCTGTTCATCATTTCCTATGGCACAATAGTTTTCCATTATAAGCATATATTATAGATTATTCATCCATTTCCCAATTGATGGCCATCCCCTCAGTTTCCAATTCCTTGCCACCACAAAAAGAACTGCTAAAATATTTTTGTACAAGTAGATTCCTTTTCCTTATCTCTGATTTCTTTGGGATATATACCCAGTGATATTGTTGTGTCAAAGGATATGCATAATTTTATGGCCCTTTCAGTATGATTCCATATTGCTTTCCAGAATGGTTGTATCAGTTCACAGTTCCGCCAACAGTGTCCTAATTTCCCCCATCCTTTCCAATATTTATCATTTTCCTTTTTGATCATATTAATCTAAGGTAGTACCTCAGAGTTGTTTTAATTTGTATTTATCTAATCAATAGTGATTCATTCCTCATATGACTGTAGATAATTTTAATTTCTTCATCTGAGAACTGCCTGTTCATATCCTTTGACCATTTAGCAATTGGGGAATGAATGCTTTGTAGTCTTATAAATTTGGCTCATGTCTCTCTATATATTTGAAAAATAAGTCCTTTGTCATAGAGACTTGTTATCCACCCCATTTGTTGTTTTCCTTCTAATTTTGGTTTCATTAGTTTTGTTTGTACAGAAACTTTTAAATGTAATGTAATCAAAATGATCCATTTACTTTTTAATAATGTTCTCTTTGCCTTACTTGGTTCTAAATTCTTCTCAAATCCATAAGTCTGACAAATAAACTTTTTCATATTCTCTTAATTCATTTATAGTTTCTTCTTATTTCTGGATCAAGAATTCATTTTGATTTTATCTTGGTGGATGATGGTGTGAAACATTGGTCTATGCCTAATTTCTGCTATACTATTTTCCAGTTTTCTCAGTAGTTTTTGTCAAATAATGAATTCTTTCCCCAATAGCTTTGGGTTTATCAAACACTAGGTTACCTATGATTATTAACTACTATATGTTTTTCCTAACCTTTTACATTGACCCACTACTTTATTTTATAGCCAACATTGGAATGTTTTTGATGATTACTACTTTATAGTATAGTTTGAGATCTCCTTCCTTCACATTTTTTTAATTAATTCTCTTTATATTCTTGACCTTTTGTCATTGAAGATGAATTCCATTATTATTTTTCTAGTTCTAGGAAATAATTTTTGAATAATTTAATTGTCATGGCACTGAATAAATAATTTAGATGGGATTGTCTTTTTTATTATATTGTCTCAGCCTATCCATGAACAATTAATATTTTCCCCATTGTTTAGTTCTGACTTTGTGTGAAAAGTGTTTATAATTGTGTTCATATAATTGCTAGGTTTGCTTTGGTAAGTATACTCCTAGGCATTTTATATTGTCCACACTTATTTTAAATGGAATTTTCTTTTCTATATCTTGCTGTTGAACTTTGTTGGTAATAAACAGAAATGCTGATGATTTTTGTGGGTTTATTTTGTATCCTGTATCTTTGCTAACATTGTTAGTTGTTTCTTTAAGTTTTTTGTTGATTCTCTGGGGTTCTCTATGTATACCATCATATCATCTGCAAAAAGTGATAGTTTTATTTCCTCATTGTCTATTCCAAATCCTTCAATGTCTTTATCTGCTCTTATTGCTATAGCTGGCATTTCTAGTATTTTTGTTGAAGGTCTTTTCTGTATCTATTGATATTGTTTCCTTCTGGTTGCTTACAGTACTTTTCCCTTGGACTGGGAGGTTTTGATTTTTGATATAATAGGCCTGGGACTTTTTATTTCAGGATCTCTTTCATGAGATGATTGGTGGATTCTTTCAACTTTTATTTTTCCCTCTTGCTTGAGAATATCAGGGCAGGTTTTTCTGATGGTTTCTTGTAATATAGTGTTCAAGATTTTTTGTTTTTAATCACAGCTTTCCAGTATTCCAATGATTTTTTAAGATTATCTCTCATGGGCCTATTTTCCAAGTCAATTGTTTTTCCAGGGAGGTATTAAAATTTTTTTTTTCATTCTTATGGTTTTGTCTTATTGTTTCTCAGTGCCTTAAGGAGTCATTAGGTTTGCTTTCCTCAATATTATTCTTGAATTTGTGTGTTTCCTTTACATTTGGCCTGGTCTTGTCTTTAGACAGTTGTTTTATTCAATGTTTTTTTCCCCTGGCCTCCATTTCTACTTGGTCCCTTCTAGTCTCCAAGTTGTAGAATCTTTTAGTCATTTCTTTTATTATTTGGCTTTTTAACTTCTTTTCAAGTTCTTCCAAGCATTCTTTTGGGGTCTGACAACCTTTTTTTCACTTTCATTTGAGGCTTCATATATTTCCTTTTTGTCATTGTCTTCTTCTGAGTATGTTTTGATCTTCTCTGTCACTAAAGCAACTTTCTAAGGTTAGGTTTTTTCTTTGTCTTTTTCTTATTTTTCCAGTTATTATTCTCTCCCCTCCCCACAACTCCCCTTTCCTATCTTGTCTACCTATTGAGGTTCTGTTCTGCTCCTGGGAGAAAGGAGTTCCAAGCTTACAGTGTAGCCTTCTCTGGTGCTTGGGGGTAGGCTTGACTGTCTTTGGGTCCCTCAGTGTGCACTTCCAAGTTCTGGTTGGCTTTTTGTGAGGACTCTTTCAATGTTTTTTTTTCCATTAATATTCTGGCTGCTTTAGGTTTCCCTATTATCTTCTGTGTTGGGTTGCTCCCCATTTTATCCTTTTATTACCTCAGGCCATGTTGAAGTGGGCAAGGCTGCTGTTGATTTGCTTCCCTCCTCTGCTGGTTTAGTTGCCTCATGTCCCTTGTAGGGCTCCTCCCAGCTCTGATTTTTCCTCACCTTAGGCTTCTGTAGGATTGCTTGTGGGCTTTCCCCTGCTGGCTGTTTGGTTGCCTCAGTGTGGTTGGAAGAGAATTACATTGTACCAGTTGTGTGCTCTGTAAGTTCCCCCAAACCCCCCTCTCCGTGTGTACTCTGCAAGTTCCCACAGATACAACACTCACTGGGCTACTGTCTCCTCTCATCCCAGCAGGATGTGTCCCTCTGGCTTTCCTTTGTTTTGAGGTCCTTTATTTTCTCTTTTTTATGTTTGGAGAGTTTGGGAGAGATGAGCATCCCTTGCTCCACCTTCTTAGTTCCTGGCATGCTCATCTACATGATTAAAATTGTTTAAACTGGTCTCCTTGCCTTAAGTCTCACTGTATTCCAATTTGTCCTCTATAACCCTTCCAAAGTGACTTTCCTTAGGTGCAGATCTGACCAAGTCACCCCCCCTCCCTTTTCACTGACTCCTTATGACATCTATTATCAAGTATAAACTCATTGATTCAGCATTTAAAACCCTTAATAACTTGACCCCAATCTACCTTTCTAGCTTTATAAACTATTCTCCTTTCTGTATTATATTAAACTAGCTGTCTTATTTTTCCTCACATTCATACAGACAAAATATTCATACAGAACATCCATTCATGAATAGGAAATTAAGATGTGATCCTATCTATAAAGCAGAACAAAATAAAGAAAAATGAATGAATTTAAAGTATATTTTGATCAGTCCATAGATGATCTGGGATATCTTTTGCTAGGACTTGTGATTTTATATGTATGAGGAACTCTTAGAAACAAAACTCCCTCTCCTGAGGTAGCTCAGAAATGCTCCTGCAGCTGCTGCTTACATTTGTATAGTACTTCAAGGCTTGCAAAGTTTTTTATATATGGCATTTCATTTAGTTAAAAAAAAAACCCTGAAAAAAATCTGGGTCTGTTATTATTATTCCCATTTTACAGATCAGAAAATTGAATCTGAGAGAGGTTAAGTGACTTTCCCAGTACTGCATAGCAAGTATCTGAGGCTCAATCCAAACACAAATCTTTAAGCCCAACACTTTTGCCACTGTGCCACCTAGCTGTGTTGTGCCACTGTAACCTTCACTTAGAGTTGCCTGGGTCTAGTGGTAGCCTTTTTGTAAATCTTCTGTACTTGTCTGCTGATTCATTTCAGAGAATCATGACATTCCTATATATATAAAGCATTAAAAAATCCAGGAGAATATGGTTTTATGTTTTTAATCAAGGTAAGAAGTTGAGGCCTATATTCATGGTCATGAAAATTCGGAGGTAAAAATAAAGAAAAACCTCTCAGTTTAGCTGTTTTCCTTCTAATCACATCTTTAGAACTTGATTTGTAAAATGTTGATAGCAATATCACCTATCTCTTAAAATTATTATGAGGATAAAGGATAAAATGAGATAATATATAATGTTTTTTGCAAATTTTAAAATGCTACATAAACGGTAGCTTCCTCTCTCTCTCTCTCTCTCTCTCTCTCTCTCTCTCTCTCTCTCTCTCTCTCTCTCTCTCTCTCTCTCTCTCTCTCTCTCTCTCTCTCTCTCTCTCTCTCTCTCTCTCTCTCTCTCTCTCTCTCTCTCTCTCTCTCTCTCTTTCTCTCTCTCAACAGAACAAATCTCTCCCAAAGTACCTCTCCTAGAACTCTAGACTCATTCAGTCTTATCTCTTAGAATTATCTTATTTCTTAAAACCCAAAATGTAGAGAGACTTTCTGCCCCCTAAACCAATCATCTCAGAAGTAGTTACCAGCTACCTTTTTCATTTTAAAAAATTCCTCAGGAGGAGTCACTTCATTTGAAAATCTAAGGGTCATTTCTCAGTAAAAACTAAATGTAGATATTTATTTAAAGGTATACTTATATTATGCTTGCTTTTATAAATCAATAATGATGCTGACTATATGTATGAATGCACTTATAATACTACATGTAGTTTTACTGTGAGCAAGTTTATTTCTTTCTTTTCCCATCCTTATTAAGCAATGCAGGAATAAATCTTTGCCTGCTGATTCTCTACTTGTCCACACTGATGGTCAAATCATTGTGACTGGCTTTATACAGATCCAGGCCCAGACTTTTTGTTGTTCAGTTATTTCAGTCATGACCAATCTTTTATTACCCCATTTGAAGTTTTCCTGGCAAAGATACTGGAGTGATTTGCCATTTTCTTCTCCAGCACATTTTATAAGTGAGGAAACTGAGGCAAAGAGAGTTAAGTGACTTGCCCAGGGTCACACAGCTAGTAAGATCCAGAGGTTCAGAATTCTATATTAAAATTTTAAGTCTGACTTCTGACTTTAAAACTGAAATGAACAGAATCAAATAGTCAAAATGAATAAATATTGTAAGTCTTTTGTAAATAAGGAAGGCCCAAAGTCTCATTCTCAGCTTGAGATAGCCTTCTAGACCTGACCTCTGTCCCAGTTGGAAGAAGCAGAAGACCTGAATGAAGCTAAAAAACCCAGGAGGGTGGAACATACCTCAATTTGATAGATATTGTTGTTTTTCCAAATGCTTAAGTAGGTCTTAAAGTAAAAATTCACTGTGGAAATGAGGTAGAGGATTTAAGAAAGACAGCCATGTGGTGCCAAGGATAGAACATTAAATTTGGACTCAGGATGATGTGAATTTGAATCCTTCTTAAACTAGCTGTGTGGCTTTAGGAAAAGTTTTTTTAATCTCAGTTTTCTCATCTGCAAAATAGATAGAATAATTTAAACTGTTTTAAGGATCAAATAGGATAACATAGGTAAAGCAAGCCCTAAAACATTTTATAAATATTAGCATTATCACTATTATCATGCCATATTTGGCTCACATTTATAGACACTAGTGTCATTGAAACCTGGAGCTAAATAAAAACATACCTGGATACATAAGGCATATATTTTTCCTATATCATTCTAAATTCCTTTTATTTTTCACATGAGCTCACTTTTCTTGTGAGATTTCTTACTCTCTGATTTGACTTGATGCTTTTGTTAGTATTTAGGTCAGAAAGGAGAGCTGAGTTTAGTTAAAAATCATTCTTTTGAATATCTTGGATTCAACTCACATTCATTTCTTTTGCTTGGTGTTTAAGACTTGGTCTCCCTATCTTGCCCAGTCTATGGTCCGGTGACCAATCCCTAATCAGTTCTAGTTCTAAGCATGGAATATTTAAACTGTTCTCTTTTCCCCAGCTGGTCAGTTTGGCTTTTACCAGCTATCTTGGTGGTGTCACACTTCTGGGGTTTACCACATTTGTGACTTAGTTCAGATACCAGATCTTATTTAGCCCTTCTGTAGCTCATAGTTCCTGAGGTTTAAGCCATCCATTAGCCTCAACTTTCCCCAATGACAGGGATGACAGGCACATGCAGCCATACCCCAGCCCCATCTCTTCTTTCTTTTGTCTCTTTCTTTTGTCAAGCATGTGTTCTTTTATTGAAACTGGAGCCACTGCAGAAAATCTGGGACATAGAGATGTTTGTCATAAATGTAACATAAGGAGAGCGGCTTCTTAACCCTCTTCTTTTGCATTTTGTTTCTCAGTGGGCAATATGCTGTACATTTCTCTGCTCTTATCCTTTTGGTTCTGTCTTAGGGTGCCATTCTGATTTGTGTTCGCTAGATGGTGACATAGACTTACTTTTCCCTCCTGAAGCAAAGGTTTCTTAAGGAAAAGATGTGAAAATTAATGAGTTTTAGAACTTAGAAGTCTTAACATTTATAAATTTAAGGGCAATAGCTATTTCTTGAATACTAGCAAGCCTATTGAAGAAATATTATGGTATTGTGGAAAGAGGATTCAATGTGTAATCTCAACAAAAGAGTTTTAATTCCAGCTTTTCGGTGTGAATTTAGCTAATCACTTTCCCTATGTGAGTCTCAATTTCCTCATCTTTAAGGTGGAGAGTTGATCTTTATGGTCCTTTTGAATTCTCCTTTGATTACATAATAATACACCTGTCATATTTCTAAAAGGACCCCAAACTTTATGAAATAAGAAATTTTATAAAGACCTTCCCAAGGACAAGGCCAAGAAAATTTTAAATTAAAAGACCAAAAATCTTAAAGTGAAGATTAAAAAAGGAGAAAGTAAGACACCATAATTTCTGTACCAGTTAAAATGCCATGAAGTCCAAAGCAAAAATCAAAGAGGAAGAAGTAGAAATCTTGCTCTAAAAGTATAAAAGAATAATGAAAAGACGATCAGATGTTGCTATTTCCACCCATAAACCTTTTATGTATGGTATTTGCTCACAGGCCTGGAAGACTTACATCTTGGACTGCTCAAACTCATTTTTTTCCTGATGCAGATGGTCATCAGAAAACCTAAAACACCTGTGGAAAAGTGTTTCTTTAATCAACCAATCAGCAATTAGCAAACATTTGCTAATGCCAAGTACTCTGCTAGGCATCAGGGATACAAATACATCCTCCTCCTCAAAGAAAGAAAAGGAGCTTCCATTCTATAAGGAGAACAATATATACACATATAGGCACATATAAGGGAGGTGTATCTAAAATATATGCACAATAAATCTTTGTAGTTATCACTGAATAAAAGTGAAACCAAAAACATGTAACTGGACATATCATATTTCTGTGTAAAGGATACAGAGCAACTTGAAGGTTGGGATATTTTGTTCAACTTGGCAGAGGTGGATATAATTAAAGTTTCTTCAATTCAGATGCTATTGATGTGGGCTTAAATGTCTCTCAAACCCTGCTAAGTAGTTGTAAACAATCAAAAGAACACGGAAACGTATTAATTGATTAGTATGTTTCCACATTCACTGCCTTTCTTAGAGCAAAACTTGACCTAAAGTTGCCCCAGGATATTTAACATATCATTAGCATTCCAGTTACATTTTTGCTTGCTCTTCCTAGTAGGCAAACAGAATGAATCATGGGTAAAGCCAGGCTGACCAAAGTGGACTGATGTCAGCTCCCTGGAAATGTCAGGGCAACAACTGCCCAAACAAATGACCTCAGGAATAGTTTTTATCTTGATTAATCAGGATAAAAAATATTCCTGAAAACCCCTGTCCACTTTTACTTTTATTCTTACTCTTTTTACCTTTGCTTATCTTTTTTATTTACTTACTATGCTAGCTAGCTAATAGTCTGTAGTCACTCTCTTACTATATTCTCTTATAATAAAGCTTGTTTCCTTGAAATGGAGTCAATTTGAGCTGTCAATCAATTCCTTCGATGAAACTCCAATTAGCATTGTATATATTGCTATGAACTGCAGAGGACTCCCCAGACATTCTTTCCTATGCCATATGTTGATTTTTTGTTCTATAGCACATTAATTTCTTTTTTTTTTCTTAGTGGATTTTTTGTGGCTATAATTTGTTATCAAACTCTTTCCTCTTATCTTTCCCAGAGGGACATCTCTATATCGAATAACTTTAAAAAATAAAATGAAAAAATTATACAAAACTGATTAACATATTTAAAAAATGTGATGTTATATGCAATAATTTATACCTATGGCACCTCTTAAAATTTTTTATTCAGTGCTCTGCTCAAAGCACTGCCTTGCTTTCATAAGTCATAAGAACATAGGTATAGAGCAAAAAAGGGACCCTAGGAGCCATCCAATCCAAATCCCTAATTTTATAGGAAACTGAGTCCTAAATGACTTATGCAATGTCATGTTAGTTACTAAGTATTGGAGGCAGGATTCAATCTTAGGTTCTTTAACTCCATGCTTATATTAGACCATAAGTCCTGCCAGAATGATTTTACACTAGTCTCTTTTATGTGGTCTAAATTCTAGTAAAAACAGAATACTTGTTCCTAAAATATGCCCTACTCTTGCCCATTTTCCTGCTTGCCACACTGCCTGTTAAAATCCTATCTATCCTTCAGATTCAAGTCCAATATTATTTTTTCCACAGATACCCTTTCAAATTTCTCCCTCTTTGATACTCTTTTTATCATCTCTTGACTATCCTTGATTTACCCAAAACTTCCCTCTTTCTATTCTTCCTTTGAATTCTTAGCATTTCATATCTATCTCTACTGTGTATTTTCACATTTTACTTTTGCATTATAGTTATTTGTATACTTGTCCTTACATACCTACTAGATTATTGGATTTTCTCTGTCTAGTTTTCTCTAGAGCATGCTACTTAGGAAGGTTCCTCCATTAGTGGAGGCTGAGCCAATGACATTTATCCAATAATATTGGGTGCCTTGGGTAAATCCATGTGCAATTCCATTCTTGGTATATCCAAGCCTTTCCTTTGGAAGTTCCATGATCATTAGATTAACTCTCATCTAATCATATTTTTATGAACCACAGAACATTCATTCAGTTTATTTTTTTTTAATCTTTTCAAAGTTACATGTGAGTTACTCAAATCTTTCTTGACTTGCGGTTTTTTGACCATAACAGGTCTCTTGCCAGGCTTGAGACGAAATTGACCTCGTAAGCCCACACATTATATCACAGTAGGGAATAGCCTCTTACATTATTATATCTTAGCTTTGGCAAACTAGGTAGGTGAAATTGACCTTGTGTTTTTAGAAATTTGTTTAGAAATTGTTCTATTATGCAGTCCCAAATGATCTATTGATTATGACCTTAAGTATATTCTTTTTTAAAAGCACTTTCCTGCTATCCTATAATGTATACAAATATCCATCCCAAGGCAGAAGAGTGGTAATTGGGTAATTGGGGTTAAGTGACTTGCTCAGGATCACATGGCTTAGGAAGTATCTCAGGCCAGGTGTGAACCCATGTGCTGCTGACTCCAGGGCTGGTGCTCTTTCCACTGTCCTACCTACCCTCTCCCCTATCCCCTGCCCAAGTATATTCTTCATCACGTATTGTGATGGTTAAATATACTGACATGAAATGTGGTAGAAAAAGAACAAAAGCAAAAATCCTCCTTTTTAATTTATTCTAATATTATCTCACTTTAATATCATTTGTCTAAAAATTACTTGGTTTTTAATTTTTTTACTTTGGTCTAGACTTGGATTTTACTGGTATAGAGATCTTAGAGATCTTCCTAGCATGAGAATTCCTTATACCAATGCAGATGAAAAAAAAATTCTCTGTAACTTTTAGAGAGTCATGAGACACTGAGAACATAAGGCAACAAACATTTATTAAGTGCTGCCTGCTGTGTGCCAGGCACTGCGTTAAGTCTCAGATATACCAAGAAAGACATAAAACAGTCCAACTCACAGTCTAAGTCCATGTTATATAGCTAGTACATGTCAGAACGCAACTGGAATGCTAGGACTTTTTACTTTAAGGCTGGCCACCTATCTATTCTACCATATAGGAAAACTCATATCAAAGGTTTTTAAGTCTTGTTTTTTATCCAACCACATGGAGAAATAATTTTGACAGAGGGGCAATAAACTTCAATATTCGAAGATTGGGTAGTTGGAGCAGAATTGCAAGTAGTAGGGTGGGAGTAAGGAGAAGAGCTCACTCCTTGGAGAGAAGGGGAACAAAATCATTAGCAAAGTCTCACTTCCACATTATTGGGCAATTTTGGCATGAGCCATTCAATACTACTGAATGCAAAATTCATCCACACTTTGCTGTCTTCCCTATTATCACTGAATCTCTCATTTGCTATACCGACATTCCACATAGAGAATCCTTGTCCTCCGACAGTTTATTTTCAGTTATTATCAACTAATCATTTTCCTTCATTTCCTTTATTAGACAAATACTGGGAAAAGTATAATGATCATACAACTTAGAAATATTTAAAGTATCTTGAAAGGTGAATTTTGCTTGGATAGAAACAGAAGCAATTCAAAACATTACTAAAACCCTCTGTATGACTTTATGGATATTGAATTGGAACAAGGACAAAATGAAAGGCTCTTTACAATCTTGTCCATATTACTGAAGAATTCCTGGGAAAACACTTCAAACAAGAGATAGCAAAAAACACACCAATGACTGATAGAGACATCTCATCATTATGATGTCTTGTTTTCCCTCTCTTTACTCAGATCTTAATTAGTTAATTATTTCAAACAGCCAACAATATTTGTTAGGAAACTATCTATAATCATTATTTATTGTTTTGATCTTGCTAAAAGCACTTCCCTACTTCTCCCCTCCAGGAATACTCACTGAAGCCTTAACAAGAGTTCTGTAAGAGGGAAACAAGTTTCACAGGGACAATTAAAAGTTAAACTTTCAACCACTTTCTTCAAAGAGTTACAAATAGGTTACAATGGGACTCAGTCCCACATCCAGGGAAAAGATGGGTTGAGTTTATTGAAAGAAAAGTTTTTGCTTTATTTGCCAGGAGGACTTTTTATTCTAGAGAGAATTAGAAATATCTTTATGGTGATAACTGTATCCAACCTATTGTCTAGCTTTCCTTGGTAACTTCCATACTGTTCTCATTGTAGGAGACATTCCTGAAAAGTTTTGTAAAAAGCAAATGTTTGTAAATTAATTCTGTTTGTGAATGGGGAGTCCACTGTGGGGTAGGAATGGGGAGGAATGCTTTCAGAAAAATCAATCCCTTTGTAATGTTACCTAATATATTTTTATAAGTTGATAGTTTTAAATGTATTTTATAAGTTTATATCTCTTAATTAATTGAGGTACTTATAGAGTAAGGTTTCTTTTCAAGTATTAGTTCAGGCATATAATTAGAATCAGAGATTTAGAACCAAGAAGGAATCTTGAAGGCTATTGAGTCTAAGTTTTCATTTGATAGGGAACTTGAGGGTCAGAGAACTTAAATGACTTGCCCAGGATCATATAATTGATAAATGTCTAAGACAAGTTTTGAACTCTGTCTTTCTAACTCCACTCCCAGCTCTCTGTCTAATGAACAAAATAGCTTCCTCTAGTGAGAAGAGAATCAATCAGAGCAGCCCATTAGTATAGATTACTGACAATAATCTCTAGGATTTGGTTGAGTGAAAAAAGTTATCATCAGATCCTCCTTGCTTCCTTGCAGAAGTGACTTTTAGATCCCTAGATCATTAGAACCTAAAAAAAATGAGAGATCATCAGGTTCTAACTCTTCATGTTATATATGGTATAACTAAGGCCCAAGGACATGAAGCAATTTGGCCATTACCTCATAACATGTCGGTGACAAAACCAGAACCCAAATTTTCTGAAAAAGTCTGTGGCAAAGACATTTTGCTTTTCATCTTCTTTACCTTCTATGTGCTTCCCCCCTTCTCAGCCCAGGAAAAAAAATCAAATGAATACTACCGTTGCTACTGAAAAGTACATGACATTCTGTTGGCCTTGCATGGAGAATCTTGAGAATCTTCATGACTGCTCAGACCATACCTTTTCCCTTGGACAACACTCCCTTTTATGTGTTGGAGAATGTAAACTCCTCAAGGATAGGGCCCATCTCACTATTTAACATCTATCCCTAGTACTTTGTACAATGCCTGACAAATAGTAGGTGCTTAATAAATGTTTGTTGATTGATCTTGCCTTTGCCATCTTATCTCCTATTACTCCTCCATTCTAGGGTTTTGAATATCTAGTTCAAAGCCCTGCAAAGAAAGGCAAATACTTCTCCTGTAATCTCATGAAGTGAACAGGGTGTTCATTTCTCCCCATTTTTGAGAGCAGGATATTAATCCATTAATCAACAGAATGTTTATTAAAACCTATTATGTTTCAGACACTGTATCTGATTCTGGTGATACAAAGACAAAAATGAAACTTTTCTTGCTCTTAAGGGGCTTAGATGCAAGTTATATTCAATGATGAGGGCACCAACAATGGGTGAGTGAAGGGTTATGAAAGTCCTTGTGTTAGTTAGGGTTGTTGCTTAAGCTCAGTTTTGAAGGAAGCTAAGGATTCTAGGAAGCAGAGCAGAGGAGGAACTGAGAAGAGCGTACATTCCAGAAAAGATACAGCAGATGGACTTTAATGCATGAAGAATAACAAAAAGGCCATTTCATCTGGACCATAGGGAAGGAGAAGGGAAGCAGCGGATAATTAACTTGAAAAGGAAGGCTAGAGCTGATTGGCAAGGGCTCTAAGTGCCAAATGGAGGAGTTCATCTTTTCATTCTAGAGGCAGTTAGAAACGAGGGGAGCGTATTAAGCAGGGGAGTTAGCCAATCAGGTCTGTGCTTCTGAATATCACTTTGTCAGTCATGTGGATGAAGAATTTTAAAGGATAGAGATGAAGTAGGGTGATTGATTAGGAGATTGTTGTACTAGTCCAGACACGAGATAATGAGTACCTAAATTTAGCATGGCAGTAACATAATTCACTTATATGACTTGGCTTTCAGTTTTAATCAAAGGTAGCTATGAAAATCCATGTTTCCACACCTGACTGCTCCCAGTAAAGTTGAAAAATGGTCCCCTTTGGTACCCCCATGCTTGTGTGGGCAATGTAGGGAGCAGGTCTCCTGGGTCTATTTGGGCATATACTTACACAAAGCATGAATCATTTGTGAATAGAGGCAATAGAAATTAATTATCCATCTTTGTCCTACTACAATTCCTTCTGGGGTGCTGTCTCTGTTTCCCATTTTTGATTTTTCTTTCAAGTTTCTTAGTGTTGTAATTGATGCGGAGGTATGATTTTATTATGCTCCCTGCTTCTGGGACTTCTACAGTTTTTGGTCTTTTGTTTAGTGGCTTTGTTGTGCTGTGGCCACAATCTAGCTTCGACTTTCATGACCTTGGCTAAAGTTTTTATCTTATGTAGGAGAGGTCATTTTCAGAAATATATTAGGAATATTTCCAAATTAACAAGCGACTTTACAAATGTAGCTTACCTAATGATAGACACACATTTCTTCTAAAGCAGGGTGGGGATGCTCTTTCAAATGACCATTATGTTTTTAAAGTTTCACACAACAACATTTTCTTGATTTGTAGGTTAAGGTAGAATTGTTTATACATTAAAATGCTGAGAAAGTTCCTAATGATAAATTATAGAATATGAAATGTTCACCTGAACTTATATTAACTATTCAAAACTTTCATGACTTGGAGCCCTTTGGCCATAACAGTTACTTTTGGACCTTATTCAGTTATCCTACTGTACTTCTGTGAGATCTGTAACCCAGTTAGACTTGAATACTCTGTCTCCCTGTCAATGCCTGTGATTTTTTGCATTCATACCTGAGCTTTTGCTCATATAGCTTTTTATGTCTGGAATGTGCTCTTTTTCTTTCATCAGCTGAATTTCTACATTTCCTTTAAAGCCCAACTCCAATTTTGCCTTTTCCTTGAGACCCTCTCTCTTTGCTCACTGTTGGTAATAACCTTTGTTAGTCAACTAGCATTTATTAAGGGCTGACTATATGGCAGCTGTGCTCATTTTGGACCTCACTTAAAGCTTTGTTTTGAACCTCTCTAATGCATTTATTTGCTAGTGTTGAATGTTATTATGCACCTATCTTACCTGTCACTGGAGTATATTCAGGGAGTTCAGGGAGGGCTAGCATCTCTAGTGAGAGACCTTCCCAATCCCTCTTCAAGGTTATTCATCTACTGTTGGTGTGTATCTGTCACCTAACTCTCGCCTGTGGCTCTAAGTGGTCACACTCTGGTAAAACTACCTTGGCAGTCATGCTAAACCAGCTGGAAGATAACTGACTGGCCTAAAGTCCACTGGTGAGGTAGGGGGAGATTTACCTCAAACATGTGAAGACTTCCTTTGGCAGAGGGGGCAAATCAGAACAATTTATTCTGTTGGCCATTAAAGTGGCTGCAGCAAGTGCTATCGAGCACCTAAAGCTTGGTCAGACATGGAGGATGCTAAAGGTGTACACTACATCCTTGGCTATTATCAGTACTTTTGACTTTCGTTCTGTCACTGGTCTTCAATCACCCTGGAAGACAGAGTGAGGCTGAGGATTTTGTGCAACTCTGCCTCACTTAAATCCAATTCACTTGCAAGTCAAGACATCACCCTGTGATGTCACTTGTCCTTTTTGAAATGAAAAACAAATGGCACCTATCATTAGATTGTAAGCTAACTGCTTATTAGATGAATTAAACCAATGAATTCCTAAACTTTGGGCTTCCACCAGCATCTAGCACAATGATTTGAATAGAGTAGGTACTTACTAAATGTTTGTTGAATTGAAATAAACTTATGTAACCTAAGAATGCCTCTGTTTCCTTGTGTATCATGCTGTACTGTTGAATTGTATTGAACCTTCAGTTTTCTGAAAATATCAATGTAATTTTTCATGAATAATTATCTAATCATAGGCCCTCCATCCTATTTGGGAATAGTTAACTTTTAAAAAAGCAAAATATAGTGTTTTATGTTTACCCCCATGAAATAATTTCATCTTATTAGGGTCAATCTATGTTCCAGCCTTCTGAGAGCTGTTTTTAATCTCAATTTTCTAACCTGGCTCAGCTCCTGGTTCTCTGGATCTTTCCAAATGATTCCCCAAGAGGTAAATTTCTTCTGAACCCTTCCCCTTTTCCAACTCTTTAAAAAATTTGCTATCTTCCCCCATTAGAATATAAGCTTCTTGAAGGCAGGGCATCTCTTTTTGTTTGTAGACTATATCCCTGTCACTTTGAACAATGTCTTTCATTTAATGTGTGTTATACTTGGTAATTTGACTCAACAAACATTTATTTAGGTAGTTTATTATATTCTCCATTAAAGGGGGTATCCATAATGGTGAGATCAAAGATCTATTGAAATATTGAAAAAAAGCAATCTCCTGGGTTTGTAGTGGTTGATGTGTCCTTTAATAGTCAGAGGATATAGCAGTTCAAATGAAAAATGATGAATTGATACAGCAAGAAAATAGCATAAAAATAGTTTGTAGTGATAAATATTTCCCCCCAGATCTGGTATACTGGATCTTAAATATACAAATATCATTGTAAAGAGTAGATACAGTTGGGAACACATCTAAAGAGTCACATATATAGGGTATACATTTGGTCAACTTATATGGGGAATAAGTAAGGCATATATGGAATATTACCCACCTAAGGGACATGTATGACCCAAATCCTGATGGCATTAAGCCACCAATATCTTCTAGTGGTATCATTATACAGTTCCCAGTGACACTGGTCTTTTAGTCCTTGCTAGTCATCTCCTCACAGGTCTCCTGGTCGTAGCCTGGTCTTAGCTTTGATGGACTATTAGTAATTCATGGCTATTCTTGGCTATTCTTCAGCTAATGACTTTACACTTATTTTATTTTTTTTTCTTTGCCTTTTCCTTGTGTGAAGTTTGGCCTCTGTAAGTCAGAGGCCTCATTATGTTGAGTACAATAAACTATCTAACTTAAAAAATTTCTGATGGTTAAGCAATAGAAGAGGTAATAGTTGCCTGATAACTACCAAATAGTTCTGGGGTTTCAGGGTTCTCTAGTTTTTACTCCTTCAGTCTTTTTCTTATTGTTCCATATCTGGAATTCTTCCTTTCTTCATCTCCACCTTGTAGAATCTCTAGCTACCTTCAAAACATATGTCAGTTTGCATTTTCTGTGTGAAATCTATCTTGATTCTCCTCAGGAATTAGTGCCATCCACCCAAAATTATTCTATATATGCTTTGTATATTTAACTTACTATACATATATTATTTTATTTCCAATGGAATGAAAACTCTTTCAGATCAGATATTGTCTTTATGTTCCCAGCCTCCATTTCAGTGTCTTATATGCAGAATAGGTGATTGAAATGGTTTTATATAAACTTAGGGAAAACACTTTGGTAGGTATATGGGAGATGGGTTAGAAAGAGGAAAAACTTGAAGAAGTAAAAATAAACAGAAATCAATTATATTAGTCCTTGAGAAAAGAGGCGATTGGGGCATGGAGACAATATCACAACATATTGTAATTAGATAGGAGGTGGTGAGTTAAAGTGAGGTGTTGAGAATGATAGTCAAAGTTTTGAACCTGGGTGACTAGAAGGCTGATGGGTCCATCAACAGTAAAAGGGACTCTTAGAATAGGGGTGAATTTTTGGGAAAGAAAATGAATTTTGTTTTGGATATGTTAAATTAGAATTGCATGTAGGATATCCATGTAGAAATGTTTAATAGATAGGTGGTTGATGGAAGCTATGATAAAGAGTAGGGTTTGATATAGAGATTTTGGAACTATTGGCATAGAAATGGTAATTCAACCCATGAGAATGAATGCTGTCATCAAGGAAGAGAGTGTAGAGAGAAATGAGAAGAGACCCCAGAGCAGAGTCCTCACTGGGTATATACCCAGGTACATCTAGGGTTAATGGGAGTGACACGAGTGTGATGAATTAATGAAGGTGACTGAGAAAGAGTTATGTTGTAGGAGAACCATGAGAGAGAATACATTTTGCATCTACTTTTGTTTATTTTTATAATTGTCACTCAAACACAGAGAAGATAGAATATCAAGTGTAGTCAATAGAGTCAAATGCTATCAAGAGTTCAAGAAAAGATGAAAATTGGGAAGAGAATATTCAATTTATCAATGAAGAGATATTTGGTAATTTGGAGAGGGAAGTTTCAGTTTCTTTGGAAATCAAGTTTTGCTTAATAGTAATAGCTTTCTCGTATCCAAAGGTAGAATGGGCAATTTGAAAAAGTAGTGAGCTTCCTGGCATTGGAATAGTTCAAATAGAAACTGAATAAACAGATGCTAGGATTATTTTTGTGGTGATTAATATGATAGATTGCCTTTCTAGAATCTCTAAGTTTTTATTATTCATTGATAAACTAAAGGAAATAAATTAAGAAAATATTGGAGTGACTTCTTAGACTATCTACTGATGTGGATCTCCCCAGGGATTCCCCAATAACCATTTTTGCTTGCATCTTAGGTAAACCTTTGTTTATATGACTTTTATCATACACCATGTCTTTTAAAATTATGGTTGTTGGGTAGCTGTCTTATACAAAACTAAATGAAGAATTGAAATACATAAAGGTAAAGGTCATGGCATCCAAATTCTGTGACTGTACAGTTTTATGTACACAGTAGTTAAATTTTGCAAAATTAAAATGTCTTTTTCAGAAAAAATTGAGCTTGAAATAACTTTTCAAAAGGTCTTCTCTGACTATTAAAAGATTAACATTTTATTTTTTTTCAAAAACCCTTACCTTCCATCTTAGAATCAATACTGGGTATTGGTTCTAAGACAGAAGAGTGGTAATGGAGGTTAGGTGACTTGCCCAGGGTCACACAACTAGGAAGTGTCTGAGGTCAGATTTGAAACCAGGACCTCCTGTTTCTTGACCTGGCTCTCAATCCACTGAGCCATCCAGCTGCCCGCAAAAGATTAGCATTTTAAAAGGGAAATTTCCTAGTCATTATAAATGTTCTTGTGTATTGACAGATCAATTTACTCAGTTTTGCATCTAATTATTAATGATAACTTTACATCAATCAATCAATCAATCAACAAGAATTTATTGCCTACTGTGTGCCAGCACTGTGCTAAGTGCTGAGGGTACAAAGAAACGCCTCCCCAAATGTCCCTGGATTTGGGGGTCTCACATGTTAGTGGGAAAAACACACACAAATAACTTTATACATACAAGATATATACAGAATATATTAAAGATAATCTTAAAGGGAAGGCATCAAAAGCAGCAGGATTGGAATAGAGTTTCCTAAAGATGGTGGAATTTGAACTGAGTCTTGAAATATTTTGCTGGATGTATTTCAGGATGTTTTTGAAAATAATTTGCATACAGGAAAGGGTGCTTTCTGGAAAATTTTGACAAATGACAAATATTATTTCTTAAATACATTTTACAACTATGATTTTCTTAATTTACTCATCATGGAATCCCATAGTCTCTGAAAAATTAAAATTGAGACAGTCAAAGGCTAACAGAGAGGTGAATGATGATTGTAAGTAGCCTGTAATATATCACCAATGAATTACTGACCCAGAGAAATGACTTAAAACACTTCAGAGAGATGAATAACTGGAAAAAGGAGGTAGGTTGGTCATGAAAGAGAGCCTGAAAGGATGACTGATGACTGGCTCATGTATTCCATTGGTATCCATATAAAACCAAGAAATCCAGGAGGGTGTCTACAGTACACTAGGTAGGCTTCCTTTGGAAGGTATAGACAAAGCAGTGCAGGGTGGACAAGTGTGGATTATTGCAATCTGCAAATTGGTGAACTACTGAAGTTTCTATTCTCCATGTTTTTAATCACATAGTGCATGAAACCACAAGGCTATTCACATTTGTTTACTGAAGAATTTCCTGCCTAGTAGATGTTTCACTGACTGCTTCACGTCTTTGTTCCTGAGACTATAGATTAAAGGATTCATCATAGGAGTCATGACTCCATAAAACATGGAAATGAGTTTGTCTGTGGCTTGCAACTTATCTGAATTAAGTGATTCTTTGGATTTGGGTTTCATGTACATAAACAGGATGGTCCCATAGAATATAATTACCACAGTCAGATGAGCTGAGCAGGTAGAAAAAGCTTTGCTTCTCCCTTCAGCAGAGTGAATCTTCAGAATGCTGAAGATGATTAATGTGTAAGAGACAAAGATTAACAACAATGGAGTCAAGATGAATAATGTAGTGGCTACCAACATGGTAAATTCGTTTCCAGAGATGTCAGCACAGGCTAGTTTCATGACAGCTAGGATTTCACATGTGAAATGATTGATGACATTATTTCTGCAGAAAGGTAACCTGACTACAAGAACCGTTTGCACCAGTGAGTTGACACCTCCCACTACCCATGACCCAGCTGCCATTGGCACATATGCAGCCTTGCTCATGATGGTGGGGTACCTTAGGGGTTTGCAGATGGCCACATAGCGGTCAAATGCCATCATACCAAGGAGTACACACTCTGTGGTACCCATGGCTAACCCAAGGAACATCTGCACTGCACACCCAGAAAAAGAAATGGTTTTTCTTTCAGATAAGAAGCTTACCAGGGCTGAAGGAATAGAGGTAGATGTGTAGCAGATGTCCAGGAAAGAGAGGTTACTGAGGAAGAAGTACATGGGAGTGTGGAGGTGGGGGTCCAGGATGCTGATTACAATGAGGATGCCATTGCCCAGAAGAATGACCACATACATTACCAGGATCAGCACAAAGAAAATGATCTCAAGCCTGGGATAGCCAGAAAGTCCCTTTAGGAAGAATTCTGTCACAGAGGTTTCATTTGTTTTTTCCATTTTACAATTTTTCTTCTGCCTGAGGAATTTAGAGGATATAAGACAAATCTTTGTTACTTTCATACTTTAAATTTAGAACGTAAGCTTGGGTGGAGAGACACTAACAGCATGTTGCTAATGGCCTCATTAATGGTATCAGCCTCTTTCCTCCTCTGAAGCTGCCTACAGGCTCTTTATACAGGTAGGAGATTCCAGGACTCTAGGCTGGTACTTAGGTTGACCCTTTCTTTAAACGGTAGTGGTTAAGCTATATTTTTGAAGGAAAGAAAGAAAAAAGAACTAGGTGAAACCTCATCATGGCAGGACAGAACAGCTTTGGCCAGACTTCTTACTGTTTTCTCCCCCTATTGTATTTGTTTCTTTTTGTGTGTGCAGGTGTATTTCATGAAAAGCATTAGACTTCCTTTCAGGAACACCTTTTCCTCCCTTGTCTCTCCAGCCAAATTGAACCTTTCACTCATGTTTATGGATGATATACAAGACCCTCAATGCACAAATGAACATTTTATACATTTCTCAGGAACATAACTATGCTATTGCACTAGTTCAGGGTTCTTAACCTCAGATCCTTGGACTTCCAAGAGTTCTGTTCAGGTATTTCAGGAAGTCTATGAACTTGGATGGGAAAAGTACATCTTTATTTTCAATATGCAATACAACAATATTGCATTTCCTTCAGTTATTAAAAAAGAAACCCAATATTGTTATGAAAATGGATTCAGAGTTTTCATGAGCCTATAATAGAAATCCTTGTCACAAAAGGGTTAAGAATCCCTGCATGAGTTGCTTGTCATGTTAAAACCACAAACCCTAGACAAGTTCTATTATTTCTTTTGTCTTGGATAGTGAGGGCAGAGAATAAATATATATATTTTTTCTGCAGCCCCTCATTCATCTTTAATGTATTTGATTCAATCAGAAACCCCCCTGAATCTCAGTCGAACTAGAATGCCATGGTGACATTCATATGGATGAGAAAATGCTAGCAGTTAAGTGATTCATTATAGCTTGGTGACGATTTTAACTTTTGGACAAATCTGTCATGGTCAACAATCCATTTTTCATGGCATCTTAAAACAGGAGATAAAGCAACCTATTGATTCAACTGCTAAATTAAAAAAAACAACACAATATTATTCAGAGTTAAAAATGACTTCGGAAGCCATCTTGTCCAGCCCATAGCTAAACAATACTCTCTTGCAATTATTTGTCTAGCATTTGTAAAAACCTCTTAATAAAAGGGAACCCATTAAATTCCATGGGAGCCCCACAATTATCTCAGGGTAAATTTTTGATGGATTAGGTATAATGGTAGTTTAATCTAGAAACTCTCTTGTTTTTACTTTACTTTGTTTTTGATTTCCTTAGGAGCTTATGAATAGTAGTGGGATGGTTGCTTTTTGTAACCTAGACCTTAGCTGCTTTTATACTTTTTTACATTTATGCTGCCTTCTACTCTATGATATATCTGATTTAACCTACTTGTTATTTGCAAGCAACACTTCATCTCTGTAACTCTGCATTCTCTGTTCCCCATTCTGGAAAGATTCTTCCTCCTTACCCTTACTTTACTCTTAGACTCTCTGGCTTCTTCCAAGATAAGATTCAAATCTCACACTCTGTAGGAGGACTTTACATATCCTTCTTGCTGATAGACTCTTCTTCTCTGAGATTTTCTTCCATTTTAGTTATCTATATGCTGTCTCCCCTGTTAGAATATGAGTTCCTCGAGAGCAGGGAATGGATTTGTTTTGAACTTTTTTTTTTTTAATATATGTAGCTAGTATATAGCAGGCTGTTTGGCATATAGTAAGTTAGCACTTAATGCATTATTATTAGCTCACTAATTGACCTTGTTAAAGAATCTGGACAGTTTTGTCACTTTTCTTACATACTTCCAAATTGATATCCAGTATGATTGGAAAAATTCCAAACTCTACCATAAGTATATGGTTGCATCTATTTTCCTACAGCCCCTCTAGCATTGGCCATTCTCATTTTTTGGCCACTAAAATTGCCAATCTGGGTATGAGTAAATATTAGATATCTCTTCAAATGACCTTTTAAGATTGGGAATTCTTTAAAAATTGATCATGTCCTTTGATCATTTGTTGATTGAGGATAGCTCTCAAGCTCTCTTTATATTTGTGTCAATTCTATCTCTATTTTAAATAGCAGACTTTTATCAGTTTTAAGAATAGGGACTAGATCTGGAATTTTCATTAGTATGAGGTAACTCCCAGGTAAAGAAATTTCCTATAATATAGCAGGGCAATCTCTTATCTGAAACTTAAAGCCTTAGAGGGTTGCCTAAAGGTCACATAGCAGGTATATTTTAGAGATAGAACTTGAACCCAGGTTGTTTTGGCTTCTAAACTTGCTCTTTATTTATACTGCCTCCATGCTGTCTCTCACTTTCATTGGTTTTACATGATATAATAGCTTCCCCTTATTATATACTATTTCTCTTCTATCTTTTCTACTCTATTTGTGGAAAATTTTTAGTTCTTTTATCAAAATGATATGTCTTTGCCTCTTATGATCTCTAGTCTTTATTTAATTAAGAACTCCATACCAAGTCACTAAATTAATATGCTTTCCTTCATTTTCTTCTAATGATGTACCTTTTAAGTTATCTGAGCCTGAGTTTTCTATAAAATGAAATAATACTACAAGTCTCAAAGGAGGACAAAAGGAGATAAGAGTTTATTTTGTAAATGTAAAGTTGCATAGAAACATCATGTTATTATCATTGATATACTATTGTCTATCCCAAAACAATATTCAATAAGTCCTTTTGAGGGAAATTAAAGTAGGACAATTTTTTTGGACATAATGGATCTCACTCATCACAATGTAAATCTGAATGTAGACAAGCCCTCAATGGTTATGAGGCTCTCATTTGCCTCTGGGAATGAGAGGTCCTCTCAACGATTTTGTTATTTTCCAAGAAAGATATACAAAACATGGCTCAACAAACTTCATTCTTTCAGTTCCCAGGAGCACACTGCCTAATACAGAGGCATCTCTCATGCCCTGGAGTTGGCAGCATAGGTTTATTCTGTTGTTCTTTTACAGAACTGAGAAACTCCAAAATAAGAATGCAGCCTCACCTGTAGATTTGCTATTTCCCATCTACTCAAATTCCTCTGTTAAGCATAGCGACCTCCCTGTCACTGGATGTATTCAAGTAGAGGTTAGATGACCATTGATCAGGAAGCTTGTAGAAGGGACTCCTTTTTTGGATTGGAGGCTTGGTTAGATCTATTCTCATTTAAAGTGCTTTCTATAACTCAGACCTAATTTTTATGTGAACAAATGATATTATAAGAAAAAAAAGTTTTCCCAGGCTTGTTAAATCTAATACTTGCAAATGAAGTAATTTTAAGTCCAATGTACTAGAAGAAAAATGTCTTAAAAGACAGGAATTTCCAAGTCCTGTTTTCCATAATGTTTGGTCACATCCTGTAAAAAAAGAAATCACAAAAGGATCTGCCATTGAATCCAGAAGCTGCTATAAATGCTTTTGGCTTTTGGGGACCTTTTTGGTCTCAGAGCAATTTAAAGATGGAAAACATTGAAGTGAAAAAATTTTAGTGCCTTGGGACTAATGTCCCATAGACATAATTCTAGTCTACATAGGAGTTTGGTAAAATTTAAATGTAAAAAAAAAAGAAACTAAAGAACAGCGGATACCAAGAGAACTAAAAGCTTGTCAAAGCTTTTCCTCAATCCTACCCATTTTGATCACTTCTGGTACCCTGTGCCATTTGGCATTCAGTCAAGTGCTTATTCCTTTAATTTAATATGTATACTTATTTTATTAGGAGTATTATCTTGTGCTCATTTGCACAATTCACAATTCCCTAATTTTAAATGAACTGTAGCTGTTATTAGAAAAACCTATGAATAAATTTCAATTTCTTTGACTATTGCAAAATCAGAAAATCTTTCTGGGTTTATTTTTCTTAGAGGAAGAAGAATCTTGGGGTGATGGATGAGAAGAGTCATCTCCAGTTCCTTATATATGGGGTCAGAGTAGCTTAGACTTAGCTTTGGGGGTCCCTCTAGAAACACTGGACTATGAAATGTCCTTCTAAATTATTTCTTACTTTGATAGACTGAGCTAGAGGTCAGGGACTACAGAAAATTGATGATTTTGCTCTCATTTTGCTGTTCATTAAAACAAGACAAAAATTTAATTATTTCTATCATATTGTTAAGACTATTTCAATATTATATTAGGCGTATACACCAATCTGTATACACAAATAAATTAAGAATAAAAATGATCTGCAAGGTAATTTTGTTGACTTTGATGGTATGATACACTTTTATCCTTGGTGGTGGGGAAGATAGAAATTCTTGAGGCTGAAGCAATTTAAAATACTACATTATTTTTTCAATTAATATATATTTATTTTCTTTACTTTCACATCTCCTCCCAACTAGTGTGTGTGTGTGTGTGTGTGTGTGTGTGTGTGTGTGTGTGTAAAGTCCCTGTAACAATAATATAAAGGGCAAAAAACTCTGACACTGGTCATAAATGTGTGTCTCATTCTAAATATTTAGCCCATTGCTTCTTTTTTCAGAAGGTAAGCAGCCTTCTTCATCATTAGTCTTCTGGAATTGTAGTTGATCATTGTGTTAATTAGAAATCTTAAATTTTTCAAACTTATTTTGGAAAAAATTCAATTGAACTAATTGGGGTTGGGGGGATGATTCTGAAGATAGTTCACTCTGGTGATAATATCACTCTGATAATTCTTGGAAAGGGGGAACCCCATTTCCCAGACTGCCATGTGGCATGATTGATAGTTCTTTTCAGTTTCCCAGAGGGAGGGCAACAATTAGTGAGGAAAGGAACCTTGGAAGACACCTGTCATAGTACCTGATGTCTAAGAGTATGGTCTGATGACTAGGCTATGGAACAGTCTATGAGGCAGTGAGGAGAAATTGTCTACCAACACTGGTGGTCTGGACCAAAGACCTGATCACAATACCCAAGCTATGACTTGGGCCCCTGGGAATACTGAAGAACTAAGAGATACATAAAATATGAGGCAATATTATAACACATACCTTATTTGCCATCTAGATGTCCCCATGTTTTCTCTAAATTTGCTGGCTTTCCTAGCTCCTAGCATAGTACTCTGCATGTAGTAGATATTTAAAAATATTTGCTTGCTGGAACTAAACAGATATAAAAGTAAAAATATAAAATTTTATGAAAAAGTTTTTCTGGAAAAGAGATGCTTTGAGGTACAAAATTTAGTCTTAAAGAAGAAATTTCTAAAAGAAAAATTTTAGAAATTTGCTTGACAGAAAAACTAGCTTGGTTATGGTGCATTGGATTTTAGACGGACTATAAAAATACCTGATTTCAAATCCTACCTTAGACCTTCCTTAGGTAAATTAATCCTTTTTAGATTTTTTTATTAAAAATGGGGATAATAATAGCTACCTCATAGGGTTGTTGTTGTGAGTATGAAATATAACTTGTGTAAAATACTATGCAAACTTCAGAACACTATAGAAATTATTATGATTATCTTTTCAGCCATTTAGTCCAACTTAAGCCCTAAAGGAAGCCCCAAAATAACATACTTGACACATGGCTACTTGGATCTACTTGGAGATCTTCAGTTTGGGGCACTCATTTTTACTGATATCTCTTTCATATTTTCCCATTTTTGTTCCTGCTTCTGTTATTAAGATTGCACTTATTTGGATCCTAAATCTTTTATATTTCCACTAGAAAAAGTACACTATATTGTACTCTACTTTTTTTTTGCTCTAGTCTCCTCCATAACTATACTTTGCCTTAGTGTTTGTGATAAGGGATTTCAGTGAGCAAAGGAGAGAATCAGGCTTTGGAAAGTTGATTCTGATTATGTGTAGTTCATTTTTAAAAAATCTTATGTCACTGATGACTATAACCTCTCATGTTCTCTGTGAGAAAATATTTTTGCTCATCTTTTTCACAGCTGCTTTTTCATACTTTGTTTTTTAGAATGTAAATGATGGGATTCAACATGGGAATAACCATATCATAGAAGAGAGCAATCAGGTCATTTGTGCATGGGAGACTGCATTTAGACTTCATGTACGTGAAGGGGATAGTCTCATAAAACATGATCACTACAAGTGGGAAGTCTGAGCAAGTAGAAAGGCTTTTTTCTTCTCTCAGAAGAATTGATTCTTAGGATGGTAAAGAGGATGAAAAGTAGGAGATGAATATAAACACTCCTGGAATAGCTATTATAATAGAATTTGAAGTTGACATAATGTTCACATTGAGGGAAATATCATCATGGGCCAATTTTAAAACAGTCAGCATTTTTCATGTTAGATAATCAATGATCCCACAAAATGACAACTGTATAGTTGAGGTGGTTTGTACCACTGACGTTAGTCCACTTGCCATCTAACAATTGGCCACCAACTTCACACAAAGCTCCCTTTTTCATGATGATGAGGTATCTTAGGGATGTACAAATGGTCACATATCAGCCATATGCCATTACATTCAGGAGCACACACTGTGCACTCAAGGCCAAGGGGGAACATTTGTGCTTCATGACCATTAAAAGAAATAGATTTTTGATCTGTAATGAAGTTCACAAGGAACATAGGAATGGAAGACTAAGTGTAGAAAATGTAATTATTGTAATGATAAAACTGTTCCCCAACAGGATTATAATGTACATGACAAGACACAACAGAACGAAAATAAAATTAAAGTTAGGGCAGGCAGCAAGATCATGGAGAATAAACATCATTGTCCATGCATTTGTTTTTGTCCAGCTATAAGATTTTGGATAGGAACTCAAAATACAAGATTTCTCTTATTAAAATGCTACATGTGTTTTTAAAATTGTATTTCTGAGATAACTTAGGTACTGGCAAAAGTCTAACAACTTGATATTTGAAGAGATGGGATAAACCTTTAAGCTTAATCTGCATTATTTAAGGTTTTATTCTATCATCTCTTCAATTTAGAAAACAAGAAAACAATAATTGAAGGTCTAATCTGTATCAACTGCCAATTTTCAAGGTATAAATATTTCCACTGAAAATCTGACAATCATTGAGTTGGTGTTAACTGGTTCCAGTACACACCTGGAAAGCTGAGCACTTTACAATGTCAGGTGGTCTAGAAAGATTTTGTGTTGTCTTCCTGGCTGCAGTCCAATGTTCTCAGAAGAACATTCATCATTAACTTTGTGTCAATCTACTTTTAAAAAAATTACGTATTTTTTCCATGGTTACATGATTCATGTTCTTTCCTTCCTCTTTTCCCTTCTCCTTCCCAGAGCTGACAAGCAATTCCACTGGGTTATACATGTATTATCGCTCAATACCTATTTCCATATGATTCATTTTTATAGTAGAGTAATCTTTTAAAAACCAAAACACCACATCCTATATCCATATAAACAAATGATAAATTAAATGTTTTCCTTCTGCTTTTATTCCCACAATTTTTTCTCTCAATGTGAATAGCATTCTTTTTCGTAAGTCTCTCAGGATTGTTCTGCATCATTGCATTGCTCTTTAGCGGCAAAGTTGATTATTTATGATCATCCTATAATGTTTAAGTTTCTGTGTCTAATGTTCTCCAGATTCTGCTTATTTCACTCCACATCAGTTTGTGGAGGGCTTTTCAGCTTGTATGGAAATCAAGCAGTTTACTGTTCCTTAATACGCAATAGTATTCCATCACCATTATATACCACAACTTGTTCAGTCATTCCCCAATTGAGGGGCATCATCTCATTTTCCAGTTTTTTGCCACCACAAAGAGTGTATCTATTAATATTTTATAAACATTTTCCTTATTATTTCTTTGGAGTATAAACCCAGTAGTGGTATTGCTGAATCAAAGGGTATACATTCCTTTAAATCCCTTTGGGCATAATTCCAAATTGTCTTCCAGAATGGTTGGATTAATTCACAACTCTTCCAGCAGAGTACTAGTGTCCCAATTTTGTCACATACCTTCCAACATTTATTATTTTCATTTACTATCACAATGGCCAATCTGTTAGGTGTGAAGTGGTACCTCAGAGTTGTTGTGATTTGCATTTCTCTAATCAGGAGGGATTTAGAACACTTTTTCATGTGTTTATTGATAGCTTTGATTCCTTCATTTGAAAACTGCCTCTTCATATCCTTTGGCCATTTGTCAATTGTGGAATGACTTAATTTCTTGTACATTTGACTTAGTTTCTTATATATTTGGCAAATTACACCTTTGTCAAATAATTTGGTTATATAAATGTTTCTCAGTTTGTTCCTTCCCTTCTAAATTTGGTTGCATTGATTTTGTTTTATAAAACCTTTTTAACTTAATACAATAAAAATAAATTCAGTTTACATTTTGTAATATTCTCTATCTCTTTTTTTTTGGTCTTAAATTCCTTCCTTTCCCATAGATCTGACAAGTATACTATTCTTTGTTCACTTAACTTAATCATGAGTTCATTTCCTATATTTAAGCCATTTACCCATTTTGAATTTATCTTGGTATAAGGTGTGAGATGTTGATCCTGACCTGACTTTTCCCATCCTATTTTCCAATTTTCCCAGCAGTTTTTGTCAAATAGTGGATTCTTGTCCCAAAAAGCTGGGATCTTTGGGTTTATTGAACACTAACTTTCTGAGGTCATTTATCCTTAATCTATTCCATTGATCCACCCTTCTAGCTTTTAGTCATTACCATATTGTTTTGATGGCCACTGCTTTATAGTATAGTTTAAGATTTGGTACTGCTAACCTCCCCCCCTCCACATTTTTTTCATTATTTCCCTTGATATTCTTGATCTTTTGTTCTTCCAGATGAACTTTGTTACTTTTTTCTAATTCTATGAAAAAGTTTTTTGGCAGTTTGATAGGTATGGTACTGAATAAGTAAATTAATTTGGGTAGGATTGTCATTTTTATTATATTAGCTCATCCTACCCATGAGCAATTAATGTTGCTAATCTAGGCAATTTACATTTTTTTTGTAAATATTTGCTCATTTTACTTAGATTGCCATTTTATTACCATGTAATTGGGCATAGTAGCTCTTAATAATTATTTTAATTTCCTCTTCATTAGAGGTAAGATTGCCCTTTTCATATCTGATACTGTTAATTTGATTCTCTTCTTTCTTTTTTTTATCAGATTTACCAGTACTTTATTTTATTCAAAGTATCAGCTGCTATTCTTATTTATTAGATCCTAGTCTCCTTTATTAGTTCAATAGTTCTTTTACTTTCAATTTTATTAATTTCTCTTTTAATTTTTAGGATTTCCAATTTAATTTTTATCAGGGGTTTTACTTTTTTTTCCTTTTTCTAATTTTTTAAGTTGCAAGCCCAATTCATGGATCTCTCTTTCTATTTTGTTGATATAAGAATTCAGGGATAGAAAATTTCCTCTGAGTACTGCTTTGGCTATATCACATAGATTTTGATATGTTGTCCTTCATTGTCGTTGTCTTCAATGAAATCAATAATTTTTTCTATGATTTGTTTTTTAATTCACCAGTTTTGGAGAATTAAATTATTTAATTTCCAATTAATTTTAATTTGCTTCTCTCTGAACACTTACTAACTATAACTTTATCATATTATGACCTTAATTTACTATTTCTGTTTTTCTACATTTGTTTGTGATGTTTTTATGCCCTAGTACATAGTCAGTCTTTGTATATATACCTTGTGCTTCTGAAAAGAAGGTATAATACTTTTTATACTTCTTCAGTTTCCTCCAAATATCTATTAACTCTAATTTTTCTAACATTTTATTCACTTATCTTACTTCTTTCTTATTTATTTTTGGTTCAACTTATCTAGTACTGATAGGGGAAGTTTGAGGTCTCCCAATAATTTAGTTTTATTATCTATTTCCTCCTTAAGCTCCTATACTTTCTCCTTTATCAGCCTGGATGCTATACCATTTGGTGCATACATGTTGAGTATCTATATTACTTCATTGTTTATAGTACCTTTTAGAAAGATGTAATTTCATGCCTTATCTCTTTTAATCAGATTAATTTTTACTTTAGCATTTTTTCATGTCATGAGTGCTACTTGAGCTTTTTTTTTTACTTTGGATGATGCATAATAAATTCTGCTCTAGCCTTTTACCTTTAATCTGTGTGTGTCACTTTGCCTCAAATATGTTTCTTATAAACAACATATAGTAGGTTTCTGGTTTTTAATATACTCTCCTATCCACTTCTGTTTTATGGATGAGTTCATCTCATTCACATTCATTCTTATGATTAATAACTGTGTATTGCCTTCCATCTTATTTTCCCTTTTTTGATCCCGCTCTATACCATTTTACTCTGTTCCGCTTCACTAGTGTTTTGCTTTTTATTAGCCTCTCACTTCTCCCTCCCTTTAATTGTCTCCTCCTTCCCTTGTCTTATTCCCCTTCTACTTTTCTCTATATTCAAATGAGTATATTTGTTTTTCTCTCTCTGAGACAGTTACAATGAGAGTAAAATTTAAGCATTGCTTGTTATTACCCTTATCCTCCCCTCCCCAAAATGATTTTTCATGCCTCTTTATGTTATATAATTTAACCCATTCTATCTCTCCCTTTCTTTTTCCTGAGTGCAATTCTCTTTTTCACCCCTTGATTTTTGACATATCAAATCATATCTGTAAATATCATATGTGATATTATGATGTCCAAGCTGCTCTGCTGTTGCTGTTGCTGCTGCTGCTTCTTTCTCCTCCTCCTCCTCCTCCTCCTCCTCCTCCTCCTCCTCCTTCTCCTCCTCCTCCTTCTTCCTTCTTCCTTTCTTCTTCTCTTTCAGGTAGTACAATAATTCTTAAATTGTCTCTCTTGGATCTATTTTCCATGTTAGTTAATTTTTCAATGAGAAACTGTACATTTTTATGTTTTCCCCCCGTTTTTTTTTTATTTTGTTTTATTGCGTCTTGATGTCTCATGAAATCATGAGTTTCTAGTTGCTCAATTCTGATTCTTAAGGCCTTATTTTCCTCTGTCAGCTTTTGGATCTCCTTTTTCATTTGACCCATGGAACAGCAGATGTGGGGAGGGATGTGTGGCTTGCTCTTTATTCCTTGCTATAGCCTTCTGTTGACTGTGCTCCCCTCTCACCCCAGTGTCCCAGATGTTCTCTACCTATCTTTTAGGTCTTTCTTTTCTTGAGAATTGTTTCTCTCTATCTCCTTGTTGGTTCTTTCACTATTGTATTCATTTTGTGGCAATATTTTAATATTGGTTGGAGGTGATTCTCATGGTGACCTTGAGCTTCTCTGTTTTACTCATCTTGGCTCCACCCCTGGAAGTCTGTGCCAATCTACTTTGATAAGAGATTTAGTGAGTCATTGACTTCTGTATCTTACCTTGTAACTCAGCATTCATAAAGTAGTGGATGAAAGGAATTTAAAACAGCATGAGCTACTTTTAAAATAATAGACTATATCCTGTGCCACCCTCAAATAGGAAATAAGGAGGCAAATGCTGAGGGAAGAATTTGATGAATCTTTTTTTTTTTGATGAATCCATTATAAACAAATACACACATAGAAAATGCTGCTACACATTAAAACTTTTTTTAGAAAAAATTCTCTAAGGATACATATTGTATCCTTATCCTGAAATATGAGCCAAAGAGCAAAGGGGTTTCCTCTAATAGAGACACCAAATAAGACATTAGAGTGGAAATTTTATGTATCTTTATGTGCTTCCCATTACTTTTGGTTTTGCTACATTGGTTGAACATCTTTGTAACCTTTTCTGCAGTTCTCCCATGAGTTCCAGTAAAATTTGTTTCTTTTTCATTTGAATGTCATATGGAAATTGTGGAAGGGACACTAGCCATTTTTAACAAAGCAGAATGAAATCTGATTCATATTTCTAATTTTCAAATCCTCACAGTCATTTTCCCATCAGTAGGAATGTTACAATGTCAGTCCATTGTTGTCAAGTGTGCATATATTATTTTTGCATGAAACAAAATAATTGGTAAATTCTAGCACTTTGAAGAAAAAACTCAATTTTGCATCTTATTTGGTATTACATAAAACTGACTCTAAGAGGCTTGCTCAATTTACGGGATGGGATCACACATAGTTTTCTGAACTTCTTGTTACAATGAATGAATATCTGAGAGCCTGAGGCAACCTATGCCAAAAAGATATTAGAAAAATAGGAAAGAGGGCAAATAATATCTTCTCTAAGATCATACTTCACATTCATTGTTTCCTTTCTCTTTGTATTTGTCTATATATTTTTTTGTATTTGTCTACACTAAAAATATGCCATTTTATAATTCTTATATTATTTATTATGCCTTTGCATAGGTTTACTCTCAATTATTTATGAATCTAACTTATTTACTCCTCTCCAGTAAAATATAAGCTTTTTGAGAGCATGGGCAATTTCATTTTTATACTTGTTTCTCATGGCCCCATCCCTGACCCCAGTTTTTAGCAAGATTTACCCTTGACTTGTATCTTTTAATGGGTACCTGTGCCTTCCAGGAAGGAAATGCTACATGCTCAGCCAAGATGACAGAATAATTTTGAGAAAATGATAATCATTTCATGGATGAGTGGCTCAATATGCCCTTGAGTTCCACTTCAAACTTTCAATGTCAAGTATATTGAACAGATCAAGTGATTCCATTTCCGAAAGAAGTTTAATTTGGCCATAGTGGGGAAAAGGTGGTTTAACTACCACATCCTTAGAGTTTAGAAGTTTCCTTCACTTCTGATAAAGAAAATGACCAGATGCTGGTAGATTATACCTGTAAGAGGAGAGAAGTTGGCTCCCTAGGAAGTGTAGGTGAGCTTGATGAATTATGTGTGTGTGTGTATGTAATTAAAACTTCAGTGATAAGGCACTGAAAAGGTTTGGAGAGTGCCAATTTGAATATGAGAGGTGAGGTCTCCATTTCTAGAATCTACTTTTGTTTCAATTGTGTAGATATAATTCATTCTACAAGGCTCATCCAACCCAGCTTGTTTTATCCAGCATCCCATTTGCATGCTTACATTGTGTGAATGCTGCATGAATGGATGTGAATGCATGTGCATGGGGGGGAACAGGATTCTAAGCATGCAAATGGAATGCTAGGTAAGACAAACTGGGTTGGACAAGCCTTGGGGAGTAAATTCTATCTACATAATTGGTTTTAATACTACACATGATGCCACATATTGTGGTTCCTGAACTTTAGGACCAAAATAATATCAATTATTTTATATAGTAAGGCAAGCAAGATGAATTTGATTTTCAGAAATCTGCATCACTGGAAGAATCTCTTTAATTGCCTTACTATGGCTCTCAACCTTTCTCTGCATGGCTAGAGGACTTCTGAAAACTTCATGTATGTCCTCCTGCTATTCTTAAAGCATATTATGGGGGCCACTAGGCCTCAGTACAGTAACCCAGAATATGATATTCTTACTGAGTCTCTTCTAATATACTTTTAGCACCAGGAGTGTCTCCAAATGATGAGGATACTTATAACATCATGACAGTCAACTGAAGATGAACTATTTTTAATTTTAAAATTTTATTATATACTAAGTAACTAATCATCAAAACCAACAAAAACATTAAAATGAACAAATGCAAAAAATTATGTGCAAACCATAAATGCCACATTATTTACATTTTGTTTAAAACATGTAAATTATACATATGTACTAATATAAGTATTCTATGCTTTTGAGTTCCTTTGGGATTTGTTTTACTTAGATACATTTTCTGTTGATTTTGTGACTGTTATTTTCTTAATGTAATCATAGTATTCTTAGTCTCTTTTCTCTCTTAATAGATTTCCCTTATTTTCTTTATATTTCCCATATTTATAATTCCTAATAACATAAAACAATCCATTACATTCAAACATCACAGTTTATTCAGCCATTTCCCCCAATGATTGTTTTTGGGTTATTTTCAAATGTTTTGTCATTACAAACAAAACTTCCATGAATATTTTCATACCTACACAGGTTTTTACCCTCTCAGTAAATCCCTTAGTGTCTTGTAATGGGATCCTTAGGTTAATAAGCATAAACAGTTTTAAAGGTCTTAATGTATATTTCCATCTTGCTTTCTAAAAAAAAGTTTAAAACTGCTCTAGAATGTAATATTAGGGCTATTTATCCATGTTCCTATCAACATTTAATTTGAACAATGTAACCCACATGGTTCTCAGATAACATGCATTACCACCATATTTAGCTAGATTGGTCCCTAGGCAGCAGACACAGTCTGTTGCCAGGACCATACTCTTTCTAAAACCAAGTCTTTCCAGCTTAGTCATTTCCAGTGGAACTTTTGTTCTGATGCCATGATCCCTCTGGAACGTAGGATTATGCATAGTATAATGAGTGTCAAAAAGTAAGACTTTTGAAGAATATTTATGCCCTCTAAACCATTGTTGTCCCATTAGAAACCATATTTGCATTATATATGTGCTCATGCTTAGATCTATTGCTAGCCTCAAGCAAGTATGTGGGAGCCCAATGTGCATGCTGTACTTGGGAGCTTGAGAGAAAACAGTAGTGTAGAGGATGATTCACTCTGCAATAGGATCTAATCCTAAACTATTCCTAATGCTAGTGAGTTGGTTTTCTTCTTCTTCTCTCTCTCTCTCTCTCTCTCAATCTCTCTCTCTCTCTCTCTCTCTCTCAGATTAACCCATATTTTATCGATTTTGTTGATTCTTTTTATAAAACCAACTCCTACACTTATTAATTCTTACATTCAATTTTATTAATTTCACCTTTAGTTTTTATGACTTCTAATTTGTGTTTAGTTGGGGATTTTTTTTGTCTTCTAGTTTTTGAAATTACACTCCCAATTTGTTGATCTTTTCTTTCTCTATTTTATTAATATAAGCATTTCGAGATATAAATTTTTCTTTGATTACTGATTTTGCTGTGTCCTAACGGTTTTGGTATGTTGTCTCAAAATTATCATTCTCTTTATTGATATTATTTTTTAAACCTTTACCTTCCATCTAGGAGTCCATACTGTGTATTGATATTATTGATTGCTTCAATAATTTATCCTTTAACCCACTCTTTCTCTAAGATTAAGTTATTTAGTCTCCAGTTAGTTTTTACTTTTTGTTTTCATGGTCCGTTATTATATACAATTTTTATTGCATTATGGTCTGAAAGGGATGCATTTAATATTTGTGCTTTTCCACATTTAAATTTATTGTTTTGTGCCCTAAAATATGGTCAGTTTTTGTAAATGTGCCATGTAACACAGACAAGAAGGCACGCTTTCTTCTACTTTTATTCACTTCTCTCCAGATAGCTATCATATCTAACTTATCTAAGATTCTATTCTCTTTATTGTTTATTTTATGATTAATTTATGTAGTTCTTTGAGGGGAAAATTATAGTCCCCAATGTTATTATTTTGTTATCAATTTCCATTTGTAACCCATTACATTTTTCCTTTAACAATCTGGATGCTCTAACACTTGCTACACACAGGTCCAATATGCTTATCATAGAACCTTTTTTTTTTTGACCATTGCCATTTTTCCTGATATTTAACTTTTCACCATGTATGGGAATTTCTCCGTATGGAATAAGATAAAAGGGAGAAAGTAATTCTCTTCCACTGAGGTCTAGAAAATGCCCCAGGATGAGTACTAATGGGAAAATCTTAAAATTTTAGTGGGTTAATTTTCCCAGTTTAAGTAGGCAGAGGGAGACAGAAATGTCTTTGGAAAATGAGGAAATTATATGACTGTATGGAGCATTCCAGCATAAGGCAGTCTATGAACAATGGCTAGAGGAGGTCCCAGATCCATACTTGGGAACAGGTTCCAACTGGCACCTTTTCTGCTCACTATTTAGTTATGGTCACAGACCCAGTATTGAATGAGGAGGGTATTTTTGCCTAAAGTTGAGGTTACACGATAAGGGTTCAGAGCATGGTCCTAAAATCAGATATGAAGTTAAGAACTGGATTGATAGAAGGAATAAACAATAAGAGAAATCCTACAATTGAAAATTCTGGTGATAAGAGACTCTAAAGACCAAGAAAGAATACCTTCAAAATATCTACAAGCCAAACCTCAAAACACAGCCCAAGAACAAATTTAAACAGAATTCCTGGAAGAGATAAAAAAGAATGAAAATGTCATTTTTGTAAATGAAATCAGAGTGCTAGAGGAAAAAATTAAAAAAGAGAATTATAGAGTAAAGAATTGGAAAAAGAATTAACATCTTGGTATAAGTGACTACCACTTTGTACCACAAAGAATAAAACCTTGCCCAAAACACAAATCTCTGAAAATTAGAACAGACCAAATCACCTCATGAGACAATAAGAAACATTAAAATGAGAAGGTGTAGATATTTCATAGCAAAAATTAATGACCTGGAAAACAAATCAAGGGAAAATAATTTAAGAATCACTGGACTGAGTGCCAAGGTAAAAAAAGAATTATTAAAAGAAAACTGCCCATATCTATTAGAACTATAAGACAAAGTGGAAATAGGAAAAAATTGAGCTCCTAAAAGAACATGAAATAAAAACTCTCGGGACAGCATAGACAGTATACTGAGCTTCAAGTAAAGAAAAAAAATTGCAAACAACCAGAAAGAAGGAACTCAATTACTGAGGTGAGGAGCCACCATCAAAATCATACATGATTTTGCACCTGTATTTATAAAGGAGCAGTGTCCTTGGAATACAATATTCCAGAAGGCAAAGGCTATAGCATTAGGGCCAAGAATAACTCACTCAGAATAACTGAATATAACTGTACAAGGAGAAAATTGATTTTTAATGAAATAGAAAATTTCAGAGAGAAACTTGGAAAGATTTGTTAGAACACAATAAGAATGAAGTGAACAGAACCAGTAAAACAAGTTATAAAAAGAAAATTTTGTAAAAAATAATTTGCAAAATTTAGGAACTCTGAGCAATATAAAGTCTAACCACGATTATAGAATACTAATGATAAAACAAACTGTCCATATCTTGATAGAGAGATGAAGAACTCAGAATGCAGAAGATGATATGTTTTTTGTATATGTTCAATATGAAAATTTGTTTTTCTCGACTATACATATTTGTAACAAGGGTTTTTTATTTCATGCTTAAAAATAGAGGGATGTTGGCATGAAAGGGAGAGATGGAAGATTTTCAGTAATTGAAAAATATATTATTTTTGAAAAGAAAATGGAGAATTGGTAGCTTTCTTATTCCTTAAAAATATTCAAAATAGCAGATACATATCTGAATGCAAATGACATTTTATATTATTGCCAACTCAAATTCGAATACAACTCATCAAAACAATCCAAATAAAGGTGGCTGATTTGGGTTCTGGGGATGACTGATATAAAGTCCACTGTAATTTTAATCAATGCCATGAAGGGCTCTTGGAATGCAGTCTTTCCCTTGTAGTAGGACAGATATTCCCTCTGACAGTGAAAGGATGAGAACATATTGGGAATTCTAGTTTCATTTAATTTTTTTTTGTCAGGATTAAGCTATTTACATTTGAGTTTCTCTTCTTCTGTTGGAAAATAAACACCTATGTAAGCCTTTATACTTCTTTCCATAGCAGAAAATATAAAAAAATCAGAAAAATAATCTCTCTCCTAGTATCATCTTTGGTTTCATACTTTCTAGTGGTATTCTTCTTAAATACTGACTTTTCCTTCTTCCATGAACTCATTTGATTGGGCCTATTTTGGGGGGTATTGCCAGAACCACATTTTTCTTGCCCATTCATAAGTAGTCTTTCCTACAATCCTGTGCCACTTACTCCATTTATTTGAGTCTTTGAACAATTGTACCATATTGATTATGGCGATACCCTAATCTGTGGCATTTTCAAAGCCTTATCCACCAACATTTCAAGGTTTTTGCCTTGTTGCTAAACTACCATAACTGGTTTAGGGCACAAAATATTGTTGCTGTACCATCACTTTCATTGATTTTATTTCTTTAATTTACCATTTTCTTCCCCTGTTCATAGCTTGAATAATGGATTGAATTTGAGGATAAGAAAAACAATTGTATAATTATTGTTTTATGCCAATTGTTACCTGTTTTATTATAATTTTATTACTTTAGGGCCCAATTCATTTAAGATTTTTGAATCTGCCTGGTTTTGGAGTCAATACCACATTTATGTCATAAAAAGAATTTGGTAAGACTCCTTTCCTTATTTTGTTAAATAATTTGTATAGTACTGGGATAAGTTGTTCTTTAAATGTTTGAAAGAATTCACTTGTTAATCTATCTGGACCTGGGGATTTTTTCTTATGAAGTTCCTTGATGGCTTATTCAAGTCCTTTTTATGAGATGGGATTATTTAAATATTCTATTTCCTCTTTTGTTAATCTAGGCAATTGATATATTTGTAAATATTCGCCCATTTCATCTAAATTGTTATATTTATTTCTATATAATTGGGTAAAATAGATCTTAATAATTACCCTAATTTCCTCTTCATTAGAGGTGAAATCACCCCTTTAATCTCTGATATTGTTAATTTGATTCTCTTCTTTCTTTTTAAAATCATATTTACCAGCACTTTATCTATTTTATTTGTCTTTTTCAAAGTACCAACTTCTAGTCTTATTGATTAGTTCAATAGTTCTTTTACTTTCAATTTTATTAATTTCTCCTTTAATTTTTAAAATTTCCACTTTAGTTTTTATCTGGAGATTTTCAATTAGTTCTTTTTCTAATTTTTTCAAGTTTCAAGCCCAATTCATTGATCTCCTCCCTCTCTACTTTGTTGATACAGGCATTCAGAGATATAAATTTTCCCCTGAGTACTGCTTTGACTGTATCCCATAGATTTTGATATGTTGTCTCCTCATTGTCATTCTCTTTAATGACATCTATAATTGTTTCTATGATTTGTTTTTTTTTTGACCCCCAGTTTTGAAGAATTAGATTATTTAGTTTCCAATTAATTTTAAATTTACCTTTCTATGGACCCTTGTTAATTATTATTTTTTATCACATTATGATCTGAAAAAGTTGCATTTATTATTTCTGTTTTTTTCTGCATTTGTTTGTAATATTTCTAGCAGTGTCAACTTCAAGTCCACTAAAATATTGGAAATTTTCATGGAGCATAGTTTTCTTTCTTTCCTCCAATTTTTATAGTCTTTATTATTTTCTCTGGTCATGAAGTATATTTTATACACACACACACACACACACACATACATATATATATATATATATATACATCTTTTACATCCATATCCCATATCTCCAAATAAGTGGCAATTTCCTCAAGGGCACAGGACCTGTATTAACACTTCTTTGTTTTTCTGCACTAGCACAGTATTATATAATGTTCCACAATTGCTTTATGCAGATGATAAAAATGTGAGGCACATATCTGCCAATTCTGAACCATTAATTAATGAACTGGAGCTTTTAGAATGAAAAATTAAAAAAAATCTATCAATTTCCTTTTTTTTGCTTCAGAAAAACAAATCAGTATAATTTTGAGAAAAGAACCTTCTTTTAAATTCAGAATTAAATCCTTCAAGATCCAGACAAAGTCCTACTTTCTCTCTGAAGACCACCTCTTCTTTGAATTTCTTTTCAAACCATTTGGTTTTATACTCTCTTCAATCTTCTCAAATTGTTTTCTGAAGTTTATTCAGGTTCCCTTCTTGTTGGACCTCATAATCTCACAACTATTGCCTGTCATATGGTTGTGAACCATGCACATGGTAAGAGTGGCGTGCAGTGTAATACCCAGATAAATGCCAGGGTATAAGGTAGCTTGTACATTTTTGGAACCACCATCTGGGTCCAAGTTCTGGTTTAACCCTGTTCATACATTCCATTGCCCTAACATCCCCTCAAGTATCTTTTGATATCACCTTACCATGTAGTCTAGCACCCTAAAACTAATGGAAATGAGTCCATTCTGTCTCTTCTTATAAGACAGTGATGGGATATATGAATATTATCCTAGGTTATTTAGGTTTGGCATATCTATAATCATAGGAAGTCATCCATCTATAAGTTCCCCTCCCCTTTTTTTGGCTGAGTATATGGATTCACCCCAGTTTCTTTTTCCCCTCCACTACTTACTTAAAATAATTTTAAAATTTCTTAGGTTCCATTAATATAAAATGCTTGTGCATGTTTTGAATGTGGGCCTCAAGATTTCCCCCTTGATCTATATATCAAAGATCAGATTTTATTATTTTATGTCTATATAATTTGTGGCTACCACACCAGTGAGTAAGAAAGTCCCAGTGATACTAAAGCATATTAATACATTCTCATGAAGTTCAACTGTACAAAAATATTATTTTATAATATGATTAAAACCAACAAACAAGTATTTATTGTATCTACTACTTTCCAGATGCTAAAAAAGCTCCACATTTTACTTTTATATGTCACCTACTAATTGTGACTGAGAAAG